>NC_053452.1:70196895-70552366 GCF_015227805.2 Hirundo rustica
AGAAGACAGCCCCATCATCACCCATGGGTAATTTCCCTGCCTGCAGCATGGAAGTGGCTCTGTGGGCCAGTCCTTGTAAAGGGCTTGGGGAAAAACAGTAAGGTATGTGCCCCCCCAAAATGGGAAACAATCTATTTCTAAGCCAAGAATCCCAATGCTGAGGGTCTGTTGAGCAGGTAGAGCTCAGAATCGGGTACAATTGGAAAATGGAATAAGCTCAGCTGTGGGTATGGCCAGAGGGATGGGCTGAGATGGCAGTTCTGCACTTCTGCCTAAGAAGGATCTGCTCTAGAATGCTTTCCCAAAAATTGGTACTCATGTCTTTGTTTGTAGAGACCAAAGCAGGCAGGGCTTATTCACCCATTTTCATAAAATCAAGGAAAGAACATTTGCCCAGACACAGCCCTTTAGATACCCATGTAATGACTGAACAAGTCCCTGTGGAAATGGTAGGGGAGGTTTGGTTCTCTGCCCCATGTCTGCCACAGGAATGAATTATGCCCCACCTAAAATTTGTGCCAACAACCATATTTAGCAGCCACTGCATGTAATACAGAAACATCCGGTTTGAGACAGAACCAAATCTCCAGTTTCTGAGGCTGTAGTCAGGCTTCCTTTCCTGTGCTTGTTCTGGTACATCTCCACACAGCCTCAGTACAAAATGAACTGTACCCAAGCTACCCTCTTTAGCTGGTTTTCCAATTTGCCTTTATAAAAAACCCTTAAAATTTCAACGATGGAGTTGGTCTGATCTCCATAGGCAATTTCTTCTAAGGCTCAACTAATTTCCCTAATTACAGGGTGGAAGCCAAGAAACACTGGGTGGCCTTGAGTCACTAAACTGCAAGAAGTCCCGGGCATCTGAGAAGATTGCATCCTAAAAAGACATAGTGGAACAGGTGGGATCTTTTCTGGTAATAGCAGCAAAGGGGGCAAAGAGCTGCTCCTTACTTGTCCAGAGAGCAGTGGGACATGTTATGGGGAGAAAGCAAGGTCCCTGCCTGCCAGTGGGAATGTTGTCCTGAGGGGTTTGGGCTGGGAATTTGACATCACAGGCACAAATCCATACATCCCAGCCAAGTATATTATACATCAAATTAGATGTTACCCAGAGACACTAATAACTCAGGTGTAAACCAATAGCATCTACATTGTTATTATAAAGTTTAGTTCTTTACATATTTTATATGAGTCTTCCAGATACAAATATAGTTCCATATTTCTTTACTTGTCAGCTTGGCAAACCTTAGAGAAGATGTTTCCTCTAAGAGAACAAATTAAAGCAAGTCTAAAACAAGCCAGTTACTGCTCAACATCCTGGGTGCCTGCCAGCAAGAAAAAAATTGATGAGTATTTAGCTGTGTCAGTAACAGGGAATTGCAAATTGTCAGAAAACTTTTATTTTCTTTTCCTCTCCCCTGTGATGTCAGTTTTACAATAATAAAACCAAAGGTATAGCTGGCAAGGCTGAAGTTATCAGCATAACAGGGTGCTTACAGGGCAGAGCATAGGGGCGGGATGACCACATCTCCCAAGGCAGAGGAAAGGCTGGCAAAAATCCACAGACAAAGCAACACATCCAGCTTGCTCTCCTCATCCCACAGGTGAACCCGTGCTCAGCTTGGCAGCACCAAATGCAGGGACCCAGTGTTGTAATATCCATAGCTCTGGAGTCTTCCATACAAATGCTCATGGTGACGTAGACCTCAAATGAGTAATTTTCCAGGCAGAGGATGATTGTTTCACCCCTGTCACCCCTGCAGAAGGGCCTGCTTCTTGACATGAGCACTAGAAGGACCTTCTAATATGTTGGGGTTTTCACTGTTTTTTTCAAAAAGCCTTATGAGATAGAAATATAGGTTTGAAATACAGTGCTAGGATATGGAGAGCTTTAAACTCAAAATTATGGGTTGGGTCACTAGCTAGAAGTTAATGAAAAAATGAGGGATTTTGAAGAGCTGAAGGTAACAATGTGCTCTGTGTAGGAAGGGAAAGAGCAAAGCCCAAGCTGAGCATCAATACTTCACTGTTCATATATGTGCTAATTGTTAGCATCCACTTTTTTCTCTAATCAAGGAAGTGTGTATATGTGCCACACAAAATAAAAATTGGTTGTTCCCTTCTATGGCCACAAACACTGTGGCATGGTGTGCAGTGGCTGAGCTCAGCCTTTGGTTCCTCTCCCTTGGAATACTGGAGTAGGGGGTCACGGTCCCTAAGAGGCTGCATCTCTCATGAACATCCGTATTTGGACAAGGAGAAAATGCAGCAAACATCACTTGCCACCATTAATAAAGGCTCTCAGTGTCTTAAAATAGCAAGAAGACCTTTTTTAATCCAGAAAGTGCTATATTCAGCTGGAGATAATTTGATGGTAAATTACACTCTGACAAAGAAGAGTTAATCACTGACCTCAAAATTAGCTGTTGCCTAGGTACCCCTCGTCAGGCTGTGTTGACATTTATGTTGTGCAAACAGAACGCAATACCAAGCACTCAGATATATATTTAGGGCTTTAAAAGTAGCCAGTTTTCCAAAGTGTAATGTGGTACCTGGGACTGTGAGTTTAATGGTAGACATGTTGATGCTGACTAGATATCATTCAGGTCATTTTATGGGAGCTCCTGCAGATGCAGCTCCAGAGATGTTGTAAAAAACTCCAAAAACCTCCCAACAAACAACTAAACCAAAACCCCAAAACAACAACAACAACAAACCTCCTCCACAGCATGTTTTGTTGAGGAGAAGCCATCCTGGTTAAAAAAAGATGTGCAGAGAGTTTTAGCAGCTAAGAATCATACACTGGAAACCTAAGTAATATCATTAGCATGGCTTCTCAGAAGACACACTGCTCTAGATAATTTTTCTTTCCCTCTGTTATGGGATCAGACACCTCTCTAGAATGGGACCAACACCTCTGTGCAGAAAAATACACTTGGATTTCTCCAAAGTGTGTGATGGTGCTGCGTGACACCAGGGATTTTTGTGACATTGACAAGGTGCATGGGGTCAAAAACTGACTGGCTGTCAGATTGCACAAGTGGCTGTAGGGGGAAATGAAAGCTTGTGCCTTCATTAATGTCTCCTAACTATTTTTAGTGTTGCTTTTGTTGTTGTTGTTGTTGCTATTTACTAAATAACCTGGTGGGCACTGGTGGTGGTGGTCAAAGCAGAGGGCTCCTCACCACCAGGCCTTTTGTACCACGACACCTTCAAAATCCTGCCCATGGGTTTTGTGCCCCTTTGCCATCCAGTGAGGGGACTCTGACTTGAAAGCACAGACAGTTCAAGAGCAAACCCTGCCTGGCATGGAGGAGTGTGATTTTGGCATCCTTAGCTGCCCTGCAAGCCTTTGCTCCTCAGGTGGGTCTGGGGGCCTGGGATTTTACTCCCTCAGGCCAATGGATCACTGGGAAGTGTTGTAGGTGCCCATGCTCAGCGCTGCCTGCTCCTGCCAGCCCAATGCTCATCTCCTTGGGAACCAGCCCCAGGCACAGGTTGATGTGCCAGGTGGGGCTTGCTGGTATTAGGTGTGAAGGTTGGTTTCATTTGCAAGCTGAGAAAACATTGACAATTCCTGATTTGCACTTCCCAGCCTCAGGAGCTCCAGCTGAATTTTTTTGCAGTCTGCTTTGGAAAAAACCGCAAAGTTTTAGGGGATAAATCTGAAGGTCTGTTCTGATATTGGCCGTAGCACCTACCTCTGCTGCACACGCTTCAGCCAATGGTGTGTGTTCCCATAGCAACAGGAGGAATTAATTTAATGGCATTATTAGGCCTTATTTACATGCATGCACACACACACCTGCATGCCGTGCACACAGAGAGAAAGAGAAATGAGGGAGTTCTACTCTTGAGGAAGATCCCCATGAGAAGTCAATCCAGTACGTGAGGCTCACAGTAACTGCAAGATCCTGATTATTCACTTTACAGGCACGAACACAAAAGCTGACTGACCAGCCAGAAAACGTTCAGCAGCATGGCCCCACAACAGTGGGGCCCAAGCTCATACCAGTGATACAGCTGAGAGTGGGGATACCACCAGAGGAGGATGGAAGCCCCCCACTCCCGCTGTCCACTCCTCAGTGCCACCTCTCCCCAGGTAGGTGGTGCCAGAAGGGAAGCAGAGCCCCTCTCCCGGTGTGCTCCCTGCAGAGGAGTGAATTAATGGCAACTTTTCTGTCCCATCCACGTTTCCTTTGCGCTGTGGGAGGACGCCGGACACACTGAACTTCACTGTGTTTTGCCTGCTTCATCCCAGACCCTGGGGCTTTTGGACAACCTCTGTATCATCAAACATGAGTCAACGATTTCCATAAGCCATGAAGCCCTTCTTGTTTATTGACCTTCTGCTATTTGCAGTTACACATTAGCCAAATAAACTTCAGAGAGAGCTTCGCTTCTCTTTGCATTTCAAAACACTGGCACTTTACATTAAGGTATCTCACAAAAAAAATCTATTAATTGAGGGAAAGGACAACGCCATTTATGCTCAGATACCATCCTCAAATGTTTAGTAACTCTGGTATTTAAGTCTTTCAAAAAACTTTGTTGTGAATTTCCTGTGAGAGTCAAAAGCTGTAAAAACCCAGTTACTTTGTAAGAGCTCTCCAAAAGTTATGCTTGCTATCTTTTTGACTTTTAAAATTCTAATATGGCTTTTTTTTGTGTTTATTATCTAAAGGTGTAGAAATATTTAGTTTTAAATACCAAAGGGTTAGAGTTGATCTCTAGTTAAAGGCATTATGTAGATCATCAAGATCAGACAACATTTTAAATTAATTTGGATTCTCAAGGTGAAAAAAATAAATCTTCATTAATTTATCTGAAAGTATCCAGTGCAGCTTTGGAGATGAGCCAGTCCTGCATTCCCACACATCCCCATGGCATGACCAGTTGCTGCCCTGCTCTGTGAGCGGGGGAGAATTTCAGGTCTGGGTTGAAAAAGACAGGAAGCTGATTTCCAGGGAAGCATCACCTAGAGTATTTGTAATGACGTCTTTTTTGCTGGTTTTGAGTTCATGTGCAGTGCCAAAATAAGGACAAGCCTTTTTTTGTGCACTGATAGCCTTCTAATGGTGTTTTCTTCACAGGTTATATCTCACCTTTCTCTAACAGTACTCACTGTTAAGCCACAATTTTGTTACTCTTACACTTTAGTAAGTGATTTAATTATCTAATCTGTAATAGTGAGGATAAATGCCTCTAGTACGGACCTGAACATAATCGGAGTTGCCAGTCCAGTGATGCTCTCCTGGGCTGCATTAGGTGCCTCCATTTCTAACACACAACTTCATTTTTAATCCTTTCCTGGGCAGCAGCTTGGGCTTTTAAAAATTCCTGGAAGTGAATAGCTGAGTGACTGTAGAGGATAGTTGATGAGCAAAGGGAGGAACGTGATGCAAAGGTGACTGACAAAGAAAAACCTTCTGTTAGCTTGGGCACATGGCTTTTTAACCCATTGGACATTTGCAAATACAGGAGCTGCTTCTTGGCATCCTGTTGCAGATGGATGACCGCTGTACCCCTGTGCAGGGATTTAGTCCTTCCCTCATAACCCATTGCCCTTGCTCTTACCAGAGGAGAGAAAGAGTGACAGGAGCCACCACCATTCTCACTGTGGTGACAGGGGAACCTGTGCTGTTCTGCCCCTGCCAATGCTTTCAAGGCATTGCTTGAAACTCTGGCATGGCATAACTTGTTTTCCATCTGGGCAGCAGATGTCAAGAGACAGCAAACCTCCATACGTGCCCTCCCACGGCCTGCTCCCAGACCTCGCCTGGCTCCTTTGCGCCGCCAGGTTCCCACACATCGCACCTCCGCCATTTGCAAAGCTCTGCAGGAAATCAAGATCTGAAAGCTTTGCTGCTTAAGAAATCAAAGTTATTTCAGATGATATTGTGGGGAAGGAAGCAGAGATGTGGAATTTGTTTGAACGCTGAAGGAACGTCACAAAATAACTCTGCTGTACCACTAGGGCCCACACAGGTACCATCACCCTGATCACGCTGTGAAGCTGCGGACTCCAAACCTCTAAACCACACAGGGTTTTGACACTTCAAGCCCCGGATTGCAGAATCAAAGGTGTTAATAAACTATTTGCTTGCTCTGGGTGAGTGGAAATAATGGCCTTATATGCATATTTAAACACAGAAGCAGACACAGGCCCATCAGTTTTGCAGGCCAACCCCACGGATGCCACCTATCTGAGCAGCTACACAGAGGTACAGGGAACATAGATTTTGGGTCGTGGCTGTCCCAGCGCAGGCTTTTCAGTGGGTTTTCATCTTGCTGCATGACACTGCCACTGAGTAGCACAGCACTGGCTGCACCAGGAGGGGAGCTGCAAACCCTCACTCAGGAGCACATGTGAAAAAACCAGCCTGCCCCAGCTATGGCTGCAACACTCTCATCTCCTGAGGGCAGGGAGTCAAGATACTGAGGCAGAAAAGAAGGAGCCCTCTCCATCAAAGCAGCGGATATAAATTTGCCTTTATTTTGGTCACTTCCCCAACCTGCTGTTATGCTTTTTGTCCTGTCTAAATTGAGATTTCGTATTTGGAATTCATCCATGCTCCAAAAATATCCAGATACAGAGTGAAAGGCACTGGGTGAGTCACCAAAAACCCAAGCTAAAGAATTTAGGAATGCATTTTAATTACCGTTAGGATTAATTTAATGCTAACCACAATGCCTTTCAATACACATTTATTTTTAGCACCAAAACACACAAAATACTCTTTTGGAGTACTTGACTCTTAGCATATGCAAAATTCAAAAGGAAGACTGAATTGTAATAAACTTGATATAGTTTATGATATTATCAATTTCTAAATATGTCTGAGTCTTACAAAGTCACAGGTGGGGCACCTGAAAACCCAGAAAATTAAGTTGTTGGACATCAAGAATTGAGGACATCTGTGTTCAGAAATAAACTCAGTTCCTGGTGAATATGAGGCAGCGTACTGTGAAAAGGCAAAGCTGCTGAGTTTTAAAAAGCTGTTTGCAGGTCACTTTAAAAAAACAGCTCTGGTCATGCTTGTTTCCAAAAAAACTACTTTTGAACCTGATGGCTTAGCAAATAATCATCTCATATCATATATCCCTTTCAAAGCCTTAGTGCTGGAACATGCAGTGCTGATATGGCTCAATATAAGCGCTTAAATAAAGGTGATTATTTCCAAGTCTGTGATATAAAAAAAGTGCATCAATAGGGCAGCTGAGTTCAAAATATGCTGAATAAATTTATTACATGCTGATTCTGGTCATCTTTTCCCTTCTGTTAGATAGCTGCAAACCTGTTAGTCCCTCCCTGCTGTAACGGTGTTGATAACACCTTCCTCAACAGCCCTTCAGGGGTAACCATGCCTTATTTCCAGGGATGCCAGTGTACCCCCTTCTCTTACAGTGACAGGGCTGTGCTTTAAGAACCAGGTTTCAAAATCAATTCACAAAGTCAGCTTGGAAAAATATCAGTCTTTTGTGATCTAGTCCATCACTTCAATGCAGGTGAAATTTTGATCGGTTGCTTGATCCCCTGTTAAGAAATAAAGAATAAGGAGAATCTTCATGATATTGTTCTTTCATGTATTTGCTGCAGTCAGCAGCAGCTGCAGAGGTTTTCTTTGATGCTTGCGTCCTTTGAAGCTCTCACTGCACACTCTGCATTGCATTAAGTGCCTTTGAGGTCTGCACCTGGGAGTGCTCCTTCTTCTTTAACTGGAAAATCAGCCCCAGAAATACATGCATGATGTTTGGGGAACCCAGCCTATGTCAAAATGCAGGTGTTGTGTGGCCTGGACATTTCTTCTAATGGTCAAAATAGTCAAATTCCCTTCTTCCATTTGAACAGGATTCAAAGCAGAATATGAAGAAAAAGATATACTCACTGGCCTGCCATCAGGACCATGATGTGGGTCTTTGGAGTGCAGATGGATTTTGGCCTTCTCTGTAGTCATCTTCTAGTTACTTTCAGTCAGTTTGTGAGCGTGTACACTGATTCCAGTCATGGCCCCAGTCTGCTGGGCTTGGGTCAAAGGGCAGCCTCTGTCACTGAAATCAGTGTAATTGCCAGGACATTAAGGTAGTCAGAGAGGAATAAAGGAGCTAGAAGTCCCCCTTTAAGGTATTCCCATTGCTGGTTTGGATTCATTCTCTCCCCTCTCTTGGAATTTCTAAAATACTTATGACTGAAGGACATAGCTGAGTTCTTTCCCTCCCAGCACCGTGCCTTGCAGGGAGGAGATGGAGAGGGCTCAGCCCAGGAGGCTGCCAAGAGCTCTGGCCCCCCATCAACAAAGCACTTAAGGGTGTGCTTGTTTGTAGGTATTTAGGCAGCACCATTGACAGAAATACCCATAGTACAGAGCCCTCAGGACCCGAATCAAGGCTACATGACACGTGGGTTATCTTAAAATGGCTTTTTGTTTTTCCTTTTCCAGCAATGATGCAGGACTCACCCAAATGAACAAACAGAACCCTCCCATTGAAAGGCTGCCCATCTGGCTCCTCTCCTAAGAGTGCTAGGACAAACAACACAGCTTATCTAGTTTGGATTATAATTATATAAACACATTAAAAACCACATTATATTACAGCATAGTGCAGGATAGTGTATTGTACTACAGCATAAATATAATATCTAATATGTATATGATATTATATATCTAATATATATATAAAGGGTAGACCCTGTCTTCCTCATGGCAGAGAGTAACGTTGAAGCAACAACATGAAAACAACAGCAACTCTTGAATATCTTGCTGTCCTGCCATAAAAAATTTCATCCCAAAGAGTGAAATTCAGCAAAGACGTAGCAACAAAAATCAAGATTCTGGAAGTGGTCAGGGAAGCATGATGGATGTCACTGCCACCTACGCTGCTGCTGAGAAGACAGCTGGAAACACAACCACGGTCTGAGATGCATGTGCCTCTGAGTGTTTCATAAATCTGCACAATCCTGGGATACATTTCAGAGGAAGATGCATGAGGACTGTGACAGGTTTTATGCTCTGGTAATTAAAATGCCTGTGTGCACTGTGTACAATGGATGATGGATAAAGTGTCACAGATTCTGCAGGATAAACACTCTAAAATAAGCACATTTTCAGCTCAAAATAAGTAAAAGGTAAGCCAAACCACTTCAAATTCAAACCAAATGCAGGTCAGTATTTTCCTATTGTGTAATCCTAGAAATAGATGCAATTTCTGTCATTAACTCTTGATGATTCATCCTTAATCTGGACCATTTCCTCCTGGGTTCTACTGACGTTTCCCACAGAGGTGGGTCAACTCTGCCTGAACACCAGTTGCCCACCAAAGCCACTCTATCACCCCCTCCTCAGGTGGACAGAGGAGATAGAATACAGCAAAGAGCTTATGAGTTAAGGACAGGGATACTTCAGAGTGCCCCAGAATCTGCCTTCCCCAGCAGCACATCCCAGGGACACATGAGCCCAGCTCTGCCTGACAGGGAGATAGAGAGCAGCTGGGAGATGTTAGGACGAAAGAGTGTAAATATGTGAGTGAAAGAAGCGAGTTGTTAACACCAGGCAGATGAGAAGAATCCATGGTGAAAAATGGAATGGGAGAACAATTATACTACATTCCTGCTGGAGTCTGGAAAACAAAAAATCCCCAGAATTGGGGGCCCCTGTGTCAGAGGATGTCAGGCAAGTGTATTTCACACTCTCCTCGTGTTTGGTGCAGAAGGTCACACCTTGCAGCGCTGTTGGCCGAAGCAATAAACATCAGGGCCATGGGCCCACTGATTTAGTGCTGGCCATGGACCACCTGAACAGATTCCCAAAATTACTGTTTGGAAGTCAACAGAATTGTCAATTGAGGGAGAACATGAGGCTTTCTTTCACCCTGCTGTGAAAGGCAGCGCCTGCAGACACAACACCAGGACTCTGGGCAATTGCTTTTGCTTCCTTCTGGTTCCCACATGGGCTTTCTTCCTGCCTACATCCCCACCTAGGAGTGGTGGCTTTGGTATCTAGCCACTGTGCTCTGCCCAGGTGAGCACAGAAAAGAAATCATTTTCAGATGGCAAGGTAGGAAGAGAAGAAGAACCAGGTGGGAAAGCAAAGTGCACAGAAAGCAATGACTTCCCTGGCCAGCTGTGAGTCTGGCCAGGGAAGAGGCCACTTCTTCTAAAAATACCATTCTGATGGAAATTGATTTTATTGGTTGCACTTCTTAGGAAACTAAGTAAATGAAATATAGGTTTTGCAATGTATTCTTTCAGTTATACTTGCCTAGTATAGGTTGAAAACAATACTTTTACTGCCAGCAAAAGACACCTATAGTCTGCAGGATCTTCAGGGTGTCACTGGAACGATGCCCCTGGTTAAACTGTAACCTTGCTGCTGTTAAATGCTGTGCTGCTATATAATGTGAGGAAAATACTGTGCGTATACAGTAGGGCCTAATTCTACCTAGGTTTTAGAAAGTTTTTATGCTCACATTTGAAGCCTGATGCTACTCCCACTGAACACAAAGCAGTATTCCTACAAAGCTCTCTCCATGTGAGAAAGACTTGGCACTAGATACCAGTGTCCTTACAAGTGAGTTGCTCCTGATGAGGCAGAGACCAAGCAATGTGTGCACTTTCCTTCAGCCATCGGGTTTCCGGAGTTAAAACTGCATCATAGCCTTTGTAGCTGTAACCTCCCTTTGTGTCGGTGTCATTTGAAATGAAGAATGTTCTGCCCTGACTGAAGTGAGAGCAACAGTTTTTAGGCACATTAAAAGCAGGTAGCAAGTCTCCAAACCCCCCTTGGGGCTCTTGGAAGACTACCTGAAAGGGAGACCATGGGTAGCATGCAAAAATGAACAAAGCAGAGGAGGGAAAAGGGAATGAGGGAGTGAAGAAGGGAGCGTGAGTGTAAGGAAGCTTAACAGCCATGTTGGCAAGAAGCAGACTGTCAGCAAAGAGGATATTTACAGTCTTGAAGTCAGCATTCAAAGAGCAAGTGGCCAGCATGAGTCTGTACTACAGCCCCTTGAGGTAGGGTATGGCTGAGTACAGAACACCAGGACCAGCTCTCAGCATAGATGAGAACTGGAGACTTCGTGCTCAAGCTCCTCATGCAGTTGTTGAGTTACAAAGAGGACAATGGGCAAAATGACCCTAAGCTGAGTGCAAATGTGTGTTCTAAAATCACAGCACTGAAAAGCATTGGCAATTTTCTTTTAATCACTAACAAAAAAGGAACTGAGAAATAGAGAAATATTCATTACACACAAATATCAAAGCTCATTAATTTCTTTATAAGGGTGTTGTGATTGCTCCATAATTAGAAGCTGAAAAACATCTTATGCTTATGAGGAAGGCATGTGTATCCTTCCCAGAGTTACAGCACTTACACTGAGGATAAATATTTTTCAGGAAATTTACAGACTAAGCTAATAATCAGCTCAAGGTAAACAGTTCCTTTGAAAAAATTCAAGTGTACCAAACACTTTGTAACACCGACAGTGCCTTAATGATATTTTTATTTTGTACTGGAAAACTTATGCTCGAAAGGAAAATAAAGCAGTTCAGCTTTAGGGAATTCTGCGGGAAAAGCGATGCTCCTTCAGAAGGTCTCCCATTTCCTGCTGTGAGCAAACACGAGCTGGCCCATCTCTGCTGCGTGTCCCCGTGTGCTGACACCCAGCTGTGCAGAGATGCTCAGCCTGGAACACGCTCCTGTCAGTGAGAATACAGGCGGGGTCTGGGAATGTTTTCCCGTCGTCTGCGGGAGAGGAAAAGCCGGCTCCCTGCGTGAGCACGGGGGTGAAGAGCTGTCTGAGATTTCAAGGGAAAATAGGAGAGAACTGAGACAATTGTGGGAGACAAGCCTTTGATAAAGGGGGAAAGAGACACTTCGTGTTTATGTCTCCTCAGGGTTTTTCTGAATAACCTCTCCTCTTCTAAGGAAGTGATGAAGTGGCCCTAGAAGGGTATTGTGGGACCACACCCTCAGCTCTTGGATTTTGCTGCAATTTCAGTCAGTGACAACCTGTTGAAAGCATAGAAAGGATTTTAGCTGCCTTAATGAACTGCAACCTCTATTTCTATAAGCACAGCTAATAGCCAAATCACTGAAAAAGAAAAAAAAAAAAATTAAAAGAAAGAAAATAACAGGGGATATAATCAGAGACATCTAGTTCCAAATCAGCCTAAATGTGCAGTCCAAAAAAAACAACGAAGCAACAAACTAATGTCTAGAAGAAATAGCAAGAAACACATCCTTGACTAAAGACTTTCAGCTTCACTTTTGCAGCTACAGACCTGGAAGGTGAAGAGATGTTTTGTAATTGCTCAGAGCAGGAATTTTGACCCTGTGCTCAGACACATGATACTGAAGATGTGCAGAAAGGTCAATAAAATTAACAACGGCAGCAATACGCAAAGTGAAAGCAGGCAAAACCCTGTGTCTGTAAGAAAAGAAATCTAAAGGGTGCATCTGCAAAAACAGCTAACAAATGCAGTATTCGTGCTACCACTGTATGCTCTGCATTTAATAAATGGGAGTATAATAATTCACCAACATCTAATAAATGGAGGAGATGAGTGGTGGTGAGTAAAACGGACCAGCAGATTCAGTGATCTGGGGGACACTTCGTACTGAATATCCAAAAGCAGGACACAGGAGGTAGATGAGGGTGAGGTAGCTTTGGTATGGCAGGTAAGTGAAGATTCCTAATTGTGACCAATTAGTTCTGATCAAAAAGGCAGGTAGCTCATCTGCAGGTGAATGACTCTTTCCTGAGCTCCAGGCAGAGTGAAGCTCTCTCAGAAATGTTCCCATATTGTTTTTGCTCAGCGGACGGCAGTGCAAACGCTCTCCAAAACCAGCATTTGAAGGGAAGGCATTTATTGAGTGGGCAGTGGATAATTCTGTGGAATCTCTAATGGTATAAATGTTACTGGAGAAGCCATTCCATAACACAATGTTTGTCAGAGATTCAAGCCAAGGCAGCAGATGGAGAACATGCTGTCAGCAGGCAGAGGAGAAGCAGAGCTAAGCTTTGTGAGTCCCATGGGCGTCAAGGAGAGCTGGTCCCTGCATGGGGCTCCTGACATGGGTAGGGAGGTCACCATGACCCACCAGCAATGGAGACAGACAAAATTCTGTTTTGTTCAAAGCCAGAGATGATTGACAAGCTTCTCTAACCCTAAGCAGCCTATTCTCTGGCCTGGCTGGTGAGAGATCAGAAGTCCCATCTACCCCTGACAACACAGGGGAGCCCTGAGGTGTCAGACACCCTTATTTTAGAGAAACACTGTACCAGAGTAGTACCTAGCTGTGTCTGGAGACTGAGGTTAAAGCCAGAAAATTCTTTTGTAAGGGACCCTATAATATAGCTGTTTACTCATCTCACAGCTCTGCCAGGTTTTATAAAGGCTACTGAGAGGCTAATCTAATTTTAGTTTTTTAAGTGCGGGTGTTTTTGCTAAGCCATTTGTGTATGTTCTTCCAAGGAGGCACAATGGAGACAAATAAACTCCTGCAGAGGGGTAACTTCTTGTCCCCTAAGAGAGGTGACCTGACTCACCTCCGGAAGCCCTCCTCTCTGTTTATAGCCTACCTGGCTTTGATGCCACTGCCACCAGTAAGGGGGAATTCAATCAGATGGTGCTGCAAACCAGCCTACAACTCTATAAAGCTGCTCTATAGGTTTCATGCAACACTTAGCAGGATGTCCCTGCTAGGTCAAAATCTGTTCCCCTGTGCAGTGTGTACAGGACACAGACCCCTCTCCTACAACACCCCAGAAGTGGAGAGCAGTGAGAACAGACTGAAGCTTGTGTGCACGACTTAGTTACAACAGCATGTCCTGAGGACATTGCACAGGGCCAGCTGGAGACACTTGTTAATGAGAATCCTGGTACACAGAGAATGAGAAATGTGACCTTTGGAAATTCAAATCAGGCTTGGCACACGTGTCTTCCAAATGACTGCTGTGACTCCTGTCAGGGCTCATGTGGATACGAGGTACGTCTCAATGGCAGGCTTGCTGCTTTTTTTCCACGTGCTGTGACCCAACTTCCTCCCTGCCAGAGCAGCACAAGCCCTTTGCTCCACGTGTCCCTGAGCATGTTGGGCCATGCTCGCACACTGAGCTGGGCTCTGTGACTCCGTAAGCTCCGGCTCTGCACCCTCGACCTGCCCACCCGGCCGGCAACGTGAGAGTGAGCGCTGTGCACAGCTCTTCTGCACTTCCTAGCAACTAAATTGCAGTCTCCCTGCCAATCTACTCTTCCCTGTGCATCAGCTTGCTTACTCAAATATACCCCACTGGCGTCCAACCCTCTCTTTTCACCCAGACGGCTCCAACTCTTCCCTTATTTGCCCTTTGCCTTTCCCCTTGCCTCACTGAGATGCATTTCAGCTCTTGCTCACCCCTGGGATTAAGTCCACTGTAAAGGACTGTGATTTATGTGGAAAGAAGAGAGACCAGAAGGAAAAATACCTAAAAACCTCCCTTAGGACTTACTGTAGAAAGGTTATCAGAGCTTCTGGGGAATAGGATTTTCCACTGGGTAACTTGTCTAACTCTTCCTTAAAATCCTGCCTCTCTTAGGAGAGGTTTTACTGAGTGGTCCCCCTCTTGCTAAGACGGGAGTTCATGAGCCTACAAAATACCCTTGCAAGCTGTGGAGGAGAAAAATAAGAAAATCCCTCAAAATATAGTGTAGAACCTTAAACCCAGCATCAGGTTTCATAGCTTAGATTTGTGAGCATCTGAGTCAATTGCCCAATAGTCTGATCTGGGGAAAACCCAGGAAGAGGGTGGCACACGGTATTTAATTTTATTATGGGAGTTCTGGCCTGTGGAGAATGTCTCCATGCAAAGTTTAAGTTTGATTGAGAGTCAAAATCTTACCACTTCCTTTAGTTTCTCCTTTTATTTTCTCCTCTTTACATAATCCACATTGTATTTCCAGAGAAGTAGGTGGAAAATCAAACAAGAAAAGTTACATTGTCTCATTGATGGCAACTCGGAATACATCAGCAATAAAACAAGCAGGACAGTGTATTAGAACTAGAGTTTTGCTTCAAGAAGTGAAAATTCCAAAGGAGTTGGATGGATATAGTGAGAAAATGACAACTTGTAGCACAGTTACATGTGAGAAATAGGATTCTGAACCACAGATGCTGAAAAAAATCAAACACACTGCCAAAAAAATTGGAAGAGAAAGAAGGGAAATAAACAAAAGATAACACCTATGAAAAAAAAAAAAAAAAGGATCCGAGCTGTCAGAGAATACAAAGTAACAGACCTATTTTAAGGCCACATCTAAATCTCTCTGGAAATGGGAGGTGGCTATTGTAATGACTGAAAACCACACTGGGCTTTAGTGCTGGCAGCACGGCTTACCTAGAACAGGGAAATGCAAATGGAGCATCAGAGAAGGTTCATATCATGCTGTTGGCTGTCCTGCCTTGATTATACTATCTCTCTATGCTACAAAGATTAATGTATTTTTTAAAAAAAGGAATGTAGATGATCTAGTTAAACCTTGGGTCATGCAAAGAGCATGTCTTTCTGGAGGAGCAATACACAATAACACTAAACATTGTTTTTCATGCCTTTTCTCAGCACTCTCTTGCTTGGTTCCAGTGGACAGAACAGCAGTTGCAATGTTTTTTTTGTAGCAGGTAGATTTAAGGACTCCGGAAGGGGACTGCTGGTTATCAATATTTGCAAGGGTTGTAATTTCAAAGTATGATTTTTTATCATTAATATTTTGCAACTTTATGCACTAGTTTCACATTATTTCTAAATCACCACCAAAAGCAAAAACTTTAATTAGGTTTTTAAATATATACAAGACATAGGGAGGCATTTGGAAGCCAAGCACATTGTATTTTTCCCTATCAGCCTCTAGGCAATCACTTGGATTGAAACTATGCCAGCAAACAGAACACTCCTGTGTACATACCTTAGTTTTACCCTCAGTGAACTGGACCTGTTCATGTAATTACTGATGGGGTGAAACTCCTATGGAGAATGAAATGATCTCCTGAGTGAAGCTGGTATTTCCTCTGACTGTGAAACATGACCATTTGACAGGGTATATGCTTTGGAGTTTATACAAGTGAAGGCTGGCCCGAGTCTGTGAAACCCAAGAGAACCTTCCTGGATGATGCAGAAAAATCTCAGAAAGTCAGTAACAAAACAAAGAGCTGCTACAAGTGTCACCCCAGAATTATACACAGCTCTTTCGCTCCTTCCCCCGGCAGCTGTGTGAACATTGAAAGGTCCTATTTCAGCACCAGAGATGAGTCCCTCTGGAAAATGAGAGGAAGAGAACAAAAAGTCAGTGGGTTTTGCAACTGGACACAAGACTCACAAGGAGGGGAAACTACCAATGAAAATTGTGGAAAAGTACTGCTCCCAAGTCACAGCATAAAGCTGAAGCTGTTGGACTGGCATCAAAATCCATTGGCACAGAAATTAACAAATCAGTTCTAATTCGCTATCTGTGCTTCCTGATTCAACAGGAAAAGAACCTGCAGTCATTCTCTTCCAGGTGCACATTTTGGGATTGTATTGCAACGTAACCTTTAAAAACACACTGAAACAAACAAAACATATTTTGGAGGAAAAATCAACATATTTCTCAAGTATTTCTTTTGTCCATATGTGTGGGAGAAAGGAATACAGGTGACCTCACCCCTGATAAGTAACAGCTGTGTTAATTACCCAATACAGCCTTGCTCCTAGACTCACAGCTGTAGCCAATAAGGAGGAGTGAGATAAGACAGGGAGTAAGCTGGGAAGAGAAGGATTGTTATGGAGGAGGAACCTTGAGGAGCACGAAGAAGAGTAAATAATCATGAAGCAGGCTCTTGGGGAGAGAGAATCACTGCTGCAAGGTCAGTCTGGGTCTGCAGTTAGAGCCTGTTGTTGGAACCTGCAGTCACAGTCTAGCTAGGTAAAAGCCTGCATTCAGAGCCTGCAAACTGATATGCGCAGTCATAGTTCAGCAGGAAATAACCAGCAGTCAGAGCTTGCAAGGGAAACCTACAGTAGGAGCTTGCTGCAGCCAGAGCCAGTGAATGGAGTTAAGATGACTAAGCTGTGAAGAGGAATAAACCCGGACCCTTTTTATGCCGTGTTTAACAAGAAGTCTGTGCCTTGGCTCATTTTTACCCTCTAATAAGAAGGCTGCTGCAACACATATGGTTTAAAGTTAAAGGTTTTTATTAGCATTGAAGAGTGAAAAAGAGCACCATGTTACTCTTCAGAGCCAACACAGCCCACTCTTTTCATGTTTATTTTACACATTTTTCCCTCTGCTTCTGAAAGGGAAATACATGCATCTATTGAGAGCTTCTAACACTCTTGAGAACTGAACCTTATTATCACAAGAATGGAATAAAGTAGGTAGATGCAGAGGCAGCACCTCGGGAATCCTTCATCCAGCTGAACTTGTTAGATGGGTGATTGTGTGTATTTCTATTTTAAATAATTATTTATGTGCATTAGGCAGCAGGTCCACTCAGACTGTTGAGTTTATTCAGGGTTAAGCTGGGAGTCTTGCTTTGTACATAGGCCTTTTTTTTTCTTTAAACAAGCTTATTGAAAGTTGACATTGGCACCC
Source organism: Hirundo rustica (assembly GCF_015227805.2). Lineage (NCBI taxonomy): Eukaryota > Metazoa > Chordata > Aves > Passeriformes > Hirundinidae > Hirundo > Hirundo rustica. The sequence continues at coordinate 70,214,501 of NC_053452.1, forward strand.
TGAAGCATTCTGAACAGCTGCTAAGAGTATGCTGATGGCAGATCACACAAGGCATCAAGTGTTATTCAGCTCTCAGAATTGTAAACCAATCTCCTTTAATCCTCTTCTTTGAGGATTTGTCTGAATTGCTGAGGTCTGAACATATTTTCTCCTAGAGCTGTAAAATGATTACTATCCTGAAATTTTGCAACAATATCATTGGTTGCTGAAAAGGGAGTTTCATCTTTTGAGTTATCTGTGGGTAAGTGGTACTCTTTCAAGGGTAACTTATGAATTACCAATATCTATCCACAACAACAGTAAGGTCTGTGATAGTCTAGAAACCATTCCTTGCAATAGTTTAAGTGCAGTAAGGAAAGTGTGCATTTGTCTCGTTAAGACACGACTCCAGCTCTACATTTTTTTCAAAGCAAGCATTTATTCCTTCTAATTATTTTCATATTGGGCAAAAGAATTCAGTCTAAGTTTATTTTTTTCAGAGGAAACAAACATTGACAATTGCAATCAAGTATTATCTGAAGTGACAATTCATTCTTGCATCTCCTAAAACACAATCATTTGGCACAAAAGAGAATGGACAAAATGCTTTGGTAGCTCAAGGTAGGTACCATGTTCTCATTGACTGCATGCAAGTCCTTTCCTGAGACACACAAACTTGTATCACAAGAAGCCTTTTTTCCCTTTACCCACTGCATCTTTTCTTATATTGAATTACTGACAGAGGTGCAACTTACTGCATAAAATAGTCAAAGATATGCAAACATGTTTGCAGCAAGAAGCCACAAATCTACAGTAGGTGCCTGAAAATCAATTTCCTGTGGATACAAAAATGTTCTCTACATCTGTTACATGCAGTTGGCTACATCCCTAAAACAGTTATTCTGCTATTCCAGAAAATTCTGAAACGTGGTCTGTACATGCTTGTGGAACAAGATGTTTTGTCAAGAATGCTGCTGATACTGTCAGTATTATTCAGGGGAAAGGACTACAAAGTGTTGGGAATTTCAGATTGCAATTGCAAATAGTAGGCTTCCTCCCTTCCTTTATTTTTTTTTTAATTGAAAAATATTTTACTCGCTTTAAGTCCAAAAGAGCCTATTTAGATAACTACTGCCTCTTTACTTCTTACCCAGCACAGGACATCATGTTCATTCTTGCCTAACCCGCCTGCTGCTTCCTCTTGCATGATCACCCCAGCTAATCCAGTCACTTACCAACACCACTTTCCCCGGAGGCTCTAGGCTTGAACCTGAAGGCATCCCACAGGAGTACAAACAACACGGGTGGGAAGAGTATGCTTCAAAAGTATGCCTGTCATCCAGAAAAATGACTGGAGGGTTTGGCACTCTCTAGGTGTCCAAACCCAGTAACATGAAGAGTCTTCCCTCATTTGCAGATGCAGTCATTATGGGGTTTTCCTCAGACTCCTACTAGAAACCTGTGATAATTAGTCACAAGCCATCTTCACCCTGCAGCATGCAGCACAGATTCTGTAGCTACCAGAACCAGTGAGAATGATTTGACACATATTAGAGTTACAAAGTTTATTAGTGTTGATGCAAATCTTGATTTTGACATAAGTCACATATTTTTCACTTTTGCTTAAGAAAGCAGAAAATTGGAAGCAGTCATTCTAGCACTCACTTTGCTAAAAACCTCAAGAAATATCAGAAAATATTCTGCTGTAAAAGAATATTGTTTTCTGTCATGGAAGAAAGAGGAAGAAGACCATTCTCTTCTGATTCTTCTGTACAAATCTCTTCTGTTTTATTAGCAAACATAACAATGTAAGAAATTTAAAGATGCCGTATCTTCTTTGCCATAAACCGCTACATACTCTCTAGTGACTCTGGGTGCTCTGATTATTCACTTAGTCTCTTAGGATATGCTTTCAGCTAAAAATATTTTAAATAACCTTTTAAATCAGATATTAAACCACCTTTCCCCCCAAAAGCACAATACAATAAAGGGGTAACAATAAAGAATAATAAATACAAAAGTTAGTAATAAATTCATTACTGCAAAAGAACAAAAAGTAGATTTCATTTCTAAAAATTATTTTTGTGACTTATCAGCACAGTAGATTTGGCAGGAGCATCCAGCTTGGATTTACATGTATCTGTTTCGAATGTACTCTCTGTACATGAGGAAGTCATCTCTTCCCAGGGGCTGCATGTTTCCTCTTCCAGCCTGAATGTGTGCATGGAAAATCTCTATTGATTTCCTATCAGCTCTTGGAGGCTGGACTTCATAAATATTGTCTTGAGAAAAGGAGGAGATGGGTATTCTGGAAAAAACCAAACATGCAGAATATTTAGATCTTTAGGTAAAAATTTTCCACTGAGAGAGAGGAGTATTTATTTTCCTTGAAATATACAGGAAAGTCAATGAGAGGGCAAGTTCCCAGTAGATAATTCATTTACCTAGATTTTTATCACTATTGCAGACCTGCTAAGACCTGGCTTTCCAAGTAGGGTAATTAGGTAAGTTGTCATTAATCCCATTACAGAATACCTTCTCACTTCCCTTTGCCCTGCCCTCATTTCTTCATCCTTCCTCAGATCTGCTATGGTCAGTAAGTACCCCAGCTAAAGTAGATCTGTGCCATGCATTTATAGCAGATAAAAGAAAGACTTCATTGAGCTATCCACTTAGGAGCAATTATAGCAAGTGATTATACTCTGAGCTAACACAGAGAAAGGATTAATTAGGTACGAAATTTCCATCTTATTATCAGGAAACAGACAATTTATTATAAGCAACAGCACTCAGATATTTTATGAAAATATTTCTTACATCTTCTTCATTTAACAAATACCATATTTGAATCCTAATGTACACCTATTTTTGAGGTCAAAACTTCCCAGGTAAGAAAGTAAAGTGGCAACTTACTGTCAAAGCTCACTATTTCATAAAGCAAACACCAACCAGCCCAAATGCAACGAAGACTCAGATCATTGCCATATTCTACGGAAGCCACACTACCTATGTGCTTTTCAGGAGAAAAGAAGTTATTTTTATGTGTAGAATCTCCTTTTTTGAAGGTAAAAAAAAAAAAAAAAAAACAACAAAACAAGTAAGAACTGGAACACTTAAAGGGAAAGCCCTTCTATAAATAAAATGCCCTATTAAACTCCTACTTGCATTGTGGGCACAAATTAATGTTTGACCCTGTTTCTAAATGAGGATTTCCATTAAAACTGCTAAAAACTCTTGCTCCATCATTTTGTGGCCTTTTATTTTAGTAAAATATATTGTATTTTGGATGTTTCATCATGTGACCATTCATTAGTCTTAAAAAATTACTACAGCATGTCATGTAGGATATACTAATGTGCCTAATATTGCACTACAACTGGAATATGGTATATAAAACAAAAAGGTTTCCAGATTAAAGTAATAGTTTTCAGTTTTATATTTCAACTTTGCATAGCCATACATTCATTTGATTACTCTTTGCCTGGAATGATAGAATTATTTATACAAGTATACTATTAAGCTTGAGACAATAAAATCACTGGTCTTCCACAGAGTTTGGCTGCATACTCTAAAACTTTTTTTTTTTTTTCCCCCCTCAACAATGTGATAGTTTCTTCTCATTATCACTTCTAGTTTATTTAAGGTGCGTGTTTTCAGAACCGGTAAAAAACATTAGCCTAGATGCTTTAAAAGTAGATTGCTTTTCAAAGTATCCGTAGTTTCTGCAGTACTTATTTAACCAGTGTAAAGCATCCAAGCCAAGACTCTAGCAATGGGATTTGACACTAGCACACTGTACTAACTTACCAATGTCACTTTATAACAACAAAAGATGTCACTTACTCAAATATAACTGGTCTGTCTAGTCCACTAGCAAGTGGACAATTAAGTAAAAAAGCAAAACAGAGCCATAACATTAAATTGATGCCTTCTCTGTTTATTGTTTGATTGCTAAAGATATGACATTTCTGAAGCACTAATGACTCAAAAATCCTTTCCTTAGGTACGATGGAAGCTGGGCAGTGAAGTGCATTTCATTTTGAGCATTTAATAACTGAATCTCAATTTTGCTCCTACTTGCATCAACATGATAAAAATATATTGAAAGAACCGCATGTTCATGCATGCCAACTTTGATTAATAACCCTGTATTAAGCTGTAACTATTTGTAGAGTGCTTGTATTATCCAGTCATTTAATTAAAAGTCATTTCTCTAACATATTAATGTAAAAATCTATTCTACTTTATAAGTTTAATATCTTACAATAGTCATGAAGGAGAGCACATTATTTATGACTTGGCTATCAGGTTTCCCTAGAGACCTGTAGCTTTATGGCCTCCCAGTGAAAATTACATAGATAGGAACATAAACTTGATGTCATGAAGGACGGCACCCTTGACACGCAATTTTCAATTATTTTCATCCCACTTGTGAGCAGGTTTCCTGGTGTTACGGTTTCACCCAGAGCACCATTGTCTCTACAGTAAGAGATACAGTTAAAACCTTCATTTATAATGAGGTGTTCCATACTTGCAAGGTAAAAAGTGAATGGTGATGTGGATTAGCTCTCAGACACATAGCAGTCACCAGAAAGCCACCCCATTTGTTTCAACACTGATTAGTTCTCCTCAAGTCTCTGAAGTGTATCTATTGTACCTTTTCACCATGTTCGAATGCTAAGCAAATATCCACGAAGATGATGAGATGGCTAGAGTACCTCCCCTACGAAGACAGGCTGACAGAGTTGGGGTTGTTCACCAGAGAGACAAGGAGGCTCCAGGGAGGCCTTATAGCACTTTCCAGCACTTAAAGGGGGCTGCAAGAGAGCTGCAGAGGGACTTTTTTCAAGGGCATGAAGTGATGGGACAAGGGGGCATGGCTTTAAAGTGAAAGAAGACAGGTTTAATTTAGGCAGTAGGTGGAAATCCTTCACTGTGAGGGCAAGGGAACAGATCACCCAGAGAAGCTGTGGATGCCCCATCCCTGGGAGTGTTCCAGGCCAGGCTGGGTGGGGCTGTGATCAACCTTGTCTGGTATAAAGTGTCCCTGCCCCTGGTAGGGACTGGATGGTCTTTAAGCGTCCTTCCAACCCAAAGCATTCTATGACTTGATCTGAAGCGCAGGCACTGAAGACAGCTTGGACCCAGATGTATGCACCAGCCACACTTTGGTATAAGGATGTTTAAACGTGCCCAGACTCTTCTTTTGTGCTACAGGGGATCAAAACGCTCAATTCCCTTCTCAGGAGGGAATAAAGTTTCTTGTACTCCTAGATAAATGTATGAAGTACATTTGAAACGGTTTTGAGAGTGTAGTTTTACAACACTATTATTTATATAATACCAAAATTAATATTAGGAAATTAGGAACAGGTGCACTGTGTCAGCCAACAATAATTACACTACAGTACTTAGAATCTCTCCTCATACACATTATAATAGATTGTGCTAAAAGTAGCCCAGCTCCGTTTAGCTCTAAGTAAAATTACATAATTTTTTCCTTCATGGAATTTATAAGAATAAAAAGAAGAATTACAATATCCTTCCACATTCTCCACTCAAGTTCTGTATTATTTCACGGCATCACTTTTGTTCCTGTTCAAGTTCGTTTTTTTAATTTCTAGTCCATACCTACAGTTTCTAAATTTAAACCAGAACCTTCCTTCACTATTTATACAATTCATATTTGAATTAATAAATATCACTGCATCAACATTATAAAAATAATAAATAAAATCCAATAATATTAAGAATTATAATTATAAATAATAATAATAAAAAAATAATAAAAAGCCTTTTGTAGTGGCTTCATGTATTTGCTTAAAATGGTCAAGTGTTTAAACTTGTGAAATGTGGGGTGATTAAAAAAGAGAAGTGTGGAAAAGACTAACCTAAGCCTAAATTATATCTCCTGGCTGATAAGAAACCAAAGTTTTAGACTGAGTACTTCATTTTACTAGGAAAAGTACTAGGGTTTGATTGCACTTCTATTACATATGAATCAACCACTGGATAGTTAAATTTGTCAGGTTTTTTTTCAATTTAAAAGGCATCTAACATCAAATTAATAAAAGTTAGTATAATTTTTCCATTTCTTCAAGAGCTGCTTGAGAAACAAGTGCAAGCTGTGCCTCAGCCGCTGTTACTGAAAACTCTCCCTCTCTTCCTAATCTTGAGTACACTTTTGTTTATTCTATTTTATCTCTAAAAAGTTAGTATTCTCCAAGGAAATTCCTGATTCAGAGCAGCAATTCATACTCAGTAAGAGAAAGAGTTGTTCAACTTGTTTCAGAGTTGAACAACATGCCTCTTAAGAATGGCTACATTTATGACTTTAACTAAAAGAACAATCTGTTATCATCCAAACAATATTTAAACATTTAAAAAAGTTAAAGAACAAAACCACAAAGAAAATGTTTAAGCTGCCCAGAGATATATTGTAATAAAAAAAAGAAATTACCAACTCTAAGATAGCCTGTTTCCTCTCTGATCTTCACAGAGGAGCATGCTTGTTAGAGCTGGCAAGGAGAGATGATCTATGTGACTTTGAGAGGAGGAGTGAGAGGAGGCAGAGATTTGTGTGTGCCCTGTAACTTTTACACTTCTACTATTCAGAAACACATTGGAAATTGGGAAAAGAGAAAAATTAACATCTGACTATCCCAAAGCCACCAGAATTCTGTGTAGAGACTCTCTTTCATGTATTCGTTTTACAGTAGCTCAGCATTGGGGGAAAAAAATTACGTTTAAAGGGGTAAAAAAAGGAATGATTATCTCCTAGACTGTCTTACATGCTGGGAGATTTTACAATTACAATAAAGAAATTGCCTTCATTCACAGCAAAAATATTATTCTTCTTACAAAATATTTTCTTAATAAACATGTTCATTTAAAAACATTCACACTTGCTCCCTTTTATTGAAAAACAAGTTTTACAGTTTGCCAATCTAATTTACTACTTTAATACCCATTAGGCATGTTTTATTATAGAACTACAGGCTCATTTACCTACAAATGTGGTATCATCACTTCAAATGTAGCTAATACCAAGTGACTAAACACTGCTTTTAGACAGCATTGTCTCATACACAGCGTTACATCTGTTTCATGTCATTCTTTCTCAGCCCAACTGAGACTCACCCAGTGTCTCTCCCTACTTAGGTACAAACGCTGTGTTCAAGGTTTCCTCACTTCACCTGGACAAGAGGCAGCGCAGGAAACAAAGTCGAGGCTTCTGTAAATCAATGGATTGCAGAAAAGCTCGTGCAGCTCTAGGAAATGGCCATGCTGTTGGATAAAGGATCATGTACCCCAGTGACAGAAGTAAATAAAATTCTGCCTTGCCTTGGTGACACTTTAAGCTGCCTACAGTACAGGAAGATGTCAACTGGGAAGGTATTACTTGATCATCTAAATTGTAAGACCTGGTTCAATATTAGTAAGACATTTGGATAATAGCATGACCCTTTTTCTTTTAGTACATTAGTACTAAGAAGATTGAAATGCAACTTTGAATGTTTTTTTAGTGAAGAACATACAAGAAGAAATTGCCCTCTAAACTCGGTAGACTCAGCACTTTCTGTTAATTCATGATTGCTAAGACCTTTGAATAGAAACCCCTTGATATTACAAAAACTAAAAACCAAAACAAAAAACAAGACTCCCCAAAAGAATACAAACAAAACCCAAATCCTCCAAATACCCAAACCCTCAAAAAACCAGTTTTTGCAGTTCCTCTTATGCAGTAAAGAAAATGGAAGTGTGACTCTCAAGCAATTTAACATCAAATTTACCTGATCACTTTTCATATCTAATGACAGAAGCAAAATCAGGCTAAACGGAAAAAGAAAAAGAATACTTACAAATTTATGACCTTATCCAAGGGGTGTTTTGAACAAAATTGTTGGCTGCCCTTGTCTTGTTTATGCTGACTCTGTCCCAGCTGAACAAACCTGTGAAAAGCAGTAGATCAAAGAATAAATCAAAGGAATAAAAGAACTATCGCCCCCAAAACCATCAAACAAAAGAAAACGACACTAAGAAATCAGATTTTCCGTCATGCTATGTAGGTCACTGATCATGATGTACTCCTCTGGTGAACAAGAGAGATTGTCAAAAATTCATAGAGGGTGCATGAACTCAGAATCTCCTTTGAAAAAAGAATTGCTTATCAATTGGTGTCACCTAGTATGTCATGGGAAGAAACAGGCAGCCCTCTACGGTCAACTTCCTATGTTTTTCTCAAAGCAATCAGTCAGAGGAATAGCCAACGGAAAAATCAGTAAAAGACACAAAGTCTCCTAAGTTTCAGATTTAAATCAGTCCTCTGCTGAATTCAATCTTCTGAAGCACTGCTAGTCCAGATCACTTATTTACAAGCACAACCTTTTGGGACAATTTCTCCATCACCAAATATTTGCTGGAAGACACTACCAATGCAAAATACTATCACGGCTTTTTTTTCCTGGCAATGAAGTGGAACAAAATCTTCTGAAAAGTAGTTTTTCACTAATCTTAGTCACTCAGAATAGAAGGGAAAGTCAGACGGTTTCAAATGTAAATATATGCAGCTATCTTGCACTCAGTTTGTTCACTCTCCAACACATCTGTGCCACTGAAGAGACAAGTAAATGTCAGTTGTGATTTACTAGTTTAATTTTCTGAGGCAGAGGGTTTTTCTTAACAGTGAGCTTCCATTTAGCTGAAGAAGTCTTACTGGTCTACTTAGGAATATTTACTACATTTTAACAAGCAACTATTACCAGTGCAAAAACAATTGCATGAAAGAATGTACCGAAATCAAATGAACAATGTGTTCCTAAACAATTTATTGCAGCTTTTCTTTCTGCTCCATCCAGAGTCTGTACTGTAGAAACAAAAGCCTCTGAGACAAGCAACATCGCTTTGACTGTTAAAGGAATAAATACTTATATTTCTAAATAAGAGAATTTTAAGTGGAAATCAAGATAATTAAGATCTTCTAGTGCAGGAGCCTGCAACCAACTTAAAAATCCAACGGCAAAACAATTAATTGCTTCAAATTGTTCAATATTTTGGAAGTAACAAGACCTAAATGCATACAAGCAAGTTTCCCGATGTCAGGAAGATACCACGCACGGCTGATCTGCAGCACACGTCCTCAAACTATCTGAGGGACTTCTTGTCCCTTCCAAATTCAACAAACCTGTGCTTCGGTGCTTTCTGTTTTGATAAGAATTATCTCAGCCATCAGTGAAAACAGGCTGAATAGATCTAAATTACTTTTAATTTGCTCTTGCAAATAGGCTTAATATAGATCACTTGATGTAAAGCCACTCAACCTGAAGTACTTTGAATCTGCGAGACCCTAATCCTGATAAGGAGAACACACGTATCATGTCCAGCGATGTCACGTGGAGTGGGGCTCTTACACCCCCATTTCCCTTGTTACAGTAACAGAAAAAGGCTTGATGTGAGAACTGTAATCACACTGTGAAAGAAATTGCTGCTGTTCTCAAGCGATGTACATTTTGGAAAGTATAGATTTTACTGACATCCTTTATTACATAAATCAGCACACCAGAAATAGCACTATGCCTTGTTAGCTAAAAGAGATAAAGAATTTGTAATTTTTTTCTATTTTTAAAACCTGCATTGCTCAAAGGAAATGAAATAAATGCAAGGTTTGTTTTATTTTTTTCTTAAAAAGGATATAAATAGGGAGCTTCAAAGCCTCCAAGGGGTTTACAGTTTTACATTAACAATAGATTGAACATTAGTCCAGCCTGAAGAAATCATAAAATTGGAAGTAGCTGCAATTCTGGATGTTAACAAAGAGTTGTCCATCTGCACAGAGTGACTCTCAGTAGATACTGAGCCATTGGCCATTTTCAGAATCACAATAACTACCTGTTATATCAAAGGATTGTTGTCAAATTTGCATCCATCTTCTAGGGTTAAAATTAAAAAAGAAACAAAGGTAGAGGTGATGAAGGTAAAAATTTCAGATATAATGAAAAATTTCCCCCTTAACACTACTCAAGTGTAGTATCTTCAAATGACGGCTTGTAGGAAATATGCTGAAATAGGAATTTTAAACAGCAGAAGAGGAGAAATAACTACACCCAAAGAAAAAGAGAAAAATAATTTTAAATAAAAAGAAAAAAATGCTTTGAGTGGATTAATGAAGTAAGTCAGGATGAAACCACATATCAAATAGATATCACAGTGAATTAAAATTTCCCTTGAAAATTGAAAAGGTTTTCAAATATAACAGGGTAGCTACTGCTATTACACATTAGAAAATAAAAACAAATGCACACAAGGCCATCTCAATGCATGTCTCACAAATATTCACTTCTACACACAGCACTTTCCTGAGATGAGGTGTACATTTTTTAGACCCTTATATGACATCATGTTACACAAAAAGACAACTTCTATTATTTTATATGCATTTTTACAGGATAAGCTATTTCATTATGACTGACTTGAACTGGGGTAATTCAACACTTGAAAAATGCTAATCCCACAGCTTACAAAGCTTACAATCATGAACCATTTCGGTGGAATTTACTTATCAATGGAATATGGAATTCCTATGAATTTACTTATGAATTTCTAGGATTATATTAAGTAACAGGTATCTATTTTGAAGCATCTTTCATATGACTTAAGCCCCAAATTTTGCTCTCAGAGACATCTACAGAGCTTCCACTGAAACAAGAATTGACACAGACAGCTGAAAACAGTTTGATTTTGAAAGCGACAGGATATATAGGCAAACTTCTCATTTTAATAATTAATCAAAGGCAGCATTTTCACAAACTGCACTTAACTAGCTCAAATTATCCTTTACTGATTACCTCTGGAAATTTACCTCACCTTGCATATATTGCAAGATCATCTTCTGAAGGGATATCTGAAAGATTGACTCCATACACATCTTTTGTTGATTGCACTACATTCTGGAACACAAGAAAGATTCAGATTAAGAATACTGTAACAACATCCAAAGAAAGTTTGTTCTTAAGAAAGAACTTCCTTACAAACCAAAATATCATTCCAGAAGTGCAGACAAAAACAAACAGGTTTCTCACAATCACAGCAATCTTAGCTTACACATATATTTTTAAGAAAATATTTTTTTAAAAATATTAACCAACACATTTATTCAACAAGTAAAGAATTCTTTAAAAATGTCATCAGCTAAAACAACATATTAGGAGAATAAATTATATTAGTAGAACATAATGGTGTAGTTATTAAATTCTGTTCTGTGTTGAAACTTAATATAGAATAAATTATATTCGTTCAGAACGTTCTCCCACATTTGCTTTCACACTTCCTGCTGCCAATTCTGCAATAATTACAAACCTCAGGTTGAACAAAACTATTTTTATTTTATATATTATGCAATCATGTCAGTCAACTGTGACAAGGAATCAATGTACATGCAATAGTTCACTAACTGTGTCTAATGATTCAGTGCTAAACTGAGGGGGGGGTTCTGACAAGACACATATGACTGTGAGTCAAATATAAAGACAGTTTTCTCTTTGTTCAAAATGATTCAAAGTCAAAGAACTTCAGAAAGGTATGTCCTGACCAGAAGTATAAAGGCATTTTTTATTAATTTCTCAGAGATGTGAACAGAAAGGAACTAGCTTTTTGAATTCCACAAATAATAAGGAATGGTGTGAATTAACAACGCATATTATGACTAAAATTCAATGTGTGAAAAGGTACTAATAAATTGGAATATATTTCTTCGTATCATTACTAAAAAGTCAGAATAGTTTACCCAGTTTTTAAACCATTGAAATTCAATACTTCAAATCATACTTTGTGTTTACATACGCCTTTAATTTAAACATGTTAAAAATCTAAAAAAGATACTTTAGGTCTGAGTGCTGAAGTGTGTTCAAAACAGGGAAAAACTGATCTGAGATGAATTATGCAACAGCAGGAATCAATAATAAAATTTCAACATGGATTTTTGTTAAAAAAATCTAGAAACAATCTGATTTTCTGGAGAACAGGCACTTTGTTATTCAGAGGTAACAGAAAACTTTCAGATAAAATACTTTGCATAAACGCAAATAAATAAATGCGCTTGTACTGGCTTAGGAAGAAGACACTATTGCACTGTTGAAGGCTGAGAATACAAAACCCTCGGCAGAATAAAAACAAAATTTGAATCGGGGGGAGGGGTGGGTCAAAAGACAAGAAAAGAAAAGAAAACAAAAAAAACAGTGTAATTTTCTGTTGCCTATCAGGCACTACATTTCATGCTATGGTTATAAATACTCAATTTTCTTCAGAAGTGATAACTTGCACAATCCTATAACCATTTAAATTAGCTGTTACTTTAAAAAGAACAACCCTGCCAGACAACATAAGTATTTTCCAAATTCCTATAGTATACATTAGCATAACCTTTTGCTAAGGAACTTTCAATGGTATCCAAAATGGACGTCTACAAGAAAGAATTTGAAGAACTATTACATGAACTAATAAAATAGATAATTCCATAATTCTTTATAGAACTCAAAATTTTCATTAAATTAGCACCCAAGGGTTTCCAACAAAATGGGAGTTAAGCTAGCAAAAAAAAGATTAATAGCCCACAACTGAAAATATACATTCTTTCCACCTGACTGAGCAAATGCAATTTATTTCACTATTTTATTCACTGCCGTTATCTGCAACCCTAGTACCAGTAATAGCATAGATCCTGTGCACATTATCATGCACAGTTTTGAAGTTAGTTAATTTTTTTTTTTTTTTTTTTTTAATGCCAGACCACATAATTATGGGACAGCAATTTAAAAGCAGTCACATAAATCAGGTTGAAATTTAGACAGAATGAACATTAATTTACAGTTAATCGACCTAAGCAAGTGAGGAATTGCTTTGTAATTCCAAGATGTGGTTCTCAGGACTTCAGGTTCATACTACATGTCTTTCAGGGGGTTTGCTCCAGATTAACTCCCATGGGCTAAATGTTGATTAAGTAGGTGGATCAAGTAAACATTCCTGGAGAAAAAAGGAATTTCATTTGCATGCTCCAAGGCCACCTAATGTTGTGTACCAGAGCTTGGTAACAGACAATAATCAGATGTGCACTACTGCCCTGAACTAACATACTAATACAGGTGCATTTCACATTATGTAATGATCCAATACCTTTCAAATACCACAGGTTTCTGACAGTAGTTTTCTTTCTGTTTAATGCTATTTTCCTTTGTGTTTCATTATTATATGACAAGAACAGAAAAGTTTAACAAGCAGTTGTGCTGCAGTTATGCTAATATCTGCACAAAAAAAATTTCACTGGAGACCTCTGTCACTAAAATTCTCAGTACTTTACTTCTGACTGTTCTATTACACTTTTTTAAGGGAATGTGAATTTTAAGCCTTCTTGCCTAACACAGTAATTTCTTACCTCTGTGATTTTTGTATTGTCTCCTGCATCAGTCACCTTTACTGGAGTTGAACGTTGAGAAACAGCACCTTCATCTTCTTTATCTGTCCCAGAATCATCTTCAGAACTACTTGACACTGCTTCCTCACTTGGGGGTGGAGGAGCACTAGCAGCTGTTTTGCGCTGCAGCACAGTTTCTTCTCTATTATTTTTGTTTCTATTAGGAAAGGCAGTGTGTATTTATGAAATCAGCAGGATATTAGCAATGAATATTTAAAATTGCTAATCTTGGTTACAATCTTTCCAGGGAAATAAGTTTTAACCTCTGGGGCAATTTTTGCTCATCTTTTAAAATCCCTGATTGATTTCTCCTCTTCAATCTCTTGTTATTCCAGAGCATTTAAAGAAAGCCCAAAGAATTCTGTCAGCCTTTCTCCACCAATTCTCTGATTCTTTACTTAAATTCCTCCCCACAACTGAATAAATAAAAAGGAATGAAAATTAATTGAGACATAACATCTTGGGTTTTTATCTTGGAAAAAGTTTCACTTTTCTGATTGGTAACAATAGCGATTCCAATAGCTTCCTTAATCTTGGCTCCAAATCTTAATGGTAATGTCAATTTTTTTCCATTATTTTCTGTACCTCTCCCCTCAATTTAATTCTTTAACCAGCAACATTTCTTGATGCAGTATATATTTCTCACTTAAGAAACTCTAGTCAATATAAAGAGATGCCTTATTTATACGAAGCCTTCAAGATAACATCTCTACGTAAGCAGGTTAACACTGAATTTAACTGCACTCTGAAAGGTACAAATTACTTCACCCATCAGAAATCATACCAGACTTACGTGTTCTGCAATCTCTCCTAGTGGCCACAGAAGAGTATTTAGTTGCAATTTCCTCTCAGACACTGTCACAATCTTTCAGGGAAGGCAGTTAATGAATAGACATTAGCTAATGAATAGATGGTTTATAGACAAATCCCTGGAAATAGGGAAGGAACATCTCTTCCTTGCTGCACTGACTGTCCCATGTATCACTGACAGACAGCGTGACTTACTCTAAAGGAAGACAGCAGCATGCTAGAGGCTCTGAAAAGAGCACAAAGATTGATGCAAATTCTATTTGGAGATGCAGGTCTAGTGCTCTCATCAGCATCACTTGAGCCCTAGTGGAGCACACCATGACTGTTACAGATGCTGCCTCTTGAAGAGAAACTCACACAGCAGTTTATCCCTGCACTGAATTAGCTACACTTTATATGCTCAAGGAACACATATAAACAAGTAAGAGAGTCCTTCCAGATGTTCTAATCTAGGAGCATGCCCCACCCCCAAGGCCATGATTGTACCAGAAGAAATTTTAGAGCTGGAACAAATGCCTTGGGAAAAATAATACCCTGGGCAACCTTGATTTCTGACTCAGCAGAACCCGACATTTCCTTGGACTGAAATTTACAGGAAGTTATGAAGACAAAAGCATTCTTCTTAGGGAAAATGAAGAGATTTTTCCCTACTTTTCTAGATGAGGTGAAGATCACAAAAAAAGTGATCCTCTCTGAAAGCTGAGGAACGGAGCAAGTAGCCAAACAGCGCTAAGAGTGTTATCCTCACCCCACTCCCAACATGTACACAGCCAAGATCCTTGGGACCTGAATGCCTACAGACAAAATAAGATCACCAAATTTCCTTCAGAAATGTCTTAGATCAAAAGATGATGACAAATGAACAAGGCAAAGGTACCACCTTTTTCAAGGCTAAATATGGGTGAGGTGCAGGAGTGAAGCCACATTTTACTCCACAACACAGTCAATGAAGGGGAAGCCTTGTAAGTGATACACAGAGAGTCCTGGAATGTGGCTTTGATGGAGCAGATTCTCTGTCCCACATCAATCCCTAAAAATCACAGTGAAGAGCTTGAATACAAGTGCCTGAGAAAATTATATAATGGTCAACTATTTAATGGAGTACCTGGAGACAATTTAGTCCAAAATCTAACATTCTACCATAGCGGAAGAATAAAGCTTATCCTCAAAATACTCATAAACTCAAATTCTTAGCAGAGATAAACTGTGTAACAGTTGAATGGTCTTCCTGTTTATTCCCAGGGACTCAGTAGCATGAAATGAGGTTCTACTGGTGATAAGCACAGTCCGCTCTCAACATTTATTGACAATGAGACCCTCAGGATCAGGGCACACGAGACAGACAAATGTTGTAGTGTCTTACAGAAGAACAAGTTTTCAGAGGAACTTATAATGTTGTCACAGCACAGTAGCTACTGACAAAAGGTTTCCTTAATATGAGCTACCAACGAGAGAATGAATTCGGGAAGATTCTGCACAGCCCTTTTGGGACACAGCAGTGAAATAAATAGAGTAGCAAAGCAGGTCCAGGATGCAAAAGCAGCTAAATGAAGCATTCATTTGTCCCAGCAACTGCTGCTGGATTGTTTTATATCATTTTATCCATAAATATTTTAATAATGTACTTTATCAAAGATGATGCTGAAATTGGCATTTATTGCTGTTTCAGAATATGCACTATTTATGAAAAATGTATACATTTTTTAAAGACAACAAGAAAATATGCACTGCTGTCAACTCCAATAGAGAATAGAGCTGCCACTAGGATGAAGAGATGATCAAATTTTAATAACTTCTGCATATTATTGGTAAAATCTTCTCATGATTTTTGCTTTGAGCAATGAGAGAAAACAGAAAATATTAAACAAGTTGAACTAAGAATTTCCAGTCTCAAATAAAAATCTCAAATTAGATGTGATTTTCAAAATGTACAATTCTGCAGTACAACATCAATGAATTTTTTATTTCCTATGTAACATAGCATATGTTTCACAGACACACAGATAAAAGTTTATACATTTTCATTACTATGTCATTACTATTGAACCATAACAAAATTTCTGATTTCTTACCCCAACACAGATTTTCCAGTTTCATCAGGTTTACGAACAGTAAACGGACTTGGATCAATTCCCACATTCTTAGGCATGAAATCTCTGCCAAAACAGAAAAGAAAAAGTGTTCATGAACAAAGTGTAACACAAAATTTTTAAATTTTCTGGAAGAACCACCTCTAACATCTACCTGTGAACTAAAAAAAAAAAAAAAAAAAAAAAAAAAAAAAAAAAAAAAAAAAGATATATTAAGTTCTAACTTTATAATTTCAAGTTGACGTATATATAGAGCCAAGGCTTTTAAAAAGCTTTCATTTGCATTATTTAGTTCCACAAAACAGCTGCAAGTATCGCCACTTGCCAAAGATGCTAAAGCATTGTGCTCCATTCTTGTGCTGAAGAAGCCTGGTAAGTCAGGGTTTTGTACATTGTTTTCAAAATGCTGCCAACACACAAATTGGGTCAAACAGCTACACGAAACATAATCTGCCTGGAAGTCTTCAGCCAAACCATGATTCGGATTATGCTCAGAATACCCAGCTGACTGCTGCCAACCAAAAACTCCCAAAAATATCTGACCAGCTGTGAGAACCAGATGAACTGAAGAAAACAACTGTGAAACAAGAGCAGAACAATGAGAAAACAAATATTTTGAAAGCAGCCTCGGTGATCTGAGTCAACAGAGGAAAGTTCATCTCTCAGCCATGAAGTGCCCAGACACTAGGCACTCCATAACAAAAACGAATTTGAAATCTAATTTCTGTTTTAACTGACTTTTCTTTAAAGTAACATTTCCATGTAGCATTGTGATTTGGTTTCAAGAACTTTGCTAAATTTGAAATCACACATATTTAACAAAAAACCCCAAATGCATATTTAATTCACACCAAATCAACTTCCAGTCAAGGATTTCAAGCCACAAAACATCCCAATATACCGTGTAGAATTGGTCATTGCCAAGCAGAAGGTCTCATCAAAACTGCTCAACTCATATGGCCTAAAAAACTCATTGTGGATATCAATTTCCTCTTCGTATTTGTGGAATTTCTTCACTGTCAACTTGCGTCTGTTTTCAGCACATGTCACTGAGGGGGGAAAAAAAAAATAACTAGCAATTACTGACTCTTGCAAAAAACCTAATCAAACAGTAGCCTGCTCTCCTAGCCAGGCAATTTTTTCCTACAGTCATATCCCATCTGAGACAAAGAAATACGACATGTAGAAGGTGCATTGCACATTTTTAATAAATATGCATTATCAACCACTGTAATTTGATTTCACTTCATGATGACAATTCCTAATAAAAGATGCTCCACAGCACCACAGACAAATAAGACACACTAGCTATGGTGACAGAAAATAAGAGAGAAATAAGATACACTAGCTATAACTAGTAATAGGATCACCAGCACAGGCTATAAATATATGCTAATAGACAAGAAAAAAAAGAAAAAATAATTAAGTGTGCCCTGGCTCATAAACACATAAAGGTCAAGGTTTTAGCCATGTAGGTAGCTCTTGCAACCTGCAATGGAAAGATCCTATCTCCTTGGGGTGGGGAGAAGGCAGAGAAGTATTTAGAAACCATTACGGAAACACTTTTTTTTTTCCAGATTTGGGACCTAAACCAGTTAAAAAGTATTTGTGACTAAAACTTCTTTTTCAAGATACTCTGCAAGGGCAAGGAGCAAATATAGATCCTACCTTCATCAAAAGGAAGAGGTAAATGCTTTAGCACACCCATGGTCCACCAGTAAGTATAGCTGTACAGGAAAAACAGAAACACAATTGATACAGGAGATTGGATCTTGTATCCAGCCTATCCAGTTTAAATATAACATTCACCCATTCATACAGTGTCACTTCAGCAAACGTTGCTGAATTGGATGGAGGATTTCAACAGGCCCCTGGCCAGCTACTTTGCTCTCAAATCAAGAAATTTAAACACACAAAACTCAATACAGGTATGGATAGAAGAGCGGTTTTGTTTCATTAAAAAAAATACATTTCAGATGCCTACCTCTATAGCACTGAAAATGAAAGTCTTAGTACATATCAAAAGTATTTATGTATTTCTTTTGTTCTGGTCATTGGAGGGTGGGAGGAGTGGGGGGAAGGCATCCCTTCCCACACGTTATTCAGATCCCATAATTTAGGAAAAAGATATGAAGAAGTGAAGGTCAATGATAATAAGATCAGATGATTGTCAAAGCAGCTGACTCCACACAAAGAAATACGTTTTGATGTAACAGCTCTCATAAGTCTGAGTGCTGTTGGCAATACGAACAGAAGAATTCAAGCCCTGCTGGAAGCTTATTCAGGATTTCTGTAAAACAGCAAAGGAACCCAAGCAACACTCATAAAACAAAGCACGTTTTATCTTTCATTCATATTTACACATTTTTATTGTCTCTTCTCAAATATACTTTAATTTCTTCTCTGATTTATTCTGATAGTTTCTTCTACTTCATTACATGGAATGAAAACACAATTGTCTTCATTGATTTTTATTTCAAATCCGTGTGTATCCACAATACTGAGAGGGCTGTAATCAGACTATTAACATGGTTATCTCCTACTCCTGTCAATGTAGCCATCTGCAGCAGACACAATGGGTGTATTCCCATGGCCAGGATTTAGGAGATGATACAGGACAGGCAGGAAAACACACTTCAGTTCCAAGAACTGTGTACAACCTAGACAATAAGGAATGAGTTATGCCTGATGGTCCTGCCTCTTCTCAAAGTCCCATGCTAGTAAGCTATTTTCTCCAGTGCCTTCAGAAATTATGTAGACACAGCCAGTTTTGTTGCCTGCAAAAATGATAAGTAACATGGCAACGCAAAGTCCTCTTTTCCATATTCACTGTCCTTTCACATGAATCATAAATTATACAGAAGTAAGATATAAACCTTATTAAATATTTTCCTCCTGATGAGGAGGCAGTTACCATATAGTAAAAGCACAGATAGTCAAAAGTTTCAATGACAGGAAATATCATCTTCCTTCTCCTAAATCCTTGATTTCATTATGAGTGTCATTATTTCTTTTGCTGCTGTGCCTAAGGAACTTAAAAGAGGCACTACACAGACAGGCAGGAAAAAGTTACACAAATGTTTGGTAGAAACAAAAAATTACTTCGAGGAGATTTTTTTCACGTATTTATGTTACCTAGCTATTACAGGAAGGTGTCATTTCATTCACATAATGAAACATCTTGATTGTGTATTATAACTGCCCAGGAGAAATTCTGGTTAGAATGAAAGGGAAAAATAATTAACATGTAAATTAAGAGTAGCAACCTTTCTTTTTAATATTCCACCTCATTTGAGAACAGTATGTGTGACAAATAAGAGACGGCTCTTTTAACAGAGTAACAGATGAAAGGGAGACTAGAACATTTGCATATCTGCAATAGATCAGCTGAATTAATTTTAGACATATAATAATGTTCAGAACGAGTAGTCAAGAAAATTAATATTGCATGTTTAATGTATGCCTGAAATAGCACTTGGTTGTATGGCTCATATAAGCTACCTTTAAGAGGAGCCTCAGGAGACAATACAAGAGGACTGAAATTCAGAAAGAGCCATATCATGTGCCAGCTGCTGCAACAGGTTAACAGGATAATCAGGACAACAGGGACTGATCACACTGGTTAAACACTTGCAGTTTTGCCCAGACAAAAATCTAAATGCAGATATTCAGATCTGCCATCTTTACTACAGCGCTTTATGGCTCACAGAATGAATAAAGATAAAACCAGCCAAAATCCTAAGTGATTATTTAGTTGACAAGTTGAATACTGTCCTTTTTGTTAAAATGGATTTTTTTTTAAATGCACAGTATTCATAGTCTTCAAAAACAAAATTCCCTCTGTGAAGCAATCAAATTACTTTAGGATTTTTATACTTAATTACTTCTGTTTATTACCATGCAACAGGGGAATGTAATTGAAGAAAAAAAGTCTTCAAAAAAGGCTAGACATATGCTGAAAGGAAGGTAGAATATCATGGGTTTCTTGGTATGCACAGCTGCAGACTAAGTGCAGTACATAGAAAAATAAATATTATCCTTATCACATAATCTCAAATTCAACCATTAACAAATCTGACAATGAAGAATGCACCTATATATTGCCTAATGGAACTGTAGTAGCTGTGCTTCAGTAAAACAGTGAAGCATTTTACTCTGAAGGATAGAATTTAATATGAAATTAACCTTCTTCTTAAGTACAACAGGAAAATAACGTACTAAATAAAGCAAATCCTTTGAAACAATGATGTTCAACATTTTTTTTGTAATCTCTTGAAGGTGGTTTTTTTAAGCTTTTGTATAAACACAAAAAACAGTAAGCAAGTTTTTGACAGGCTGACCGAATTATTTGACTAGCAACATGTATTTTTATAAATTTATTTGAGCAGTAACAAAAAATTCCCAAAAAACAGAACAGCAAAATACCTTTGCCTGGTCTGTGGCAGACTGAGGGTGTTCTTGTGATGCAAATAAAAATCAGTGGGAAGTTCCCAGAGATGTGGCTTTCCTTCTGCAGGCTTGAACACTCCCAGAAAGAGATTGATAGAATCTTGCCTGTCCGCATCTGTTAGACAAGAGGCAAACTTAACACCAGGAGCACAGCACAGCTCAAGCCCATTCCGACACTGCTTCTCTTGGCTCCTCAGAGACAATGTCTTGTCCTATGACTGCTGCAGGGCCCTCTGGGCTTCAAGCAGCACCATAGAACTTCATTTACAGCAGACCTGCTCCGCTGCAGGGCACGTGGGGCTGGTACCAATGCTGCCTCTTGCCTTGGTTTCTCCCTCAGGAGCCCAAGCTTGGCAGAAGTCGGACCTCATGCTGCAACTCTGTCTCCCATGAGAGTGCATGAAGCATGTGCACGGATTAAGGCATGTTTCAGGAAACCTGACGTACCTTAGTGAATTCACTGCAGCCTAAATAACTGAAAAACAACTTAATGAAATTAAACAATATCCATATAACACAAGTTTCCAACAAAACATACAAATGATACAAATTCTTTGAGATTTTCTTGCCAATACATAGTAAAATGATTAAATTTCACAAGCATCTTTTAGCAATTTGGACTTATTTCCTGTTGGTTTAAATCTTCAGCTTAGCTTGTCATATTATAAGTTCCACCAAATTATTACTCAGGACATGTCTTACTTTTTCTCATGTGTACAACTTAATTAGCAGTAATTACCCTAAGAGCATTGAGGCCAACACATGAAAATATTTTCTTATGAGAGTAGATTGTTTTTAGATTCATGTATTTTGAATGATAGACAAGCAGTCCATGTGTGGCTAAGAGATTTATTTAGAAGGCAGTGATAGCAGGCCTCTTTTTAACTGTGCTCTGAATCTTATCTCCTGTATGGCTCCAAGTGAATCACTAAAATTTTCTGAGTCTGTTTAATTCAGATACATAAAATACATAAGCGTTAAAAAAAAGTTTCTCGGATCAGAAACACGAGGAAATGCTGATTCATGAACTAGCTGGCCCTCAGATTTTTATTTGCATTTTAAATATCATGGATAGCAACAATAATAAATGCACAGCAAATCAGCATCTTGTTCTAAAACTGTTTCCTTTTTCTCTGCTTTCTTAGAAAACTTAAAGAACAAAGTGATCTCTCCCAATGTGCCACATTAACAAGCTAGCTGAACAGGCAGTGTTGGACGGCAAACCTTTAAATTTCATTGAAACAAATATTTTAAAACTCTACACTAAAAATGCAACAAAGTAAACATGACATTGAATGCTACATTTTAACAATGTTATCTTCAAACACGAGGAATACATACAGCCCCAAAAATGCATGCCTCAAATGGGATCAAATACCAAAATTGTAAGTAAATTGGGGGAAGTGTGCAGCACCTTTAAGAAAATTTCATTCGAAGACAGTATTGACCTCAGTAAAGACTAATGTCTATTCGTGTACTTTCCTACAAGTTAATTGAGATGACAAGATGGACTTCATTTATTTGTAAATTTTTTCTTCTTTTTGTAACATCTTTTTTAGAACAAATTCTTTTATTACTAGAAGGCATGCATATCACAACTATCCTTGCAAGCAGACCACAACCCCAAATGTGGACTAAGAACTTTGCTCAGGCTTCTACATAACCATTTCAGTGGCTGGCATAAAAGTGAACAGCTCAGAGATTTGTTCCATCTCCTTTGTCACAGTACAGGTGACACTGCCAGTCTGCTACCTTCGGCTCATAAGAATTGATGAGGCTAGACTTTATTGCCAATGCAAACAATAAGAGACCACATCACTGAAATAAACAAGTTCCCCATTTCCCATTTAGTTGGCCAAATATGAGACACAAATTATGTGATTTACATTCAGAAAAGTTAAACTGAATGGTGTGCTTTCAACATTGTTATATGCACAAAAGCAATAATTTCAGCCAAAGAAACCAGAGATTACTGAAGTATTTCTAGCCACTGTTCATCTCACTGTTTTAAGATCACAGTCTCTAAATAATTGCAGTCTACTAGGTCAAAAAATAAAAAGGTACTTCCACCCCTGGCTATGCAACTTTTGTGCAAAAGAGTAATAGAGGACTGACACAGTATTTATAACATGGTCACACTCAGTGTTTGCCCTTCTGAAATGTCTTAGACTGTTCTTTTAGATCTTTTACAAGATTTCTAAAAACACTTTTTTGCTGTTATTTTGCATAAGATAAGGCTCAGCATTTTTCAAAGACGTTTACCATTAGCCATGTTGCCCAGAAGAAAGTAGTACACTCAGTGTTCAACTAGTAAGTGATATGAGCTAATGAAGGAGTAAGTTAATATTTTACAACTTATTTAACTGAAAAAAAAGCTTATTTACTTGGTTTTTGAATTTAATTTTGTCTCTCCTACCACAGATGTAACAGTTTGTACCTCCTCTTTACACAAAAGAATTACATGCATTACAGCTTGCTTTGTTTTGCGCTCTCAGAAACATCACAAGAAGTACTCCACATGAAGCCTTCTACTCTGGTTTAGATTTACCAGTTTCCTTATATTTGCTGAAGACATTCTGTCCAAATTTTAAAACTCTGTAACACCTACCTGCTTCTCTACTGATCTACAAATGTCACTGGCAGATGCAGTGCTACATGTGTATATTTTCTAAATAAAGGGCTGCTCGCTACAACATAGAATGAATAAATATATCATCAAATCAGCACACCTATTTGAGATGTTACTGAATTATTTAGAAATTACAGTATAGAGGAACTCACTCATAAGATCATAGTGTAGATAAATGAAACATCATGAGAAAGATGTTTTGGAAACAATAGCTTGAAAGAAAGCACTTAAATTTACCTGAGAAAGCATTACTATAGTATCTTGAGAGTGTTTGCATAATATCTTTGGAATGCTGAGTCCATGGAGCAATCTTTCTGTATGTTTTTACTCTGTGGACAAGCTGAGAGCCTCCATACTGCAGAGAAAGCGTGTCCCCGTGATCTTCGTATAGTTCTTCAAATAATCTGAAGGAAAAGCAAAATGTGTCATCTATCAAACTTCTGAATAGAATTTTAAAAAGAAAATATAATGAAGTCTTTCTGCAAATGAAATACAATATCTCCTCCTTTATTCAGATAAATATGTGGAAATTTTATTCAGACATAATAATTACTAAGGTTTAGACTTTAAGATTTTTGTTACTTTTTAATATAAAAGAAGAGGTTCACACAGAGTATGCAGTTCTGTAGATTCAAGAAGAAGATTAACATGACCTACTACTTAATGGAGAGAAAACAAAAAATATCTTCACTAATCAAGGCATGTTTATACACTAAAAGGGACAGAACATATCAATATCTCAAGGCTACATTATCTGTTAAGTACACCAGGAATGAAGTTAGCATAACCTTCCAAAAATCTCCGTGGTTACAGTAATGATGGCTCTAGGGTACAAAATGAATAAACATGACTTGTAAGAAAAGCGTATGGCAGTCAGGTAACATTTGCTGGAGCTGGAAAATCTTGATGTAAGCTGAAAGCAAAAAGAATTGGCTAAGAATTGATTTGAACAAGGAGAGCTGGCTAAAAAGCAAAGAAATCCTCTGGCATCAAGAAGTTGACACTATCCAAACTGGGACTAGTCCAAGCAGCAAAAATTAAACAAGCTTCCTATCAATGACAAAGATAACAGTCTCAGAAAAAGAGGCCATCTTCAGGAGACGGTGTTCAGTCTAAAAGATAAGAGACTGAAAAATGCTTCTCAGAAATTGACACTATGGCCTTGCTTGAGCAAGACAATGACAAGGACGATATTTTACTAAAAATGACTGGAAGTTTAGTTAAGAGGCAAAAAATCCCAAATCAGAACAAAACAAACCCCAACCCCTCCCCAAAACTACAAAGCAAACCCAACGACTAATGTGGGAATGCATTTCACATCAGTATAGGAAGACAAAGTAACTCAGGTGTCTACATGTAATACCTGCAGAGGAAAGAAGTCCTTAAGGAGTGAAAAGGAAGATAGAAACAAATAACAAAATAAATTTAAAAAAAAAAAAAAGCACCAAAACAAGACAATAAAAACATTCCCCTAATAAAATTTCCAACAAAAGAGACAGTAATGCATAGGTAACCTAGCAACCATCTGACTGAAGTTTGCCTGGAAAGGATCTGGATGAAGAACATTTATCTGTGCAGCAAATCAATTTCTGTAAAAACTAAATAGCTGTCCAGCAAATCTTCTGTCCAAGGCCAAGTACAATAAGATCAATTAGGAGGAAACATCTGCTAAGAAACTTTTTAAAAACTAAAGAAAAACCCCAGAACAACAGACAAAAAACCCCCAAAGAAATAACCCCAAACCCACTTGCCTCCATACAAATTGTTCAGAAATCATACAGCATGCATGAGGATCTCATTTGTTTCTTTGGGTTTGGTCGGTTGGTTTGGTTTTTGTTTGACCAGTATTCCCAGGAGGCTGCACAGCAACTGGTCTTGGCAGCAGGAATTATTTATTCCCAGAGGTAAACGTGCAGCTCCCAGCAGCTGGGACATGGTGGATCAGAGGCACTGCTAGCACACCCAGGAAGCCACCAGTGGGTGGGTACTCTCCCTGGCCACCAGACAGAGGCCAGGAGACACCACTTGCACAGTGAACCAACGTACTGCAGGTGAGGTGGTTTCTGCAGCACATACCAGCTCCAGGCACCAGGCAGGTGCTGGGAACTAATGGAAAAAAAGAGGAGGAGCTGGAGGTATATCTCAAGTGAAGGGGATTGAAGCCTGACTACTTGTGGCTTCTGAATACAAGATAGATCTCCATGCTCTGAAACTATCAAACCACTAGCTAAAATCAGCAATGAAGACATAAGTCAATGAAGCCATAAGTTTCACAGTCACAACAGCTTAAAGGAATAAAAACACAGCACCTTAAAGACTCCTACATTTATTTCTGATGCATGTGTACAAGTTAAGCAGCTTAGTTCACCCTAACCTCCAAAGCATTTCAATACAAATGTTGGGTTTTTATAAGGGGTTTGGAGATGCTTGTATTGACACTTGATCTGAAAGAACAATTTTGCTGAAAAATTTCAATAAAGCAAAAACCATTAAATCTTTCAAAGAAAAAGTGGGAAATAGCAAGGTAAGATGTACTTCTATACAATTACCAGTGTGGCATTCTCCATGAAAGCAAGTACTTATTTCAGTTTTCACTCTCAGTCAGCATTTTGCCTCAAGAAATTGAAACAAGTGTCAAAGAATGGGGCAGAAGTTTTCTTAAATTAGTTTCAAAGGAAAACTCAACTCTTTAAGTTTAGGCATATAAATGGAATGAAGTCAAGCAGTTATATTGTAAGACTGATTAACACACTTTTCCAGTAGATGGAACCTTCAGCATGATGGGATTTTCTCAAGATTTCAAGAACTAAAGATGTTTTAAACTTGGATGAATAAACATTAAATCATTCCAGTAGAAATAACTGTATGCTTCTTCTACATAGGCATAATTCTCCATAATCTCTTGACTCAAAATTAAAAAGTAAAACCATGACACACTCTATTAATCTATCTTACCTTACAGCATCTGTATCAAATTGTAAATTTGGTTTATCAATCAATCCCAATGAATACAACTGGTAGGCCAAAGCACATTTCCCCACCATAAACTGGGCTGTGTTAGTGCGATCTAAACAGTCCACACAGTTGGTTCGAAGGACTCCAGTCTGGTAAAGCAATCCAAAGAAAAGATTTACCTTAATCAACAAATTACTACACTCATGATTATTACTTTTTTACTACTAGCCAAGTCTTATCAAATCTCAAATAATGTCTTCACAAAAATTTGAGGAAAGATATTTCTAATAAAAGTTCAAAAGCAATTAATCTCTAGCAAGCTACATCAGACTGCTGTCATGCCTATTTTTCAAAATGTTCTTGCTTTTATCATCACACCAACTGGATGCTCCTTCAACTCACAAACAGCCCTGAAGAAGTCACAACTTGGATGCGACTCACAAGATGTCTAGTCAGAGATGAACTGTGATCTGAATGCTTACATTGGTGACTCTCAAATTACTAAAGATAAAATAATCACTTTCCTACTACAGGTAAACCTCTAAGATTAACATAAAAAAAAACTAACGAGGGCTGGGTTTTGTTTTTTTTTTAAGAGATCAAATTCTATCTGCTCTGCTGTTTCTCTGCCCTCAACAAACACACCCCAGTGATCAGCTAGTACAGGAATGGTGACATTCCATGCTCTCTAACTTACAAGAAATACAAAATTATGAATGGCAAGTCAAAGCAACTAATGCTTCTTAAGAATACGTCCTGTGTTCAGAATATGTAACCATGACATTCAGGTATAAATTTTATACTGTATGGTTTGCAGTTTAGTCAGCACTTTTCTGACCTTAGAAGAAGGCATGATTCTAGTTTTATTTTCTTTTAGTGCTGGAAACTGTAACAATGTATAGAATAGTCAGCACTGGTGAAAATGTCAGTAACCCACGTTCATGTGTATGAATATGTTACCAGGGTTAAGTATGTGCTTATTCCTCACTTCTTCTGGGTAATATTTTATGATGCAGTTTACTAAAATGCTGCTGGTTTAACTTTCACAGCACTGGTACCATTACAGACTAAATAGTAATGGAAACTAGTTTAAAATACAAGCATTTCTCAAACTAAGTCCAGCAAAGAAAAAATTGCAACACCAGAAGGTTTTAGGGTACCATGCAAGAACTTAAAGCCCTAATTCCCAATTAGATTTCTAGCAAGGACAGCCATAATAATGTGTACTATAAATATTAATTTAAGAGGAGTCTGTGAGTCACCAATCAGCTATTTAAATGAAATTATTCACTGTTCTTTGGGAGTGCTGACCTACATCACTGTAACTATGAACTAAAAAAGTGTATTTTAGTACCTGCAAGCGACCAGTGGAAACAACACAACCTCCCAGTTCATTCCACCTGAAAAAGAAACAAAACAGAATGACTTTCAAATTATCTCATAAAATAACAGATCATATCATGTATCGATCTACTCAGTGATAAATAGTTACTTCTGGATTTTCAGGTACTTGAGACTTCATCTGCAGCAGTTGAACCAAATACAGTTTCTATTTTTAAAAAAAGTGTTATATTTTCTATTTACAAGACCATAAAATCCACCGGTTAACAACAGACTCAATAACATTTAGATGACAGTTACCCTATTAGTATGCCTCAAAAGAAGTCACTTAGTAGTTTTCAAATTAGCAAGTCTTAAAATAAAATAAAATAAAATAAAATAAAATAAAATAAAAAAAATCATAAACACAGAAATTCCAAACAGATTTCTAAGGAATAGGTGTTATTCACAATGTGTCGAATAAATTATAGATACTTTTCATCTGGACGCAAGATACTGCAGTAGGAATCAGGTCGATTTACAAAAAATCCAGTCTTCTTTACTACACTTTCTGCAATCACATTCAGTCTGTCAAGGACATTGCAGAGTTTGCTGAGGAGAGGGAAAAAAAAAAAAAAAGACAGTCAAGATACATTAATGATAAAAAAATTTCACTACTTGAAAAGTTTTTCCATTACAAAAATGATTTAAAAGCAGGCCATATCACATCTTAATTCATCCAACAGTAATTATGTCTATAGTTTTCTTAGATTTTACAGGAGAGAGAGACTGACCGTATCTGAGTAATTTTGCTTCTTTTTGATAAAAAATATTAGATAAACTAGAAGCAGAAGGCATAAAAAACCTAAAACTCCTTGATTTTTACATCACCCTGATTTTTCTCTACCAAACTTTCTGTGATTCAAAAATATGAATGTGGCAGAAAAGGATGTATGACTATGCTGAATCACATTCCCTTGTTTTGTTTGCAAGTTACTGTTTTGTTCAGTAACATTTACTTCCATATGTGCATTTCAACTACAAGCACTAGTATAGAAAAGGCTTTTTCTACCTTTTAGTGTATTTGGCCATATCCCAGGGTATATATATAATTGCATGCTCTGGAGGTAAGAACTGGTTGAGATATGTCACAGCAGAAACAAGCTCTTCACTGAGAATCCTTTCATGCTTTCTTTTTTCACGTTCCTTTAGCAAAAGAAAAGGAATGTAACATCACGATTTTCACTAACAAACAAACTCATACGCATGCACACATACACATATGCATATATAATGGCAATCAAAAGTGGAAGCTGTAACAACAGCAGGCAGTTGTTCATAAATAGTACATTAAATTAAGAACAGAAAAGATAGAAAAATCTGAACATTCTAGGTTTTCAACAATCGATTTGTATTAGTAGTAAAAATCACCTGTTTTAACTGTGCAAAATCATTGGCTGAAAAATGGAATGCTGTAAATGTAAAGAAGAACACATAGAAATAAAACTGACAATATAGATGAAATGGAGAACCACAAAAGAGAAGTAAAAACACAGGCAGAAAGGGAAACATCCCATTCAGTTGTGGAATATAAGAGGACAAAAGGAAATTCTTCTCCATTACTGGCAAGAGATGGGGAACAACAGCTCCCATCTCCCAGTCTTGCAATATTTTTTAAAAATTAGAATTGTGTTGCCATCACCTGAATATAACATAGCTTTCATAGAACCACAGAATGGTTCTAGTTTCAACCTCACTTCGAATGGAACCATACTATTTCAGTAGCTTTTAGTGTTAAATTAAATTTAGTGATAATTTTATTTGGACTTGGATCTAATGGGTAATAGCAGTGAAAAGAACAGTGAAAGGCTACTGTAAGAAATCTCTAAACATGGGGAATTTTGTTTTTGAAGAGCTGTAGTGGAAGCACAGTTATGTACTATATCCTGTATGATGAGATTTATGAAGAAAATATGCCACTTGTAAGCTAATATTAGTTTTAGAACATAACCAAAATTACACAGCGACTTTACAGAAAGAAGCATAATATCAAAAATCAAACACATAGAACATATTCAAAATACTGTACCTTCACAAGATTCAATATAATAATGGGAGAGCCAAATCTCTGAAGCATTTGGTCAAAGTGAAGAGCAGCAACGTGTGCATAAGGATCTGCTTGGTCCACTGAAACAAACATAAATTGAAGATGATAATAAGTGAGCTGTAGAATTTTCCCTTAATAGCACTCTTCACAAAAGATGCATTAATTCTTTGGTAGTAATGACACAGTTAAACACTTTCCCCTCTTTTCATGCAAAAGCTGCTAAAAAAATATTCCCTTTGCGGAATTGTAGGCAAGCTCTTAAATTTTCATGAAACGCTGATAAAGAACAATTATTCTGGCCCCATTAATCACAGCCCAGACATTTTCCACCATTTTCAACAGGTTTAATATTTTAGCCACAATACTAAGATAAATGTAGCTAACTTAAACACAAAGTAATACAAAGAAAGCTCACATCTTCAAACAGAAACTTTTCCTATTTAATTTCTTAATGTGAAGTCTAAGATGAACATTTTTTTCTTATTTTTTTACTTTAAATTATGGCTTCACAAAGCACAAGTGAACAGACAATCTGATCATTTTTGCCAATTCAGTTCTCAGATACTCCTTTAGGACACAGCATTAGCCATAATCTATCACAAAGAATAATTTGTACACACGTGTTATGGGCGGCTTAGGCATCATAGTTGAAATATCTTGAGACCAGTACAGAGGGACAGACCCTCGAACCTGAACATAGGAGGAATAACTCCCCGCAGAAAATGACATAACTGAAGCATCATAAAGTATTTGTTCAGTTTCCACTTCATTAGCAACATCTCCCTAAACCAAACAGAAATACACATATGATGTAGACATGACATTCAAAGCTACATGCATTACAGAGAATTGATCATTACAAGCAGAGCACAATTAACTGTGAGACACCGAACCACAGCAGTGAGAAAAACACTGAAGGTTAAATTCCCATTTGTCCCTAATGTATGTTACCATATTTTTATTTTTTTCCCTCAGTTTGGGAAGTAACATTATGTCTAAGTGTAAAAAACCAAAACAAGTGCCAATTTAGAGCTATTAAATTTATTACTTTAAGAACAACTTCATTATACCAACAAAAAATATAGTGATACCTGCAATAACATAATTTAATATCATAATTTATAGCCAAACCCTTAACAACTCTTTAAATCATTTTAGCTCTCCAGTCAGTCAAGCTCAAGCTTTCATACTGAGGAGGGGCAGAAGGAAACAACCCATAAAATCATATTTGATTTACCTCACAGTTTGCTCCTCGTTTCAGAAAACGCGTTCCAGCAAATTTGCTTGACCTTCTGGCTATCAGAGTGACATATATAGGGCGGCCATATATTAACAGCTCTTGAAAGAGAAGTTAAGGTTTACATGTCACATGCAATTTTTTGTTCACTTTATGCAAGCAAAAATAAGTTCTAACGGAAGTGTATGAAACCAACATATCTGATTTACTAAAATCACCTTAACAGTGATGAGCATCACATACAAACTTATTTTGCAGGTGGAAGAGATCATTGCCCGTTCCAACAATTAGTTTTAGGAACTAGAAAAGTGAATCTACATTGCAATACATCACCCACTTTTTAGAACCTACAGAAGAGAAGCAGCATTTCTATTTTATGAAATGACAACAGAGGTGAAATAGATACAAGATGCACCTAGCACCACGAATGCTGATTTTGTGAATACTGGGATTAAAATTTGGGGGCTTCATTTTCAGATGAAGTATATTAGTCACTCTCTAATTATTCCTTTGGAAAAACAGATAAATTTGCAACCACTTCAGTAACAACAACTGAAAGCCAGAGGCAAACAGGCTATGGATGCTGTGGCGGTTTTTTCCTAGTCATTTTCCAGTTTACTAACACCGAAGAGAATCAGAGCTTAGTGTGACTATCACTGCTTCCTCAGTGTAAGGAAGACACAGGAAAGAGTTAAGAAGACATTTGCTCACACACTAAGCAGCTGCAGGCATAACGCCGGTGGTTAGATCCAGCTTTAAGTAAGACCCCAAATGAAATAATGGTATATCAAAACAGATCTAGTTTTTTGTCTGCCAATGACCAACAGTCTAACAAACATAAAAAAGCAAAATTAAATTTTGTGGACACCACTAATGTTAACTCCATAATTGTGTTAGCTTCCTCAGAAATTCTAAGTTAACATGATAGTGTTGGTGAATAAAACAGAGTGTCTTTGTAATATGCTAAATTCTTAACGCATAACATGACATTTCTTTGGCCTATGGTATGCATCTGGACTTTTGCTCCTCCTGCTACAATGTACATAGACCCATTTAACCATTTAAAATAGTATATAGTCAAGGAAAAAGACTTTCACATGTCCTAGTGCTCTTCACACAGCAGGGCTGAATTTCTACCATCGTCTTCAACAGAAAGAGAGTAAAATACAAGAATTTTTGCAAATCTCAGTTACTAAAAAATGTTTTAGAGAAGATTAGTAGGAGAGTATTTCTATGGCAATGTCATGGTTTAAACACAGCTGAAACCAGATCAGGCAGCAATTCAGTTCTGCTTAACTTTTCTCCCTTTCCTCAAACATCTGTGGAAAAACACAGCTGAGCCTAAAAATCCTCTCAAGTTCTTTACTACTAAACCCCATGCTTATAAACAGAGCCTCACTGAAAATCTAGTCTACCTGTGTTAAGGCTTTCTTACAATAACTATATTTCTTACTTAGAAAGTAACGAAAATAAAAGCCAAACAATAAGTATAAAATTAAATGGTATTTATATGACCAAATATGAGCAAATATAAATATGAATTTGCTCATATATGAATGTTCAAACTGGGTTTTTTTCAAAAGTGATAAGCCAAAATTCATTACAACAGTAGAAGGATACTTGATTGCCCACAGAATCCATGAATAATATACAGCAGCCAGTCACGATGAACAGCATTTCTTACTGCTTCCAGAAGCTTGGCATTCCACACATACTTTTCGTAAGGCCTACTGCAAACCCCAAATACACCTGGGAAGTTGTTACAATGAAAATGCATTAGTAATTAAGAAACAATCTCACCTGCTTTAAAATCCAGGACATTGGATCTTTGTTTTGATTCCCCCTTGACTGCAACTCAGTGTTATCATTTACTCACATTCCTGAGGTTTGCTGAACACAGATAATTTCAGGCACAAGCTGAAGTCCAGTGTTTATGAGGAACTGCAGTTTTTTTATAGTTGCCAGTCACTGTTGTGACTTGAGTGCCTTCATGCAGAAGTTACCGATATACTTCAGTAATGAAAAGGGATCTCTACATAGTAGCATCAAGGGATTTGATAACAAGGGAAACAAAGTTGTGAATTCCAGTTAAGGCAAAAATGCTCCTACAGAAGGACTTTATAAGCTTCTCAGTTCTGGGTCACCTCTAATTACCAACTAGGTTCTGGAAGACCATGCACATCAATCCTTTTTCACACAAATCAACCTGGTTTACCTAATCTGCACTAACACCAAGAAATGCAGCTATTGTAGACCTGCAAATTAAAATTCTGTTTCTGAAATATCTGGAATCAGAGTCTTTTTCTGTTTCAAATATCAGGACCAAGATAACAACTGTCACTGAAAGGTGGTAGAGAAAACTTAATGAATCTGAAA
The DNA here is from genome assembly GCF_015227805.2 of Hirundo rustica. Taxonomy (NCBI): domain Eukaryota; kingdom Metazoa; phylum Chordata; class Aves; order Passeriformes; family Hirundinidae; genus Hirundo; species Hirundo rustica. Next base: position 70,247,918 of record NC_053452.1, read on the forward strand.
CTTTAAAGAAAATAAAGAAGACAAGAATTCTATTATCTATATTTTTTCACATTTTTTTCAAATGAAGTTTCTGACAGGATGAATTATATTGTAGCAGTACGAGTGCCAATTATAGCAGATAACTACAGCAGTCAAATGTTCTGCTGGAGGAAAAAGGAGTTCTTCTCACAGACTGCAGGTGAAAACGCAGCTGCTGAACAAACTACTGCTGCCTAGATCCAACTTACTGTAAGCCCAAGGAAAACTGATGTAACCAAAATATTTTCATGAAGGAGTTTAGACAGTCAGCAGAAGATGGTCACAAGCACTTAGCCAGCAACTTTTCCTCTTTCTTACTACTAGCAGCATTACTTTGGTGAGAATTAATTCTTAAATGACAGGTGGCTATTTGTAACACACGTTCTGTGAATAGATAGGTGACTAGCACACATTGCTAACGGGGTCAAAGTTAAGGCATCTCCATTTCCTACTGTTTTCACAAAGACATAGAAAAGATAGTGCCCTTGTAAGGACTCCTGAGGGACCCTCCAGATTAGGGTCTTTGCAGAAGAGGAATCATTGCTCTCTTCATTCCTTATGGTCCTTTCTGATATTGTAGTATTTGATAACCAGTTGCTGGTATCTTGATGTATATGGCCATGTTACTAGTATCTTTTTCTTGGGGGCATGGGGGTTTCATTCAACAGAATAAAATCTAATATTAAGAATTTCAGGAGAAACTTTCTCTGTGTGTGTGTGTGTGCACAAAGGAAAAGGGAGAGAAAATACTTTTTTTCTCTGGCTACTCATCTTTATGCGCTTATGAATATGTTAGATCCAAACTGAAAGCTGCAGTTTCCAACCAAAATGAGTAATTTTTCTTACAAATAATTTCTTGATGGGGTGACTACAGTAAGATGATGCTAACTTCATACAGTTCCTCTATTGTCAATATTCTCCAATATAAAACCAAAAAACTGTATTGGTACTTAATTGGTTATTGCTTCCCACTCTCCCTGTAACTCATTCCTGTTGAGTAATCAATTGCTAAAAAATGTCAGCATGCTCAGTCATCTTCCCCGGTTGCAAACTTAAAATGATGATTACTCACCTCTAGAAATCACATTGTTCAAACTGAAATGTACTTGGCACTTTACAAAATCTTTTATTAACTCACAATTGTTAGGACGCAACTGACCAACAACAGAAGACATGAATGTTTCTCAAAAATAAACCTAAGTGGAACATACTTTAAATGCACTCATGACCAACAACATCAGTTTAATTAGATGTGTTTTCTTACCATTTCCCCCCTGCGTTGAAAGTCCTTCATCTTCAAATATATCAAAACTCTCTTGTCGGGTCTGGGTTGTTTCAGTTTTTAATGTCTCAAGAGGCATTCTCAGGACAGTTAGATTATACTGAAGGGAGTGAGATAGATCATAGCTGTAACTGATAGACAATTAACATTTATTAATAATTGTAGATGCAGAGGAAATTTTCTGAAAGCCCTTACTTTCCATCTAGTATTTAACACAGTACTATTTTATAGAAAAGACTTCTGAACAAGATACACAGATTCTGATTCCCTCATGGCAAATGATACAAATGATTTCCAAAAGAGGTTTTACAAAGACAGAAACTCTTTACAGTTTACAAAGACTGAAAATGTGCTTATATTCTTCTTTTAACTGAAAACTAAACATATTTTTTGAACAAAGGATATCAAGAAACTTAATTCACCATGTCCCAAGAAGCATTCCAGAAGTTTTAAAAAAAGCTATTCCATCAGAAGTATCTATATACATTGACAACCTAATTTTTCTGAGATTTAAGTGCTTCACTTTCTAACTGCTATCTGAACTCAAAACAGCCAAAAACCTGGTCCACAAAAATTGTATCTGTCTCCAAATTTATGATTGCAGCACAGATGCATATTAAGGCAATGGCTGTTGAATAAAGAAAAGGCTGGGTTTTGTTTTTTTTATTAGTTCTACAATAGTTACAAATTTTCCACCTCATGTCTCTTTTACTAACACTATGCTAATTGCTAAATTTTTAAGCTACTAGGCTTCTTTCAAAGGAGAAACCAAATGTATACTACACTTAAATCACAAATACTCCCACATTTCCATTTTAGTCTAAGACAGCATCAGTGATTACTGATCTTCATGTAAGTTCTAGATATTCATTAACAATCTAAGAATTATTTAAACATTAGACATTTAGATTTATCACTAATGATAACAAACTGTAACCATGCATCACATACTTCCATAATAATGGCCTGATCCATCTGTTAGGGGAAAAAGAAGTCTGTAACATGCTCTGTTTGCATATAACAGAACCTCTGAAGAGTATCCCAGTAAGAGATGTTCAGGCTGTTTCCCCAATTTCCCTTTAGACCAAATGTTTTCTTATAACTGATTTCTAATTTTCTTCAGGATTTATATAAAAATCATGCAGAAAAAATGTGCTATGCTTTCAGCCAAGAACAATTGAAAGAAAGCTGATAAATTCAAAAGATTATAAAAGATAAGAAAGAATATTACTATCATCCTATGGTTCTCCTTTTGAAAGTGAAAATCAGGATAAATTTACAGCTAAAACACAGAGCACAAAAACATTTCATGAAAACAATTCTTTTAATGAAAAATAAAACATAAACAGTAAATTATCTGCCAGTAGGAAAGTTTTCATTTATGCCACATAGGATTTGTGCCAAACACATACTTTTGTATAAGTCATTCACTTACTCATTTTTTCCGTACAAGAAATTTTAAATATGTAGTTTTTCTTAATTCTAGAGTTTCATCTTGGAGAAAATAAGTCTTTGGGAAGACCCCCCTATGGCCTTCCAGTACTTTAAAGGGGGTTATAAAAAAGCAGGGAGAGGAACTTTTTACATGGGCAATGGTGATTAGATGAGGTGGAATTGTTTTAAACTAAAACTGGAGAGAATTAGGAGGAAATTCTGTACTCTATGTGCAGTAGGGTTGGAACTGGCTGATCTGTAAGGTCCCTTCCAGCCCAGACCATTCTATGGTTCATTTCATGATGAACATGTTTATTAGGGCCACAGAAGAATCTTGTCCTTTCCCTTCTATGTAAAATCATGGAAACAGTACAAATTTGTCATCTCCAAGCAAAGGAGGCAGTGGGGCGGGGAAGTTGTATATTCGGGCTGGGAGACAATGCACAGAAGAAAAACTCAGGTTTTATGCTACAAAAAGCCTTTCACATGCAGAAGCATGAAACACACACAAAACTTGGGTAGGTTTTATCCTCACAGATCCAGCTGTGACAAAAAGCCTTCTTTTTCCAAGAGGAAGCATCTTCTAGACTGACATACCTTTTGGTAATTGCAAGAGGGATTTTACTGTTTATTTATTTTTTAAGTCTTCAAGTCTTCTTTCTAACTACTACTACTGCCAGGTTTATCACCACATTTCTCCCATTTTTGTGCTGTCCCAAAAATCTCAACAGTAGCTCGGACACAGAAACTTGCATTAGGTATGGCACTCATGAAACAGTAAACAAGAGAACTGCAATGCTTAGAAAACCCTGAGAAAGACATATCCCCACACAGGGTGTATCTTAAATGAGGACCTATTTCTCTACCTTTGCTCCTGAATCAAGGCAAAGGCTTATTTATGGAAAATGAGATCAATAAAGAATAAATAACAAGACAAGCAACCACCCTGAAACATAATACTTTTCCAAAGAGAGAACTTCTGCATAATCTGGAAAGGCTGAACAGTCAGTGGAAACAGTAGCTTCAGTGTCTACTTTTTCCATGCCATTAATAGTTCTTTATTTTTTAAGCTAATGGAGACTAAATTGCTAGCCAACTGATTAAAGGAGAAAGCAGGTTCAAAATACACAGATGAAAAGGGACAAGCAGCATGATCATGTGCCTTATTTCTCCCGAATATCAACCTAAAAGTCTTGGGTGTCAAAACAAAACCAGTAATTTTCTAGTTAAGTGCACTTTTTTTTTTAAAGGAACAGTAACTGATACCTACCTAAAATAGAAGTTGCTAGAAAGGTCCACATTTTGAAAGATTCTCAGATACCTAGCAAAATAATTCAAGTTGTAGGAAAAATTATTTTAACCAGACAGACCATAAGAAGTCATTCAGAGGATCAAGGATCAAGAGGATCAGAAAAGAAACCACACATAAATATTGATTCTTGCCCTATGTTCCCTTCCTATCTTACTGTAATTGTTTTGTCAGGTAATTATACTAGAATGTCAACATATGGATAAAATAAATCAAATACCCTCAAAGGAAAAAAAAAAAAAAAAAAAGAAAAAAAGAACTAATGTCTACTCATAAGCATACTCTGTTTCTTTAGGCAGTTGTAAAATTCTGGTTCTATTTTCCACTTATCCACATCAGTTTTTTCAGGACTTAAGAAAATTCTCAAAAATACACAAAAGAAATAAAATTTTTCAGTTACTCTCAAATAAATGAACAAGAAAAGAAATATCTAGTAAAATCTGTCGTAGACTTGCAAATTCCCAGAAGAAACCATTAAATTTTCTATGAATAATAAAATGGCTGGCACCATAAATATGTAGGTGAGATAACACATGGTCTGCTGCACTCTAAGAGGAGAGACTGAGTCTATGAACAATCCCACCTAAAGTGGAAGTTTTTTAATATTTATTACTGGCTTGGTTCATTACCTGACATCAATTTATCATAAACTATAACTTTTTGACTATTTACACTTAGTACAGACTGAAAAGCAGTTATTGATAGCAGTTGCCTGCTATTTCATAGAAGCAAAGTTACTCTACCCTGATAAAAACATAAAGGCTCAAACATTTCTCTTCATAAAAAGTCCCTGAAAGAAAGAAGCAGTTAAACTTACCAGTGAATCTTTACACCACCCTTTACAACCACAACATTCACAAGAATCTGACAGCACAGAGTAATTTAATAATCTATTCAGCACTTTTGGAAGGGCAAAAAAGATCTCTTTAGGTGAGATTAACATCATGCAAGAGCTACTAAATAGAGAACAGTGCCCCAAATCATACAAACCAGTATTAGCATTACTTTGCCCTTGCAGGAATGCTTGTATTTGACACTTCTTGGTGCAGATTTGCTGGATTAGCTCTAACATGGAGTAGTGGACAATAAACTCTAGAAGACTATGACAATTGTATTTACACTCCAGGTTAGAGGCCATAGAACTTATAGCCTGTTTTCCATCCAACAAGATAAAATGGCTTGAATGACATACAATACAAAAAACCCATGACAGCCAGTTGCAGTTCAACATTGTTTAGAAAATATTCAGAAAGTACACACTGATTACCAGCATTACTTACCTGGCCTCATCAGGATGACTGACTCTTACAGAGTCATTTGGAATGTAGATCATATTTGTATCTTCTATTTTATATATTGCATGACCTCCAATATCTGCCATTTTTCTTCTTTTTGTTATTAACACAATGTAGTAGCCTTCTAAAAACCTGACAAAACCTGTTAAAACAGTATTACAATGCTTTTAGTTGCATGTCTGTGTTTATTTAATAAAACACATTTAGAAAAACAGTATCAGAATCGTCTCAAGACTCCAAATAATTTTTATTTGTTCTTAATATTATATGCATATGTATATTTATAATCAATGGAATACATAGTTTTTACTTATTTCCCCCTCACTGTGGGTATTTTTAATACTAGGTAGCAGAAGTATGACACTGAAGATTTGGACTGCTTCTGTCTAGTTAACATACTTGTATTTGCTTTTGACAAGACTCTAATTGTTCAGAGTGAGGCATACTCTACTTACTTCAGATACAGAAAATGGTAATTTTCCAGAGTAAGGAAGAATCCCAGACTCCAATTTTCTTTTCAGGTTCACTTATTTTGTGCTGGGGAGGGACACAGAAGAGCAAAAGGAGTTGTGGGTAAAACAACACCTTTATGCTCTCTCTCTCCATAAGAGCAGGGAACGGAATTCCTTGACTAGAGCAGCATCTCCCCGAAAAAAGCCATTCAGAGTATCAAGGGTACTCCTTTATTTCCTATTTCCTCCCCTAGATATCAACACTTGACCCTGCTGAAATGCAGAAAGCTAGGAAGGTAGAACAGGCAGTGTCTGGTTTTATTGCCTATAAAAAGATGGCTTCTGAAGCCTCCACCCTCATTCCCTGCAGGGCATAGCCATGCTGCTTCATGAAGTGCCTTCTTTGAATTCCTCGATTATATATGATTAGGAAAAAGTGTAACAAACCTTTAAATACAACACAAATGTAGAAATTTAAATGAAAAATAGAAATACATAACCACCCCTGAACGCAAATGTGTTATTAATACAGTATAGTACAGCAGTAACATGCTTTAATAGGCAATAAATTACATTAATTAGCTTTTGGAGTCAGCTGCTCTGATAGGTTGCTGAGAGCTTGAAACCCACTTGCTACTGCACTACTGACAAATAAATTAATTTGGGGAGGGAGGTGATGATAATGATGATGACATGATATAAACAGACTTCACGATTCATCGTTTGACTCGTATTTAAACTGAGTTCTTTTAGCTTTGCGTTACAAAGTAAAGAAGAAGGATGAGGAGAGCACACATTTTCCTCCCTGTCACTGCTGGAGGCTGCAACGTGATCGAATGCACTGCAATCTTTTCTTCCACCTTATTAGCCCCCCTTGGAAAAATGCTCTCACCTGCTCAAAGACAGGAGGCCCTGCTGACAGTAAGAAACAAACCTTCCATTTGAAGCAGACTATTGAATTTCAGTTGCTAAATAGTAGTCACATTTCTTCCTGTATCCTCCAGGTACTAAAATCACTTATGTGAACAGCTTCTGTCCTTTGAATCACCAAATATTATACCAAAGTCTATAGGGAACTGAGCCTTTCTCTTTGGCCTGGTTCACTCCCTTTAAAAGCAACTTCTAAACTTCTTTTAAACACTACACAGTAAACCAGAACTCAGCCTATCAGCACTCCCGTTCTGAGTGCACTGAATGTACTGCATCTGGTCAATGAAATAACTAGAGGACAGAACAAAGCTGTTCTTTGCAATTCCAGAAAAAATAGCCCTGTTCCTCTGACCTGAGCCAGGAGGAAGAAATGAACAACCAGCTGCATTCCTACAAATTACATGTTTATACAGATATGGTCTGAATCACATAATTTGGAAGTATATCATCTGAGAGAGAGTCTCTTACTTCTAGAGAGTCATCTAGAAATACATATACCATATCTGATAACCAATACATCTGTGCAACAGAATAGAAGCTCTCCTGTTATGAACAGTACACATATAAGCAGTCATACAACTGGGATGCAAAATTTTAATTGATCGCAACCAATTTCCAACCAAATATTTATCACATATTTAGACAGTGAGCACTGATGGCTTGTGCAAAAAAAAAAAAACAAAAACACAAAACCAAAAGCAAAACAACAACAACCCACCAAAATCAATGCTGCAAGAGGCTGTTAGAAGCTCCTTTAGGTTTACCCATATTATGAATACTCTTAAGACAGTAAGAAACATAAACACCATCTGAGGAATTTCTGAAAAGCTGGATGTATTGATAAGTTCCAAAATGCTTCAGAGGCAAAAAGAATGAAGAAGAAAAACTGTTTAACTGGCCACTTTGGATTAGAATAGAATTTTATTATGTTTTGATTGTTGCAAAATTCAGGAGTATCCTTTAAAGTAATTGCATCCTCTACTTTCTCCACAGCTTTGGCTTTAGATGTCCAGGTGTATATTGACTCTAATAAACCACAAAGTATTCTTGAGAGCTGTCACAGCACACATTAACATTTATTTTCGAGACGAGCCATCAATATACTGACCTCAGTATGAGACAATAGGCAGGAAAATAGTTATTTTCAGATGAAGTTAGAAGTTATTAAATCCTTGAAGCAATGCTTGAGGATTATGGACAGCTGAGCAGCATTTTAAAGTTCAGCTGACATACCAGTCAGTTCTACTTGTTCAAACATGAAAAAGAAATCTTTAAATATGTCACTGAAAAAGTTAACCAAATAGAAAAGTAATCTTCCTGAATAGTGTGTGATAAAGAAATATAGCCTAATAAAGAATGTTGACTTTCATTTTCTTTTTAAAAAGCATTCTGTGAGCTGTAGAATTCAGGAGTCAGATGCCACATGATTTGTATTCTAAGATCAGCTGAGTTTGGTAAGGTCTTCAACCAAGTTTTCTATAGTTTGGCTATTTCCTAGATCTGTCCCTTAGTGACAAAGAAAAGAGTGGTTACAGCACAATTTTCACCCCTGCACTGACCACCTGTTTTCAAAAAAAGACACAAACTTACTTATCTTTGAGCATGACAATTTTCTAAATGCTCTTTAGTTCCATAAATAAATAAAATCACGGGAGACAGAAAGATATACAGCATGATACAATAAGCCTCAACCCCTAGGTAAACAGAAGATTTTACAAAATCAATCAAAACACTTACCTACTATACCAAAAGCAGAGACAGCTCGAGATAACCCAGAAGAGCCCTTCTGCCCCATCTTTGTTCTGTTTCCCAGGTCTAAACGCCCGAGAAGTTCCCTCACCTCTTGTTGTGTATAAACATGCTTTAAAATAAAAAGTCACACAAGTTACTGTTTCGGTAGTTAAATGTTATTTCATGTCAGAGAACAGCAGGATTTGCTTAATCTGTGAAATATACAATAAACCAAAGGCCCGTTCTACATTCTTTTTTTCCCATTTCAGTGCTACCAGCAAGTAAGCAGTATTATTTGAAACAACTGGGAAAAAAGCCCAGCAAGCAAATACAGAGGCACTTACCTTATCATCAATTATAACCAAATCCTTTGGCTCAGTTCGATCTATTTTCAAAACACGGTATTTGGTTTCTGCAGGATTACTTCCAACTAGAAAATACCGCTACATAAAAGAAAACCAACAAAACAAGTCAGAATGTAACACAAGATAAAGCAACCAAACCCCAGTGTAATGTAAGACATCAGCAATGTCATTTACATATTGTCTAGACTAGATCCATTCCTACTGAAATCAAATATGCAATATTCCATATGGACTGTTAATGAACTGTTTTAGACACTGTTTTAGTATCTTAGGTAGGTATATTTGTATACAACCAAACTCTACAACTTAAAAGAACTCTTCCTCACCTTTGTACAAGGAGGAAAACAAACTTAAAATCAAAGGTTAAAACCTGTTTAGAGAAGATAAACTGTAATTTATACCAGGTACTGTCCAACCAAACCCTGCCCCAGCCATTACTGACTTTTCACTTGCTTTGTAAAAATTAGCAGAAACTTATACATGAGTTTTTAACTTTTCATGGTCTAAAACTTCTGTGCTATATTGTACTCCTTTGCTATTTCTGTCAACTAGTCTTTCCTGATCTATACTAAACACTCCAAAATTGTAAGTACTTCAGTACTTCAAGTTTTCTTCTATTTTTATTTATATTTGCTACGATAGTCTTCTCAACAATGTTCTTCCACAAAATTTAAACTTTCTGATTAACAATACTACTGTTTAAAAAAACATTAGCTTTATTTCACATTTAGAATATGAAAGAATGAACATAGATTAATATATATTATGTCCATTTTTCATGTAAGAAGATCAAACTATAAATTAATTTCTACATTTAGAGGAATTAACAATAAGCACAGGTTGCAGGACTGACTTGCTAAAAGTAGCTCTCATTTTTTTCTAATTCATTTAATCAGTGTGGTGCTAGCACAGCAAGGTAGAACTCATTATTAATGTTCAGCCTAATAGGAAAGCGTGGCAAATTCATGTGGATCTATGCAGTCAGCTCTTAACTCTAAGAGTCACATGGATTTAAGACGTGCAAAAGAAAATCAATAATCATTCATAAAAACCTCACAATTTCATAATTTATACCAATCAGATATTCAAAAACATCTTTACTCTCAAAATATTTAAGGTGAAAGAAGAACTTAAAACCCTCTTCAGCTTCCTTGAATTCACAAAAGCATATACATATTCAGTAAGCTCTAAGTAGGAAAATAAAATAGGTAACTTTAAAAGCCATAAAAGGAAACACCACCAAGTTCTGGCTCTACTTTGTACAATGACATAACTGTGCTGAGTGGCAAGTTTTGCTGTTTACTCCCAAATGACAGTAAGAAGGCCCTTCAAATTCATATGCCACCACAACATTCCCTTGATGAAGCCTTTGAGGCAGTACTTTGTCACAGGAAAGGGTTTCCTGCAAGGTTTTTTTTCAGCAGTGATGTGCTGCAGTGCACAGCGCAGGCTCCCCAGAGTCTGGCCTCCTCAGAGCAGCCTCTGCAGGGCTAAGATCCCTTACTGCCAAGCTCTTGCTTCCCAGGAGGGAAATCATAAGGACAGTGCATGGCACCAAAAGGTACCAGCTCTTCTGCTGGTATCACCCATCATCAGCAAGAAACACCAAACCACCAAGACAGACACTTGCTTTCACCATGCCACTATATCACCTTTTTCTTATGCAGCAAAGCTGAATGGGTAGAGGGAAGTATATTAATTTGTAATACTCAGATGATAAGTTAGTATTAATTTCAAGAGTGCAGCTTCTTTGTAAAAAACTGTTAGCTAATTAAAGGCAAATAATTTTAAGTATTCCATAGTACTGCAGTACAGCTCAGTGATGTCCCACTGTGTCCAGCTCACTAAATGAGTGTAATTTCTTCCCAAAGTGATACCTAAACTTACAAACAAATAATACTGAATAAAAAAGAAAAGAGCACAACTGTAAGATGTCCTAATGGCAGTTTGGACCATAGAGGACATTTAAAATTGGGACACACATGATACACAGGGGGAAGAGAGAGAGAGAGAGAGAGAGAGAGAGATGGATATAGAGTTGCAAATGCTACTACTAAGTAGTCCAGCTGGATACTTCTCCATTCCATTTTAATTAACCAATAAAAATAAGTGCTGCGAGGAATGCATCACTCACATCACCTTGGCAGCTGCAAGAGAGGGGTGTGCAGAGCTACAGAGCCAGCATTAGGTGCTGCTGCTGCTGCTGGGGCTTAGAACAGCAGCAGAGTTAGATTATATGAGGAGTAATTGTACCTGCAGACCGTGGAAGCAACGACCATAACGAATAGTACTTAACAGGCTCTCTGAAGTAATTTAGAGACTAATTTATGGGGTTTACGCTGGAGAACCAGACTGTGTAATGTATTAAGGAAGGTCATTTAAGAGCAGCATCAAACCTGAGCATCAGTGGACTTAAAGTAAGGCAGACAATGAGAAATCTCTATTCAGCAAATGGGCATTTCACCCACTGCATGATAGAGGATATTCTTGTGGAAGTAATAAAGGAAACATCTGCAAAAACTTTTGAATTTAGGTTAGTGTTCAAAACCAGGAACCAAAAATTAGACCTCTGCTTGGGAAGTTTTCAGGACTGGCTAACAAGCATGTAACAGCAAAAAAAAAAAAAAAAAAAAAAAAAAAAAAAAAAAAAAAAAAAAAAAAATTCTATGGTCGCAACATAATTGTAAAATTAATCAACGCTAATATGTGCTGTAGTATTTACAACTCTTTTGATTAACAGAAATTGTTACAATGTTACAATTAAAAAAAAAAAAAAGGAAAAAGCTATGGAAACTTTTCTGGGAGTATTTATCCTTATTACTTCATTCTGTTTATTACTAAGTTGAACTGAATAATTTGAAGCATTTCCCAAGTGTCTCAAACAATTCCACTCCACAGCATAGCCAGTGTATTTAGATAAACAGGCAACCTTGACCAACAAACTACTTCCAGAAAACTTTCCAGGGGAATCTGCCAGCTCCCTCACCCTGCTCTAGCCAGAGCCCTCCAACCATACCTGAGGTGACCCATGCTGCTTCCAGGTTTACTCTGCCCCTGGCCTCTGCTGAACTTTGCTAACAAGCACACTTTACCAACCATGGCAACACACCAGGCAGCTACAAGAGCTGGACTGAAGCTTAATTTATTGCACAATTATCACTAAGCAACCACAAGATAGGAACAGTCATTAGTCATTTCCACCTGGGACTGAGTTTTAACAAAAGCAATCTAATTGAAAGGCTTTACACCATCTTTTATCAATCTTTTGATTCAGCCAAAGCAAGCAAAACAGCTTCTTCTAAAAGGAGTCTAAACAAAATAAAAAGGCAAATTTGCCTTTTTTGCGATTTGTTGATTTTTAATGAATTTTTAATTCATTCTGAAATCAAACATTCTGCTCACTCCTTACCCCCCCCTTTTTTTTTAAGATTACTTCTTAGAACTCTGAGTCTGTAACTATGATTTGTTTCTTTGTGTAGACCAATTATGATTAAGAAATGCTAGCAGAGCAAAAAACTTTTTCAATCCTCAGTTAAAAAGCTACAAACAGCTTAATCAGCAGGAAAAAAGTGCAAAAATACAGCACAAGTTGAAAATAGGCAATGCACTAATACAGCCAATTTTAAAATCTGCAAATAGCATTAAGAAAACACTTAAGATCTTAGACAAAAAGCTTGCAAAAACAATACCTTGTTGAGACCATGGAAGCGTCTAAAAACACAAAGCCCTGAAGAAGTGGGTTCACCATGGCCATCTGCCAGATCCCTACCCAGCCACTCTCTCACTCCACCTCCTCAACAGGACAGGCAAAGAAAATAAGATGGAAAAGGTGATGGGTCAGGACAGAAAGACTGCCTAACACTTACCATTACAGGCAAAATAGACTTGACCTGGAGAGAATGTATGTAATTTACTGACAATTAAAACAGAATCATAGTATAATTACACCTCGATGCAAAAACTCCACTCTGCTGCTTCTTTCTACAGGACCCAGAATAATTCTGGAAGTGCCTTTCATCTCTCATAGAAACTGGCAGAATGACATGAAGAAAGGATAAGGTGCCAAGAGAGGTACCTGGAAAAGCAAAGCCATCTGCTTCCTGTAACCGGTTGAAATTCTTCAAAAGCAGCTCTTACAGCATGAGGAATTTTAAGAACACATGCTGCCAAGCACCACTCCCTGGGCGTGTAGGAATGGGTAACCAAAGATTTTTGGTCCCAAACAGGACTTTTCTCTTGCTACTCCGGTGAAGGATTCCTCCAGATTCTCTCTTCTGATTCTCAGCTAAATCTATTAAATATCTATCTATACATTTTTCTTCAGCCAAATAATTATTTGCTCTTTAGCATCTATTCTGTTGGAATGCTTTCAGAAAAGTAACTGGATACCTTTTCAGCACTCACTTCAATAGATTAAGTAATTTGTATGTCTAATAGAATAGACTGTCCTTTTACTTCTCTCAAGACATCACTAGCATTTATGTTTCCTCACTGGACTTTCAATGGACACTTTCCTGGTTAAATTCTTGTTTCTTAGATGAATAAGGACTGTGAGTCTACATAATATACCATACAAGGTTTTATTCTAGAGATCCATAAGTATTTTTGTATTAATGACCTTACCACAAATAGCCACATCTCTCTTTTTCAGACCTGTAATTCATCAGCAGCTCAACCCTCCCACTCCTTCAGTTAAAACACCCAGATCCTCCTCCTTCACTTCTGCTGCTTCTGAATTGACAAACTCTCAGTAAACTTCCAATGGTGTGTAACCTATTGTAAGGTGCATGAACTTTTATAGTATACCATTATATTTCAATTTTTTTAAAATCTGTTCCTGAGAACCATCATAATTTCTTGCTTTATTGTCCTCTGATTATCCTACAAAACCTTAAAAGACTAATCAGAGCTGGTCCACGTTTTGAGCTAATAACATTAATGAAAATGCTTAAGTACATCAGTCCTAAAAACATTACTTGAAAAAAGTCATCCTGATCAGATGATTCCTCATTCACTCCACACTAATTTATCTACTAATTTCTCTACTGCGTTTCTTCCTTCCATAATAAAGCCAGAGATTTTCCTTGTGGCACTGCATCTCAATAGAGGATTTGATTTTAATGCATAAGGCCATCTAATTTTTAGATTAAAATGTGCAATACACCAGGTTAATCAGTCTAGACTGTGTTTTGTCATTTGCCTGAATTTGCAATTACTTTCCTGTATGCAGGACTTCTGAATGGATTTAATATTCCATTTGTCATGTTCCAGTCACAGCACCACCCTTGACTTGAGCAACTTGAAAATATTCACAGTCATTTCACTGTTTAGTATATTTAATTTTATTTTTACCTCAACACGGATTGGTCCCTTTTTCATAACCTTAGTCTTGTTACTCACTTTCTCTTCACCCCTCATTCAGTACATTCATATTCAAAGTAAGTTTTTACTTTAAACAAAGAAAAATATTTATTTAGTTTTTAGGGCAATAACAAACTTAGTTTTAATAATAAAAATTTGCAATAGAAAATGCCTATTTTTATTAATACTTTGTTACATTAAAATAAGTACCTTTTTTTTCCCCATAGCATCATTACCTTCAAATACATCAATTTGTGATCATTTATCCACAAGCCTCCCATCCAGAAAGATGGATTCACACCAAAACCAAATCTGTAAGTGTATCTCACCTGTTGCTCTAGCGATCATAAGACATCCAGGACAACACAGAACAAAATAAATAAAACCCATGTTGCCAGAACTTAGGCAGACACTTGTAGGTACATCTTTCACATCAAGTGGGATGCATCCACTTTTGAACTTTAGTTTTGCTCTGCCTGAATAGTGCAAACCCTTCAAATCTTGTGGTGTTCTCATCACCGCTATTCCACCAGCCATCTGCCCTGCTCATAAATGCTCTCAGAGCCCACATACACCAGTAGATCAGGCTTCCCTATTTTATAGCCATATGTCCAGCAGTATGGCAAGACAGTTAAGCCAGAAACAGAGTTTTATTAAGCTGCACAAAACTCCTCCTCTCGTCCCAATTCCATGCTCTGCTCTGCTATATCACCATCACTCCTAGAACACCAATACAGGGGAATAGGACAGTCAGCTGAAAGGAGCTATCTTCTGCTAATGAAACTGCTCATTTCACAGCCACTTCTAGCTAGAAAATCATCATAGCTAATGCTTGCCCAGTAGGCTGTTCACTACTTTCTACATTCTTTAAATGTGTCAGATACCCATCTATATAAATCAGTGCACTTCATAGTTCAGTAAAAATTCTATTGCTTTTTCTGTGAAATCACATTCTATATTGAAGTTTCTCCAAATTGACCACAGATTAACTTCAACATTAAATATGCAACCTTTGGAGTTTCTAATATAAAAATCTTTACATGGTTAATATTACAATAAACTACATTGAAAATAAAACAAATGTTCATTGTTTTCTCTGGTGAATAAAGGGCAGAAATATCTACAGGTAATTATGCCAGTCACATTACTTAATAAGCTTGTGCAAGTCATTTGGATACTGTCGAGATGGAGACCGTAAAAGAACCTGATTAGAATAAAATGCTATTAATTAAGCCTCATAATATCCTGAAAGATAGGCAAGTGATATGACTTTATAGAGACAACACTAATTGTCTTGCTCAATGTCACGTTGCCTCAGGGGAATGATAATCTCCAGTGAACTAACCTACAGCTTTCAGGTGGGCTTCATCTGGGGGAAACACAAAAGTTCTATCTTCTCCAGAAGAAAATATCTTTTGTCTTTTATTAGTTATAGTGCTCAAATATCTTTAGTGCCCTCTGGTGTGCATTTCAGTGATCAATATTTGCATAAAAGGAAAGATAATTGGCATTGATCTGAATAAAACCTTCAGTTCATCTTTCTAACTACTTCTAAACAAGCTTTCAATTTCCCAGGACAATCAGGAGACACAGTTAACATCTCCATGGCATTTATTGACCCAAAGCATCAGTTGAAAAGATAGGTGTCAACAACGATCTTCAATATAAATATAAAAGAACTTTGCTCTCTGTTAATTCAATTGACACCATGAATTCAGTTCTCCTCACCTCTTGCAGTCTCTCATGTGACTCCAATAACACTACCAAAGCCTATCCTCTTTGACTTCAATAATATAGTATTTTTATCTAAAAAGAAACCCAAGCAAAGAAACCCTCTGTAAACATTTTCCACTTTTTACACTTCCTTATCCATTTCATCTCTTCCTGCTTTAACACAGGGATTTTACAGGAATAAGCTCTATGACCAGTGTAAACTTCACTGTTTTTCCCACTGCTGACAACTTAAATAATCCCTTCTTTGCACCAGAAACTTTAGGATACAGTCTCATGTTAACTCCAAATCCCACATGCTGGATCTAGCAAGTCTATGGCCTTAGGGAAATCAGAATACAGGAGAAAGCTGTTCATTTTTATTTTTGGGTGATGCTTATGCAGTCCTGGTGACTGTCACAGCTGGCAACTGCATGATTGTGAGATCTTATGCAAAGGAGGTAGCATGAGGGATACCTCAGGGAGAAGAAGTTTGTCAGCAGCACAACATGACACTGAATTGCTGCAACAGCAACTGATCAAATCAGAAGTCCAATTTTGGGCTCCCCAGTACAAGATAAACACCAATATATCAGAGTGATTCCAGCACAGAGCTCTCCAGACGACTCACAGGACAGAGCCCGTGATGCGCTGGGAGAGGCTGAGAGCACAGGGATTAGGTTTGTTCGTCCTTCACAAAGATTTGGCAGTGTCTTGCTGCTGTCTAAAACCATATAACAGGAAAGTGTAGATAAGAGAGACAAACTCTTTCAAGTAGTCTGCAGAGGTTGTAAAATCTATATATTTGAAGGTATTCAAAACTCAGCTGCACACAACCCTGAGCAATATGCTTGTTGAAGCTGCTTTGAGCAGAGGGCTCGACTTGGTGTTCTCCAGAAGTCCCGTGTAACATCCCTTAGTCTATGCATTTATTAAGTGCAGCAAGTCTTTTCAAATAATCATACCAAAATTATTCCCACTGTATTTTTCTTTTGAAAAAAAATTACTGGAATTTGAATATCAAACCACAAAGTGCTTCAATTTGTACTTTTTTAAAGTAATAACGAAACCTTTCTCAGGGACAATATTCCAATTTCATCACTTATGAGATGTGACTTAAGTAACAGCTTTGAGATGCCCTTGCTCAGCTGAGACACTTCAAACAGCACATGCTCATCCACAAACCATTGCCTTTCACAGCTGATGAAAACCATCCTGCCTCCTGGTGCGATCAGGACTGCTGGATCTGCCCCTCACTGAATTCTAAACAAAGCACAGCGTGGACAAACCCATCCATTCAGGCAGAGACTGCCAGCTACCACTGGCCAGATGTAAAAGACTGCGGTTCCTGAAATAACAGGATCAGCTGGGGGGGGGCCTAGAGAGCTGGAGAATGGCAGAGAGCTGACATAACTCCAAAGCACAGTATTGGCCCTGCACACAGCATGTTGTCTCTCAGCAGCTGAGCCTCTCAGCTCAGAGATAAGCAGGCCAGGTATCCACACAATGCCAGTCACAAGAAGCCAAAACTCAGCTGAGATGTAGCGTGAGTTGTGAGCCAAGTACTGAACCAAGCAATACAGGACCTGATTCAGAAATCACGTTTTCCTGGTGCCCTACTCACGTATAACAATAATTTAGCTGAAAATAGAACAAAAATGGCCTTTACCAGCAACACTGAGAAACTGTTGAGGTAACCTTCAAAATTCATTTAGGCATAGGTAAGAAAGTAACACTCTGGAAAGACTTTCTGGAGTGTGACCTTCATTTTTTAAATTATCGTGTAACGATATCGTGTAAAAATATCGTGTAACGATAACTCTGCCTGCTTTAATCTTCCTCTGTTTCATAGACTGTTCAGTGGGGAATTATCACAAAAGCACAAACCTACTTCTGACAGAAGCAAAGCTGAAAGTCAGATTCCTATTTACACTGAGATCATTCTTGCCTCTGTGACATTTTGGGAAGTTTTCAAGGGACTTTAGTGTATAAATTACCTTTCTGTTATCAGTACAGGTAACATCTGAACTTGAAACTAGACCTAACTGTTGCATTAAAGCCATGGTACCTAACCCTCTCCAAAACTACCTCAAGGGAAGAAAACCAACATACTATGAAACAAAGGAGAAACCAAGACACTATGAAACACAAAGAAATTTGATTGGGAGCTAAGGAATGGTAAACACAGTGGTATTTACACCAAGAACTGGCTTCTGACTCACACTGTGCTCATCACATGGCTAAAGCAGCAATCACCACTCCAGCCTCCAATCCACTTTGCCCATGGCAAAAAAGTACTGTGAATAACATATGCCTACAGTTTCTGCAACAGGACATAAGGAATGCTGAAAATCTTCAAGAGCTTGCTTCCAGAGGTCAGATTGAAAACATTGGAAGCTGTTTCACCAGCCATTCAGACAACGAGGACTTGAATCGTGTCCTAAACAGCAAACAGGTCGCTGCAGGTGGTAACTGCCTCAACCATTCTTAATTCATATCTTAACTCTGGACACCTTCAGCTGGGCAGTTTTACCTCCCCCTGGCACGGGGGAGCACCGTTCTCCTGGCAGTGTGACCTCCATTCCCACCCTGGCAGCACCCACATCGCAAGGCCCTGCGCTGACCTGCCTGTCACAGGCCATTCCTTCTCCCAAGTGACGAGGCAAAGACACAGTGAAAACAACTTTAAAACCTTCTTTTTCTCAGTTCTTGGGATGTTTTGAATGAGTGACCAAAAAGAACCAGATCCCAACACACGAAAAGAAAGGTAAGGCGTAGTTTTTGACAAGCTGCAACCCAGCCGAGGCAGCAGCTCCGGGACCTGCGGCGGCGGGGGGACGCTACTTACAGCCCTGGTCTCGTACAGCACCAGCTTCTGCACGGAGCTGATCAGGGGGGCGGCGGCCGCCACCGGCATGGCAGCCCCGTGGCGCGACGGGGGCAGGAGCGGCGGGGGCTGCCCGGGAGCACCCCGGGCACGGCCGGAGGCGGGGGAGGAACGCGCAGGGGCTGAGCGGGAAACCACCGCCGCCACCGAGAGAACCCGGAAGTGCCGGCACGGCAACGCGCAGGCGCGCTCACGCTGGGGCCGCGGGAGCGCGCCTGCGCGGCGGAGCCGCGTCACGCGCGGCCTCTCGGCAACGGCGGCAACGGCGGCTCCGGGCACGGCGGCGGCAGCTGCGGGACACCGGGGGGGCGGGGGAGGCCGAGACGGTGCTGCATCTGCACCCGCTGCTCCCGCCGGGAACCGCTCTCCACGGGTGAGCGCGGTCAGCACCAGGAACAGCTCCGCAGTCCCGCCCACGCCCCTCTGTGGGGTGGGGCCTCTGACTCTCCGCCCGTAGGAGGCGGGGCCAAGGACGGGGGCGGGGCGCGCCCGTTACCCGGGCAGCGGAGGCGCGCAGGGCGGTGGCGGCGCAGGGGGCGCGCACGTCGGGACTCCCCGTGGGACTGTGTATGTGTCCCTGGTTTAATCCTTTGCTTTGGTTATGGTGGTTTTTGTGAATTAGGAAATAGACCCTTGTGAAGGTTTGGGAAGGAGCGAGACTGCTGGGAACGGCAGGTAAAGCTCAGCCGGTGAGTTTTCTGTCGGGGCAATAGGGAGTTGGTTCGCATACAGTGGCTTTTTTTCTTTTTTTTATAGCATTAAAATATTTATACAAGAGTGTCTGAACATTTGGGTTTGATGCTTCAGGACAAACTTTTTCAGGTTCTCATCCTGAAGTAGATTTTTTTTCGTTTAAGTTGTTAATTTAGTTTAAAACTGACTGGGAATTGTGTGGGGCTGTGGTGGGTAGGATGGTTGCATGTGGGTTTTGCTGGGGCTGTGAGATTGAAGTGGCCCTCTAAAGACAGTTTTGTTTTGCCTTTTCCAAACAAACTTCAGCTAACTCCTCATGTTTTGGCCTCCATTTTGTTTGAAAAGTCCACATGAATTTTCCTCCAACTTACCTTAATTTGAAATTTGCTTAGGTTTTAATTTCTTGTGCAGCACTGACTTGCTACTGCCTGCATTCCTGGAGGAGCTGGGATTTGTGAGAGGATGGCGGAAGAGATAATGAACTGTGAGTTAATTCTGCAGAGTCTTTTTTGTGTACCTGCCTGTGTGGACATAGAGTGGTTCCATTGACCATGGCAGGGCCTTTCTGTGTCTGAAGCACCAAACCAAAGGTCTTGACTGGCCCGTGGCCCATTTCAGGGACCAGAGAGAAGTCACAATTGTGTGATAATTGGAGGAGGAAGGAAAAATCAACAAAACAACTGAAAAAGAGCAACAAGCAATATGAGGGTCATGAAGAAGTCATCAACAGCTGGTGATCAGGGGTTGTTCCACAGTCCTTTGTTTTTCGGAAGTGGGTTTTCTCTCATTTGATGGTTGCGTTGTGTATGTTCTCTAAATGCTTTTTCTTCTTAAAAAGCTTTCTTTTTTACAAATCCATTTACCTTGTAGTTCAGTTCCATTTTAAGGTAATTTTACACACATGTAACTACTGTACTTTATAACAAATTCTTTTTTTCCTTCTAGACTTAGAAATGGCTTCACAAGAGGAAATACAAGCTCAGCCCTTTACAGACATCTTTGATGAAGATGAAGCTGAAAGATTTTTTCTGTTGTCCAAGCCCACTTGCTTAATTGTCTTTGGAAAGCCAGTAAGATGTCTGATAGAAGTATTTTTTTTTTTTTTAACATATTCTGCTAACAATTTTACTTTTCCTTTAAATTAAAACATTAGTTTACCAGTGCTACCAAAAGGGTCAAATGCCTACTTTTTTACTTTTGCCACTCTTCAAATTCTGCAGAGGATGGTAAAAATTCTGGTTTCATTTAATGAGACCAGTTTTTGCCTCCAGGGACCAGTCAATTGTGGGTAAAAATGTTATTACTGTACTTAAAAGTTACACACTGCTCAAAACGTTTCTTCTCTTTTGACATTGACAACTGGTTTGTTTTTATTTTTGTGGGGGTTTAACCCCAGGCAGCAAGCAAACCCCACTCAGCCTCTTGCTCACTCACCATGGTGGGGTGGGACAGAGAATCGGAAGGGTGAAAGGGATAAAATGCATGGGCTGACAAAAGCCGTGCACATGAGCAAAGCAAAACAAGAAATTTATTCACCACTTCTATGGGCAGGCAGATGTTCAGCCACCCCCAGGAAAGCTCATCATGCTTCATGGTGACTTGAGAAGACAAATGTTATCACTCAGAAAATACTTCCCTTTCCTTCTCTTCCCTGGCTTTGTATGCTGAGCATGACACCGTGTGCTTTGGAATATCCTTGTGTGTCAGTCAGAGCCAGCTGTCCCAGCTCTCTTCCCTCCCAGCTTCCCATCCACCCTCGTTTTCCTCACCAGTGTGGCAGGATGGAAAGCAGGAAGGGCCTTGGCTCAGCTTTAACAGAAACATCTCTGTATTCTCAACACTTTTTTTCAGCACAAATCCAAAACACAGCCCCACACTAGCTACTGTAGAGAAAGTTAACTCTACCCCAGCCAAAACCAGAACAATGCTATTAAAATATTCTAGTTTTTAGTAAACTTGACAGATTAAAGGTATAAATTCATGCAGAAGAACCTTCAGGTTAATATTCTGTCGTACAGACTTGTGATGAGATGTTACAGATCTTAATATTAAAACTTTAACAAAATTCTATCCTATATATTTGGAAACATTAAAAATCTACCACAGTCTCCTGATAAAAGGATCTGTACTACATTTTAATTATAATTCAAGGTCTGTCTTTTTCTCAATCAATTTATGGCTTCCTTAACTTAGAAAAATTACGTTTTGTAAACATAAACTTCAGATTTCTTTTTTTCCCCCCAAATGTGGGTTTGCATTATTGCCTCAGTTGGCTGAAGGGAGTTCTTTTTTTTTGGTACAAGTTTGCCTTATGACATGTCTTATGAGTATATGCACTTGTAAGTGTGCACTCGGCTCAGAACTAACTCATCTAGTTTTAAATGATTGAACATCAAAATTTTAACCGTACATGAAAAGGGTAGCTTTATGTTTTATGGACCAAACCACCATAAAATACTCCAAAACACCAAAAATGTTTCAAGACAGTACAAAAAACCTGTCATATTCTCAACCATTGCCTTCAGTAGATACTGGACATTAATATAACAAAGGATTGAAATTGTACAGACCTTACCAGGGAAGCAGGGAATTAAATGGTTTATTTTTATGGTAATGTCTTTTATATCTCTTACTGATGTGCAGAGTGCCTATCCTATTTAAGATATATGTTTTAAATTAAAAACATAGTGCCATTTTAGCAAAGCCAAATACATATATTCTCATCACACCTGTAAGACGTAAGGTATGAGTAGGCTGGAGTGTTTGTTTATACACTCTTAACTGGGAAAGTAATTTATTTTTGGGGTTTTGCTATTTTTTATCACAAAATTTATAAAGGCCAAAAAAACTGTCAAAACAGGTCTTCTTATATGCCCTTCTGAAAAAAAAGACACAGTCCTAAGGGTGGAAGATGGTAAGTTTTGCAAAACCCCATTCAGTTAATTACTCTTGGTGGCCTCATAACTCTCAGTTATGTTGGTTTTTCTCTGGATTCATGTAAATAATAAAGATTTTGTCAGCATCTAACTAGATTTGTGGCCTAACAAGGGCAGTTTTTAAGCATTTGTTGTTTTAGTAAAAGAATATTATCCCGATGTGTCTTACTCAGAAAGGGTTGAGTAGGTTTGTGTCATAATTTGCTTTGAGACCGAAGATAATAATTTTAGTCCTAAGGAGTTTCTCAAAGGAATTTGTGGTAAAATCATGGCTGAGATTTAGTCTTAGATAGAGTTACTCAGAAACAAACTCAGTATAATGACTTTGGAGATAATTGGCTACGAGTAGCAGCATATTAGCAAAGCTAGGCAATATGAAGTATAGGATGGCATTAAAAAGAGCGTTTTGTGTTTGCTCAGTGCATAACTCAGAGGCCCTAATCCCAATGGTAGATTTTCATTGTTTTTATCATGTGAAAATATGTTCTTCATTGTGTTATATGTTTGGGTTTGTTCTGTCTGTTTTGCTTTTAAAAGTATGTTTTTCATTTTAAGGGCTCTGGAAAGAAAACATTAGCTAGAAAACTAGCACAGAGATGGAACTGCATTTTCATAGAAGGTAAACTTGCTATATTTGGAACATTGCTTTTGCTTCACAATAGCTTTTGGTTTAGAATACCCACACTGTTCCCTGTAATTTAAAAGGCATGTTTCTGATTGCAGCGAACACTTCTGATAAGGACCAAGTAACTGTTTTACCAGAAATAAAATCGCTGATTGTGGTCTTTTAGTTCTTGAAAGGCTTAGAAAAATCACTGCAGGTTTTTTTTTTTTTAATCATAAATTTTATTCCCAGTCTTGTAAGGGGGATTTATATGACCCTTCTTGTTCACACAGAGGCAACTCATTCAACTCCAGAGAGTACAGACATTTTCCAGTGCAGAGCATGAAAATGTAGGAGGGTCTTTCCTTTTTATTTGTGCAGTGTCCAACACAAGGGGATGTACTCCAGGAAACAGAGTTATTTATCAAATGAAATATCTTTACTTCTTTTGAAGATTTAGAATTGTAACATGGTAAAAATATCTTTTAATAAAGTGCTTTTTTGACATAGGTATGTATAGAATTTTTAATTCATAGTATTGTATAACAAGAAAAAAATGAATACCTTGTCTAAAACAGATCAGGCCAAAATCAGAAGGGACTTCAGGAATGTTCTTAAGCCAGTCCACTCTCTTTGAATGTATTTAAATCCGTACTGACAAAAGTTCATCAGATTTGTTTTAAAAAATTTCTAGGCTGTCTATATCTGTAACACACTCTTTGCCATTAGAAAGTTTTTCTTAACCAATGATCTAAATCTCAGTTACTGCATTTTTAAGCCTTATTTCTGATTCAGAAAATTAATCTTTTCTTATTTTGTTCATGGTATTTCTTTTAATATTTTAGCTAGTGAATGCACACGTATGTACACACTCATTATTACTTATACTTGTAAAGTTTTTTCATTTTCTACATCAAAAAAGAAAGAAACCAAGAAATTCAGCATACATAAACACGAAGAATTTAACTCAGAAAGAACCTCCAGTGGTGACTGAGTCCAACATTCAGGACTCAGGCAGGGTCAACTAGAGAGGCCTGCCCAGTTGAATCTGGAATATCTCCAAGGATGGAGACTCCACCTCCTCCCAGATAAACACTTTGCAATGTTTGACTACCTTTTTGATGTAAGATTGCTTCCTAATTACCCCATTTGAATTTCTCATGTCCCTATCTGTGTCTGTTGCCTCCTGTCCTAACTGCACAACTGTGGTGACCATGGATCTGTCTTTGCCACCTCCCATTAAATAGTTTTGGATAACAGTAAGAGCTGTCTGGTTTCTTCCTAGCTGAGCAAGGTCAGTTCTTTTGGCCTCTCCTAGGCTGTTCAGTTCTTCTGATGGTTTTGGTGTCCTCCTCTGAACTTACGCTGCAGTATCAACATCTGTCCTGTGCTGGGTTAAAAATAAAACAAGACAGAAAATTACTGAACGGGAAAGATGTTCGCAGTCTTTTTAATGATGTAATAATTTCTATTCATTTATCCAGTGAATAAGTCAATACTGATAAGTAAAATAGGCCCAAGGTGCACACAGGTCGCTGGTTTTCAGTTTCATGTATTGTTAATTAGTACATTCCCTGTCTCAGTTTTGGCCTATGGGAAATATTGTTCTCCCAAACACCTATCCATAGTATGAAAAGTAGGATGTACAACAATCATTCCTCGTAGGAATAGTTGGAAAACAGCCACTGTGTTTTGAGAGCAAAGATTATGGCTGTATAGGCATGAGTCACCTGGCTTTAGGACCTTTCCCTGGCCTGGTTTATTAGTAATGTAAATGTAGTCTTAAGAGTCATTCTTGAAAACTTTTGTAAAACGTCTGATTATTTAAATCATAAAGAAGTGTGAAAGACATCCAGGGTTGTTCTAGTATGATGTCACTATCCACAGAGACATAGGGCAGTCTTTGAATTTGATGGATGTCACTTTTCTTAAAGTAGATGATTTTGTATGTCTAAACAGTTCTAAATCTTGGGTTTTAAATTAAAAAAGTGATTAAGCTCAAATACTGATCTCTGGATTACAAGACAGCGATGTTGATTGCATTTAAATCAGTAGCTCAGATAGTCCTGCAAAACTACTGTTGTTCATTTTTGTGTACAGGGTTAAATTGTAGGGAGAAACACCCAGACCCTGCCATAAGGCCCCAGGTTCTGGATGGGCAAAGTATAATAATGGCCCCAAATACAATGGCTGTTCATTCAAAACAATCTGCTTGCTTGGAGTACACATACATCCTCCTGTGTGTGTATGTATATGTACATATGTATCTGCGTGTACAAGTCTGTTTAGAAAATATTTTGTATTCATTATTTTTCTTATGTTTGATTTGCTTCCTTAGCTTCAGAAGTAATTCAATCGAATATTCAACAAGGAACAGAAAACGGACTTAAGGTAAAGGTCTAATCTTCTAGTAAGTTTTTTCACGTTCTTAACAAACACTTACTATAAAAGACTATGTTTTGCATTTTTCCCCAGTGTCAAGAATTGCTTTGTCAAGGTCAAAGCATTCCTGAGGAACTGGTGACAGAAATGATTCTGCAAAAGATTGAATCACCAGAAGTTGCTCATTTTGGTGAGTATATTTACAGCCTAAGCTTCTTAGAATGTGCTACCTATAATTTTGCATCCATTTTATATCCATTGGTGCTCAAATATAATTCTAGCTGTTTCTCGTGCTCTTCAGGTTGTGGTGTATCAAGGAACTGAAAGTGTGTTTAGGGATTAATTTACCAATAGGGGAGATCAGAAAGTGTCATACTGGTCCTGTGTTGTGCTGAGAAAATAATTTCCCCAAAATATTAAATGTTGATATTGCTCTTATTTGACAATATTATCTGTTCAGAAGAATCTTGAAAGAAGATTTAAAATATAGATATTTTATTCTTCAATACTTCTATAACAACAACATAACAAAAATGCATCAGCAAAAACATTTTAAACATTTTAAATAATGAAAAGAAGGAAAACAGATTATTGAAAATGCAAAGTATTATGGCTTTTTTTCCTCTTTAATTTTTTATTTTTTTATTTCATTCCCTTTGCATTTTGTGTCACAGAGTAGGATGGACAAGGATAGTAATGGTAGTGGATGTAATTCTGCTATTTGAGGAAAGATTTTGTTAATTGAGGCTGTCAGGGGAAGTGCTGAAGTTCTTGCTGGTGTCTGAACCTGCTTCCCTGATGAGGGAACAAATGTACTGCTAAGAGGAAAGGAAGTAAAAAGGAAATGTAGTTTCTTTTTCTTGTTTTGACTTTTATTTGAAATTTCCATTAGAGGAGAGAGACAGGTGTGGTACCAATGTTAGTTTCTACTGCTCTAAAAACTAGCCTGCTTTTTAAGCTTTCATTTGCAATGGGTTTTATTCCTTCTCTAGTATAAGACTCAACAGTTTTGCAAAATATACAGCCTTACCTGGGGAAATCAGGCTTTTAAAATGGTATAAAAAAGAGAAATAGGGGAGAATAATAATTAAAAAAAGGGCACAAAAAACTACTGGAAGAGCTAGCAGCAGAAATGCCAGTCTCTTAATCCGTATATGAGGACTTCAGTGCAGGCATGAAGAGGCTTCTGTGTTATTGGAGTTCCCGTCCTTGAGTCAGTCTGAAGATGTTTGACACAGAGATCCTGGACACTTGTAAATACAGCTGTAAAATTGAGTAAAGTTTGGTTCTTTTCACCAAGACACTTTCTGCATTACAGATGCCCCAAAGTAGCAAGGAATGAAAGAACCAACATTCTCGTTATTTTTCCTACCAACTAGAAGTGACCTTCAAAACCAATTTTTGTTTTAGTATTTCTAGTAACTTTTTTTTATCAACTACTATCTTAACAAATCCTTGGGAAGCTTATGTGAGTTTTCAGCAGGAACTAATCAGTCAATGTAAATTGTTCATCAAAGATTTTAGAAACTGTTGTTTAGGTTTAGTGAAAGGTTAGGTTTTTTACTTTCAGTATTTGTGAAATGGAAATTTTTAAACAGTACACACAGTAAGTGTGTCTCAGAAGCTTCTTGGTAATCCCCTGGTTACTTTTTGATCTAGTTGATAGTTGCCTTAGGTATACTTCATTTTTAGTCTCCTCATGTTGTTGATTTGGGGACAAACACTCTCAGCGAATGGTTTCCCACGTTACACTCCCATTGCCCTCACATCAGCTGTTGTTGTCTGGGATGTTATCTGTTATTTGGGATAAGCAGAGGCTGTGCACATTATGTGCACGTTCACACCTCACTACCAGTCAGGATTCTCTAAAGGTATCAACAGTTTAAAATCCAGGATTTTAATTTCCTAGAGGAATGACTATGTATTTTGCTCTGCCTTGCTTATCCTCTTCTCTTCCATCTATGGATAGTAGCTTCTCAAAGAAGTAGGAGTCTTCACTCCTAACGCCTGTTGCAAAGATTGCTGCCACGTTTTTGTGCTGCCCAGAGTTGCATTTCAATGTTGTCATATAAAATTCTGAACATGCACCATTTCTCTAAGGGAATATTCTCATTATTTGCCTAAAAACATCCACCTGTTTTTTGTTTAGTCTCTCAGCCTGGCTTCATGAATATTGATATTGTTGCTATTCAGTAGTTCTTACTGCATGCATACAGCCATCAGTGTACAGTACTTTCCTATTCCTAATGCATAGTGCCTGCTTTTGAGAGGCGGGAGAGTGGTTCAGACTCCGTTCATTAGAAGCCAAAACATTTAAAGGACATGTAAAAAGCCTAGACTCCTAGTGGAACTGCTTTAAATCGTAGAGTGGCTACTTATGGCAGTTCCTTTTGTGAAGTATTTTAGTGGCAAAACTGGTCACTGAAAGCTTGTTCCCTTTTAGGCACTGCAATGTCTAAGCTAGGCACATAAAGCAGGTGGTCTGAGTATTGTCTTTAAATGCTACATGTTTTTAATTGAGTTAACAGATGTTAGAGTACTCTATAAAGCTGAAAACAGCACACTTTTTTTTGTCTGTATTTAATCTGCAGAAGACATAGATGTACAGTTTTTTTAGCTGTGTTGTGTCATGTACATGGTTTAAAATTGTACTACTACATGTACTGCTGAAAGGAGATGAGCATAACTAGCTCTATAATTGACAAACCCTCTTAAAATATGTTCAATTAAATGTATTTGGCAGGTTATGTTCTCACTGGATTTCCTTCTCTCTCGGAGGAATACATGACTGTTTCACAGCAAATACGGAAAATAATGAATCTAAAATTAAAACCGGATGTCCTGATTAACATTAAGGTAATGTCATTTTCAGTAACTTCCCAGTATTTTTCCTAATTGTTAGTAGACTCACATACTATGCATGCCAAATATAATATTTTCCTCTGTATACTTGAGTATAGAATTTATTGAGGAATGATAAATTCTTCTCTTTTATACTGGAATAGAATTTCACTGGTTTGTTGCATTTTAAGCATTGCTGAGGTAAAATAATGAACATGTCCTAAACATCTCCACCAATTAGAAGAGGTTTTCAAGAAAGGGAAACTTTGAATTACATGATCATTATGGGATTTTGGACACACGTACATCCGCCATTTGTGTAATGCAGGAAGAAACTTCTCACATGTGGAAGTTAGAAAGTAAATAGTTTTATTTTTTAAGTCACTAATTGTGAAACTGCTTTATTATTAATTAATCTTGTTTACAGATTGTTTCGTCATGAACAGTGATGTGACATAACAGATATTTTACGAAAGTGACTCTGATATAACCAGACGAACATAAATCATTGTTAGTGTGGGATTTAGAGGACTTTCTCAATGTAACTGAAAACAATGGACTTGCTTGCTGCATCCAAAATAGTAAACAGAACAAGGCAAGAGGGACACTTCAGATATTGGGCCAGCTCCTTTGGCCAAACACTGCTAAGCTGTCTTGTTAGTCAAAACAGGGTGGCAGTGCCCAAACTGCCCACAGGGAAGCCTGAGGTCTGTGCCATTCTCCAGATTGTACCCAGCTGCTCACTGGGGAGGATTCTAACTGGCCCACACTGAACTGTGCCAGACTCATCCAAAAAAATAACCCTATCTATAGTCATCAACACACTTTCAGGCCCTTCCTCTAGCAATGTGTTATTTATAATCAACTAGATTATCTTTGTCTTCTTTGAATGTGCAGAATAAGCTGCTGAGACAGCTCTGAATAGTCAGCTTCTGGTGGTGTGCTCCATTCTCATTGGGATTTTGATTCTAGTTGGTACATCTATGTGTTTTGTCAGATGCTAAGCCTCAGGGCATAGACCTACTCTATCATTTTGCAGATCTAACTCAGTGTTTGTTTTAATCCCATACTTTTAAGACTTAATTTGCTTGAACATGCATAATGAAAGTTGGTGAATGCCTACTTCAAACCTTTTTTCTGTGGTCTCAAAAGATCCTAAAATATTAAAGAGACATATTTTTGTCCTGCTTTTCAGGCAGATTTGATTTTTTCAGAAAGTCAATCTTTGTTTTAATGCTACATAGTGAGAAATCCCTGTTGTTGAGAATATGTGTTGTCTAGATTCATGTGCAGCAATACATATAGAAGATTGATACCAACTACACCAGAACGAAAAATGAAATTCTTGACTTCAAGTAGTAACATCATCTCCTCTGGGAAAAGGACTGAGACGAAATGTACATTAAAAGTCCTTGCCCCTAATTCAAAGAAATAACTTTGCCTTTGATTTCAGTGGATTCAAGCTGTTTTCACAGATATGTCAGAATTGTAACTATTTTTATTAGATCAAAGACAAAGGAAGAAGGGAGATTCTAGATAACTGTGGCAATAATGAAATACTGGTATTAGTAGACCAATTTAGAGAGATTTTGTCTCTCCATGAAAGACATTATAGCAGTACAATAAACATGATTTCCTTTTAATTTTTCCTTGCTAGTGTCCAGATTATGAGTTATGCCAAAGAATATCAGGACAAAGGCAAAATCCTGATTCAGGGGAGATATGTCAGAGGAGCCAGTGGGATCCTACAGTTACTGGCAAGCATAAGAAAGAGCAGGATGAAGAAGAGGATGAAGAAGAAGATGAAGAGCGGGATGAAGAAGAGGAGGAAGAAGAGGTAAATATTTCTAATTTCTAGCCAGTGCAAAATATTACAATGTACTTTAGACAAAACAGAAAAAAAAATCACCATACTATGTTATGAATTTCTTCTGCTCAACTTTAATCTTAATTCCATTTCTGTCCTGCTTTAAGAGATGTGGGGTAACAGTTAAACAGTAGGTTTAAATGACAGCAAATGTTGATCATTGTATAGCTTAACCTGGACTCAGTCTTTGACTCAAAAGTCACTGATCTGTTTCTTACCATAAGTTAAAAGTGTGTATCAGGAGGAGAAGGGTGGCTCTACACTGGCAGTTTCTTGTCTAGACAAATAAAACAGTTCTTAATTTTTATTTATTGTAACAACTTTTTACCAATATTTGCAGGACACTAACTTGTTTTCTGGTTTTGGTGTTACATTACTAGAAATGGATTTTCTTTATATTTTCATGAAGGTATTAGTTTTGAATTCAGGTCAAATTTTTATAATAGCTGCCAGAGACTTATCAATGCAAATTCTAGGCACATTGCTCTCAATTCATAGAAACTACGCTCCATCAAGATAGGATCATGGTCAGCAGTCACTGGACTAATACTCATTGCAGTACTCTCCAAAGCTACTTTATTTAAATTTGAGTGAAGACAAATAATACATTATTTCTGTGTCTTGAAATTTTGATTTGCAGACTGGAGAAGGTCCGCGTAAGAAATTAGAAACTTTTCATCAATTAGTGCACAGGCCTGAAGATTTTCTTGAAAATGCAGAAAAAAGAATTGGAATACACAAGGATATAATGCTTCTTCCTTTAGAAGTAAGAAAAAACAAAGTAATATGATTATGCATAAGAAAAGATTTTTAAAATATCTTGCACTGTTTTCACTGGTTTTTTTTAAGTTTGAGATTTGTAGTATTGAGGTGGTCATGCTACAACATATTTCCAAATTCTAAACTTTATTCTAAAATCAGTGATACAAAGTTGTCATCTGTAGGTGTTGTTTCTACTCTGTAGTCAAGATAATCAACTTTGACTTTTAAAAGTGAAACCACACCTGCCACAACATATGCTTTCTAAATCTAGTAAGTGAAATATTCGAAGAGTCCATTTTTTCATTGCCATTACCAGAGTCCATTCCAGAATGCAATTCCATAAGTAATCTGCATCCATTGTCTTCCACTCCCTTTCTCAGCTGCTTCATTGCCTGCAGATCTATATACACAGTAATGAGCCCATTAGTTTGTTTTACCACTTATTTAATTTCTGAAGCTATGGCATTTTCTTTCCCTGTTGTGTTCAGGAAAGTGGATTTACTGTATGTTTCTTCCTCTCCTTCCCCCCACCAAAAACAAAACAAAACAAAACAAACCCATGAGGTCCAAAGGAACAGTTTGTTCTTTTCAGGGTTTGTTTTGTTTTATTTTTTGTGGGTTGTTTTGTTTTATTTTTTGTTTTGGTTTGGACTTTTGTGGTTTTTGTTGGGGTTTGTTTGTTGTTTTTTTGTTTTTAATCTCTTAGTACAAGCAACTGCAAAATACTCTTGTTTGATGCCCACTTGACAACCACAGTTTATGCCTTTCAATTTCCCTATGGATTAGTTAAACCTATAGATAAAATTGAGTAAAAGGGGTATAGTGGTCTTTGCTAGAGTAACAACTTTGTTACTGCTGTGAAGGCAAAAACAAAAAATGTGGTGTCTTTAATCATTACAGAATCTCACATGGATTTCTTATAATTGAGCTAATGGAAAGTTGTTTAGATTAAACTACTTTAGGATGTATACCAAACTTCAACAGTTTCAACACATTCCACTAGTTCATAGGGTTCCCTTAGGGTTCACTAGCAATGAATGTATTGGTGAAGATGCTTCGTGGTCCACTAATGTATTAAAAGAACACAGGTTTTTATCGATTTGCCCTGGCAGAGCTAATGAAATTAACTCTGATAATGAAATTGAAGTTGAAACAAAGAGCTCATAAAATGTGCAATTTGTACATAGGGAGATAGGTAGAACGAACTTTAGAGAACACACTTTGATTTCTTGATAAATTGTTGGGATTAATATGACCTGAAATAAATGTGAAATACTGCAGTGAGGAAGGAAACCTTATGATAAACTACAACATGTGAAATAATTGGCTAGACCTCAGTACTTCAGTCAATCTGCAATCTGTGGGGATTTAGTTAGTCAAAACTGAGTCAATAAATGAGATGCTATTGTTTAAACTCAATACTATGGATGTACTAATAAGACTGTAAGACCATGGTATGTAAGAGAAACGCAAACTATTGTCTTCTCTTTAGAAGAGTATTAGAAAGAATTAATTAGTTATTATCTATTTTTACCAAAGACAGGGCAGATGATTTAATTTACAGTATAGAAGACAGACTAGATGAAATGAACCAGGAAATGAGCTGACCATAAATATAGTGAAGAAGTGGAACAGATTACCTACAAAGTTGTGAAGTCACCTTCAATAGGCCATTTTAGGCTTGAGGTTAGACCAGCATTTGTCAGGAATGGAGTGAATGTTCTCAGCCCTCAGAGAGAGGCATCAACAACCAACATGGGATTTTTTTTTTTTAATTTTTTTTTTTTTTTAAGTCTAAGACATTATTTGCTAGTGTGAAAACTAAAAATAAGAAAAATAAAATATATGGTCCAAATTTTAGAGGAATTGGGAGTCAGAACCAAAATTAAAACATTGGCCTCATACTGGTATTTCCAAGAAATGGATTAATTTAGATTGTCATCATTTTCCAGCAAAGAATTTAGGTAGTTAGACAATTAAAAGTTGAATTCATACACAAAATGTTACTGTATCTTGATATTTTTTAGCTCTCTTGCATTTGAGCTAAGACATCTAAGCTATCTTCTGAACCCGTTGTAACCCCAGTTTTGGAATTATCTCTGTATTTATCTGTGATCAAATAGAAGGTAATCTCCATAAGATTTTATAAGCCATTAATACAAGGAATCTTGATTTTGCTGAGGTCCCTGGGAGTCCAGCCTTTGATATGTGTAGGAAGAGAATGAGCTTCAGTGTCATTATCTGGTTAATTATACTCAATTGACAAGTGTGTTCTTAAACAGGAATTGTTGACTGACCAGGATTGTCGATACCTTATTGAAGTGGATGGAAGTCAGCAACCAGATTATGTCTTTGAAGTAAGTAAACTATGTATCAGCTAAGTTAACCTTCACTAGAAAATAATTTCTCCATGGATTGTTTTCCTGTTGGCAAAATTTTAAGTTGTGTTTAAAATGCATTAATTTGCTATTAGAGAACATGACTTTTGAAATACTTCCTTTCCTTCCTCTATTAGTTGTAAGATTCACTTGCTCTGTCCCCAGGCTTACATATATGTTACATGAGAATATTTCCAGGTAGGCTATAAACTTTTGTATTATGTCCATGTGGTTTCAATGCTTTTTCTGATCTGTATTAATGTAAAATATAATGAGAAATTAAAACAATTTCAGTATGGTATGTTAACAAAACTGTTTATTTGATGCTTGTGTACAAAATATATTTGGTTTATTTAAATATAATTGTAATTAATTTTGATATTGTTTTGCAATGTAATAGGAGACCTTTGATTCTTGTAAGAATTCTGCTGAGTGGTTGTGTCTAGATTTTTAGCATGTAACAGAGCAACTTGCTCTCCCTGTTAAAAAACCTATAATAGTAAATTTTGAAGATAAAGAATATTTTCCTTTGCCTCACAGCTAAAAGTTGCTTCAAATCATAAGCTAGGGTATGGGGTTTAAAGTTAAGCAGGAAATTGTCTCTGACAAGGTAGGAAGTGAACTTCTACATTTTTTCCTCTGTTTGAAATAAATTGTATTATTATAATTCTGTAAGTTAATTATTTCAGTTTATGCTTAACTCTACCATGAGTGGTCCTATGGGAAAAAAGAAAAAAAAGCAGTAATTTTGCAGCATTAGAACACACAATTTCCTCATTTATGATCTGTTTGTGAACGTTACAATACAAAATTTATAGTAAGTGCAATCAAGTTATGTTATGATTCCAACCATTTCACCTACAAGTAAGGCAAAGGCCTATAATAAAACTAGCCCCAAAATGACAGAATTTGCTTTTTCATTTCAAGAACACTTGCATTCAATCAACATTACATTCAGGAAATACTTCAAATAAACTTAATATCATCTGATTCTCATTGGAAGACATGTGGTTTAAATACTTTTCAAAATAAGCTACCCAAAGTTGTATTGCTTCTGAATGTGCATAATCTGATTTCCCAAAGACATCTGCCTCTTTTTCCGATTGGAGCTCTGAGTACTTACACTGCCTTTGGGGAGCCTCCACAGGCTTTAGTAGGCTTGGGATTCACAGCATAATGAGAAGATACAAGGGCTGTGATTTGGCCTTTTGCACTGCCTGTATCTACCAAATAGCTTCTTAAAACTCAATAACTAGCATGAGTCTGAGTTAGAAACTGGGCCTTGGTGTTTATGTAGCCATTATATAAATAATAAGTTACAGTGTTAAAGAGATTTTAGGGGCCCTTCAGAAGACAAGAGCATTTTTGATTGGTACTAAATCAAGACTTATTTTCTCTTCAGGCAGTGGCAGGCAGACTTCAGTCTATGGATGTTCAAAGTGCAGCTCCTATAATCAGACTTCAAAGAGAAGAAGAAGAAGAAACGTTGGAGGGAAAGCAAAATGTAAGTATGCTTTTCTAAAGTGTGATTGACTGTAATAACTAGAATTATTTTTCTTTTCTGCTGCAAGCTTATATTATAGCATCTTTGTTTCACAACAACCAGTTTGTTTTACCATGCAGTAAGGGCATTTTGTAAGCATTGACCTTTTAGAAATGAGAATTTAAGGTAATTCTGGGACTAAAATCCACTTAAAAAGTATGAAAATAAAAGAACCTATCATTTCCAAAAAAATGGATAATGATTATAATAAAGCTTTGAACAAAATGTTTGTTTTAGCAATAGAGGAAAAATCAATTCCTTCCAAGGAAATAAACTTTAGCCAAAGGGTAACAATCTCAGCAACTGACTCTTAGCTCAGTCGACTCTTTTCCTGAATAAGAAACAACATGCTAATTCAATAGCAATATTCTGGCTGAGATCACACTAGTTCTATTTTCCTGTAATTAATTAGAAACATGACAAGTTAGTGCTGAATTTTGCTGAATCGTGGCAATTATAATTTGTGTCCCTTCCAAACAAAGCTGAAAACCAGAAGTTTTGCATGAATGTCATCACCTATATTTAGTTGTGATCATATTTCCTATTTCTTAAATAGAACTTTGAATATATAAATGGAAGTGTAACGGGGAAACTCCACATTTTCAAAAAAATACCCCTCTCTTCATTTTTCTGTTTTCTCAGTTCTTATCAAATTCACAAGGGAAAGACTTTCTGTGTCATAGGTCATCTGTATTTCTTATTTAGTTTATTTGTGTGTTTGTTTTAGTTTGTGTGTAAGCTTTTCATAACCACAGTATTCAGGGCAAAGAGTTCTGCATCTTAACTGAACATTTGATACAGAATTCTTCCCTTTGTGTTGAGCCTGCAGCCTTTTAGCTCAGTGTCCTCCAGTATGCAGAAGTCAGTGAACACAGCCACATCTGCCCTCTAATAGCTTATGATTTCAGACTTCTGTCCTGCTCTTACATAGCTAGACTGAAGAATTACAGTCTGTACAATTTTATTCCTTCTTACACAACAATCTTTTTGTGGGATTGATCACTTGTCTGCATTATTCTGCATTTAGAGTCACCACAATTTCAGAATTCACTCACTATTCACGTTCTGTAAAAAGACTATTAAACTTATTCCTATCATATAATATTTCTGCATGGCTAAAATAGATATTTTAATATTGCTATTCCCTGATACAGATCATGTATCATACCCTTTAGAAGAAATCTTAACCATTTTCTGTTGTCTTCAATAAATGGGTCTTTATAATTTTAAACTTCTGAACATAGTAAGTAAAGCTTACATAGTAAATAAAGCCTACATGAACTATTTTAAGTACTATTTCTTTTAAATAGACCTAAAAAATGAAGTAATTTCTCTTTAAAATTGTCCTACAATTCTGATCTTTTTTTTTTAATGTTCTGAAAAGCATGATGTGGTTTTCGTATTAAGTTTGCTTATTTTCCATCAAAAGATTTCAAAAAAGTCTAATGAAAAGGCATATGTAGCTTCAGACAAAAATTACACTTGCAATTATTGCTGTTTTAATAAACAGGATGAACTTTTCCGGGCTCTGTCATCTTACAAGCTGATAGCACCCAGATACCGATGGCGTAGGAGCAGGTGGGGACGAGTGTGTCCTGTGGCTCTAAAGGAAGGGGACATTGTAATGGGAAACCCAGAGTTTGCTGTCAGGTTAGTGGAATTTGAAACTCTAAATTTTCATATCTGTTTTATGAGATAAGTGTCTTTATCTGTTTGCTTCTCTTCTGTTTTAAGTTTTCTAGGTAAAATGTATGTACTGTCATCTGAAGAGGCATTGAAAAAATTTATGATGAATCCACGACCTTACCTCTTACCTCCAATGCCAGTTTCTCCTTGTAAAGTATTCGTATTTGGTCCTCCATTCTCAGGAAGAACAACTATTTGTAATGTAATTGCACACAATTATAAAGGAAAGGTAGGTTCATTAATGTCTTAGGTAGCAGAGTATCCACTGGGGCTTGGGAATTAGTTAAGCACATTCTTGTCATGTTATTAACATTCACATTACAAATATTGGGATTACAGAAGAAACATAGATTTTTCGTGAAATTCATTTTTATAAAAGTAACTACAGATCAGAAATACTTTTATATGTCCTCTTACGTTGCAACTCTCTTAGTATTAGAATATTATGAATAACTTTTGTATTCAATATTAGACATTAGATAATTAAATATATAATTTAATAATTAAATTAGATAGTTAAATATAAATGCAAGTTAAAATTATTTCAAAAACCCCCAACTCTGCACTTGAATTATATCTAAGTTTTTGTGAAATCTGCAGGGCTTTTCCAAAATAATTTCATTTTACAAAATTTGGATCAGATGCTATATTTGTCTACTGTGATATTTGTATTTTTTCAAATAATTTCACTAGGTTCTTGATATGGGCAAACTCATTCAACAATATAAAGAAACAAGAGAAAAAATCACTGAGGAATTGCGAAAGGATGCAGTAGAAAAGGCTATAGCAGCAGTGAAAAATAGACTGGAATCAGAAGAATCCAAAAGATTGGAATCAGAAGAACTATCAGAAGAACACTCAGAAGAATCCAAAAGATTGGAATCAGAAGAACTATCAGAAGAACACTCAGACGAATCCAAAAGATTGGAATCAGAAGAACAGTCAGAAGAACAATTAGAAGAATCCAAAAGATTGGAATCAGAAAAACAAGCAGAACACTCAGAAGAATCCAAAAGATTGGAATCAGAAGAACAATCAGGAGAACAAACAGAAGAATCCAAAATATTGGAATCAGAAGAACAATCAGAAGAACACTCAGAAGAACCCAAAAGATTGGAATCAGAAGAACAATCAGAAGAACACTCGGAAGAATCCAAAATATTGGAATCTGAAGAACAATCAGAAGAACACTCAGAAGAATCCAAAAGATTGGAATCAGAAGAACTATCAGAAGAACACTCGGAAGAATCCAAAAGATTGGAATCAGAAGAACAATCAGAAGAACACTCGGAAGAATCCAAAAGATTGGAATCAGAAGGACAATCAGAAGAATCAGGTGAATAAACTGTTCTGTGGTCTTTGAAGCTGTCTTATTTGCTTTACATTATTTAACTGAAGCAGTTGCTGTCACTTTGACATAGAAAAAGTTGAAGAAGTTGTTATGATTGCTGTGCATTAAATATGAACTAAAAGAACACAGCAGTGAAGGGAATAGCTTAGTAAAATTCAGTATTTTTTACACACACACACACACACACACATATATACATATATATATATAAATCCTTTGAATTCGAGGGCCATGTAGAAAAGAGTTTTCTGATCTCTGAGCTGAAAGAAGAAATTGGTTCTGACGGATGCTGGTTGAAAACATTCCATTTTAATGACTTTCTGACAAGTTAAATCTCTGCAAAAATTAAATACTCAAGAAAGCAGCTTGTCAGCTGGACTGATGTGAATCCACAGTCTACAGATTTTTCACTTTAGAGCAGCTTTCCAAGTATGCTGCCACAGATGGCACGTTCAGCCCTCCAGCTCTGTTCACATTTAGACTTCTTAAGCTGCCTAGTTTTCTGCAGCTTGACAAACTCAATAAATATATTGAAAAGGTGAAAATAATATGTTATTTTAGTATCTTTTAAACAAAGTTTGTATTCTTTTCCCAAGAAAGTTCAATGGAAGCTTTTCAAAATAATTTCTTTTGAAATTAAAATACTCCACTGAACTAGAATTGCCTTTTCATAGTTAGCTCTAGTTATGGTTCCAATGGACAATTGGGCCATTTTGCCTTATTTAGCTAAGCAAGGAATTGTGTTTGACTTTCTCACAGGTAGATATATCTAACAAGAAGTCAGTGTCCTCCTGTAGTGCTGCAAAACTGGTGCTGACAGTGCTAACAAATCATTGGCATTGCAGTAGGAATAATGATGAGCTATGACACCAAAATTGAAAGAGCTAAACAATGTTACGTTCCAGATTCCTGGCTATTTAAATACTTTTGAGGCCAGGGTTGTGAAATCCTATTAGAATTAATGAGAAATTAATCCTAATTAAAAACTTTGGAGAGCTCAAGCAATTTTATTGCAAAACTGAAGTACAAACAGAGGATGTCTTTTCCCTTACATATCTTTTTGTAGTATAAGATTGTTTCAGAGTTTTTTAATAAATAAGGAGATGCTTGGGTTTGGGCTGCATTGAGTTTTTTTGCAGAATGGAAATTATTAAGATGCTGCCCCTTTTCTAGGCACCTTGTAACTTGGAAATTGCGTACTGCTTAAAATGACTGCTGTGCTGGAGTTAAGATTTAATGCTTTATTTGATTCCTAATGTCTAATTTCTCTGTGAAGTGCATTTAAAATACCTATGTTGTTAGTAGTACCAGAGATAACTGCTGACCACCCAGAAGTTCAAGCCATGGTAGAAGAAGCCATGAAAAGCGCATCAGTCTCTCAAGTTATATCACCTCAGATATGTGCTGAACTACTGGAGGGAGCTATTGCAGAGGTGAGACTACAAGTACTATATAGCAAGGTACTTTTTTCCTAAGAGCAACTAATTACGGTTTATACATTATCCATATATGTTCTTAATTTTTCCATTTGAGAGATCAGTTTCATTTACATCACATAGCCCAAAAGTTTACATAGGATTGAGGAGACACTGAGGAAGATCACAAAAGACAAATCTATTGAGGACTATTTTATAGTACTTTATATATAATAAAAAATATGTGTGTGCATGTGTGTAAATATATTCACACACTTACACAGAAATTACTTCTGTCTTGCAAGTTACCTGAGCTACAAATTATTTAATGGCTAGGAGAATTATCTGAGAGACCATTGTATGCTTGCTCTATTCTTATATTTTTAGTCACTATTAAAGAGGTGAACACCAGATGTAAGAGTTTGAAAAGAATTGTTTATGAAGAATATCCAAGAATATTGAAATGTTTTAAATTTGTTCAATAGGATGTAACTATTGAAACTGAAGTGTAAATTAATAGGCAAGCTTAAAAAATCACTATTACATTAGTCTCCTCTTGTTTAAAATGTTTTTAATTTCATTCCGACATATGAAGCTATAAATGTTTTACTTTCTATTGACCTGAAATGACAATAAGGAAAAATCATAGCATTTAGAAAGTAATTTTATATTGTGCAGTCTTTTTTGTACAGCTGACTTAAGTCTTTTTATATCCCTGAATGTGACATTTTCGAACAGCTTATGAAGACAAACAAAGATAGGTTTCCTGGTGCTTCAGAAAGAGGAGGGTGGGTAGTGGATAACTACCCTCTGTCAGCAGACCACTGGTCAGCTTTATCAGAGAAAAGACTTCTACCTGACACTGTTGTCTGTCTGAAGGATACAAAAAAAGATGGTTAGTAAATGCACCCTAATGCAACTTGATATTTTTTTTTTTCTGTGTTGATGTCTGTATATAAAACATACTTATGAGAAAAAAATAGTAGTTATGTCCCATTTATAAAGCTTCAGGGGTCTAGAGAAGGAATAATCCAGTGAATCAAGAAGACTACCACAATTTCTTACAATTTGGAGTTAGGGAATTACACAGAATTTAAGTCAGGGATGCTTTGCTATAACAGTAAAGAAGATTCCTCCTATTTTTAATCAATTTTCAAAGTTTTTTTCTCATTTACAACCAGCAGGAAATGTAGCATCAGATTTTTGTATTCTTTGGCTGTCTGGCTGGCCACCCCCTTGCGATGTGGCTGTTGGTCAAATTTCTCTGCCTTGGTTTTCCCATTTGCAAAATCAGGTTAGAGGTATGAAATTTCTCAGCTTGAGAGAAAAGGCAAGGGGGGAAATATTTGTATGTAGGTGTATGTTCTCCATTCTGGGATAAAAAAAAAACCCCACAAAAACCCAGTAACTTCCTACCCAGATGGAATACAATAGCTTAGTATCCATGAATTCAGAATAAGGGATTTTTACTTTATTCTTTCAAGCCAAAAGGAAGGTTGGAAACAGGCATCAATAACTGAACACATTCATATACTGTTAAAATTTGTCTGTCAAATCATGTCTTCATGGATTATGTCTGCTTGATTCATACCACACCACAAGTTTAATTGACCTTTGACAATGTTTGATCATTTGATCAACTGTTCAACCCAGTTCATGATCAAAAGTTCTTTCTGCGGCAGAAACTTCCATTGGAGAAAGGCATGATGGATCTATTCACATATAGTTCAAGAAAACTCAGTAGATGCCCAGCATTGGAGTCAGTCCAGAGATCTTTTCAAACCCTGAATATAAAAATCAACCTGAGAAAATAAGGTTACACAGTTTACTCAGAACAGATTTCTTGTTTTAAAAAAACCCAAACTTTTCAGAAGTTTGTCGACTGATCAGCAAATCATCCTCACAGCTCAGGAATAGTCTACTTAGTCACACAGCTTTGTGAAATTTTGTAACTAAAAGTGTTTCAGTGTGGCCAGAACTCATACTCAGACTAGATACTGGCTGAACATTTCTGTGAGAAAGTTCTAGATCCCGTGTTTGTCAGAAAATCATACTTGCAGGAGCTGTCATTCGAGACTCCATCTCAGACACTTTTGGAAAGAACCTAGGGGCAAATTGTATTTCCATGCCTCATCTTTGCTTCCCAGCCATTCCAAGCTTATTGAAATGTTCATGAACCTAGTTGCTGGAGCACAGTGCATTGTCCTTTCATACAACCACAAAAAGCATCTTCTTCCTCTAGTTGGCATATGATAATGAAATGTCAATACTGTGTGGTAAATAATAAACATTAGGAGTCTATTTCTAGCCTGTACTGCAGGGAGAACACTGAGGTGAGAGAGGTGCTTTCAGAATTATATTTAATTTCACTTCACTTCTGGGAATTTAACAATTTAGTGAATTGAGTAGAAGAAAAGGTTATCTCATCATCTCTGAAAGGTTTTAATCTAGATCAGATATTTTGGAAACACATAATTCTTCATTACAACTGTGTTGAAACTGGTCAGTAACTGCTCTTTAATTTGTTGTTGTTAGTTTGGTTGGTTTTTTGGTTTTTTGTGTAGGGAAGAATTTGGGAATTCGTAGCAGAGGATTTCAAGTTAGGGCCTCTCTAGAGCCTTCCTATTATGTGCTTCCTTCCTGCAATATACACCTCTCTGCCATTTCCACTAGTTCTCAAAACCTAGTTCTGAATTACTTGCAGTAATCTGAACAACCTATTTTATACTCTTGCTAGTATAACAATTTGGCTAAAAAATGTAGCTTTTTGCTTATGGATACATTTCCTTGAATTTAGCTATTTTGTTCCACTTTATTCTTTTTATTTTTCCAATTATGTTGACTCTTGATTCCCACTCATTTCTGTTATTTAAATAATCATGCAGTTCTGAAGCTTACATTTTCACAGCATTTGAGTCATTACTTTGTAAGCTGTTCCCTGACTTAGTCTAAACTCTAAGTCCCCTGATGAAAACAGGTTTCAGCCACACAGCTATATATGAATCTATTTGTCAAAGTAAATAAATCAGTAGAGTTCCTAGTAGGAACAGCATGTTCTTAATTTCTGCCAACCAGCTGTAGTAGTAGGTGTATGCACATTATTTATATTTTTATTTGAATGTTTCTCATTTGTTTCTTCATAGCTTTTTTTGTACAGTTGCAAATAAAATAAATGTCAGTGTAACACATGATATATGAAAGTATAAGATAAATAACTTTAGTTCTGTCTACCTTTATAGCTTTCATAACCTTCCAATATCCCAGATTTGGTTTATTAGGTGCTTTAAATTGGAAAAAAAAAGCTCTAAACTGTAGAAATCAACAGCACAATAACATTTCAGTGGTATAAATGCTTTTTGTTGACTTTAAAAGAAAGTTGTCAATAATTTATTAAATGATATTCCTAACCCAGTGACTTTAGTTTTATACAGATGCATTAAACTCATTACTGTCACGTAATTGTGCTGCAGGAGCCTGTATACTACATAGAGCATACCTGGCAAGTAGGAATGAAAATAATTCTGAGATTTTGGAAAGACCAACAGATGAAGCATTAGAAAATAAAGAAGATGATGCAAGGTAAAATATTCCAAATATCTGAATTTATAAAATGAGCACAAGAAAATTCTAGCATTCACTTTGGGCTAAAGGTATGAGTGCATTTATCACACAAATTAACTAAAGCAGTACACTAAGACTAGTTATGATGTATAAGAAATAATCCAGTATCTGTTGTCTTTGAGGAATATTACATTTATATCTGTACATATGGTGGCAGTAAAAACTCTTTCTAAATGCATTTGCATTAGCCTTTCATTAGTCCAACCTTTTAATCAATGAGACAATAACAGTCTAGAGAATAAAAATATATGATTTTTATTTTTTACAACTCAAATTATATTTCCACATCTTTACATTTAATATATCTGCAACTTGCTTTGGTAATATTTGTAAAGGTCTTAAAATAAATTTTTATTTACAGAGGAGGAATGGAAGAAACACTGACATCAGAGGAAGATCCGTCTCCAGCTGCTGCTGAGGAGAAAGGTGAAAGTGTGTATCATTTGGCTTCTGTTTTATATAGTTATGTATTTCAATCATTTAGTGGTTTAATTTTCCAGTTTGATTTCCTTTTTGAATTCAGCATCTAGAAAAATTACTTTTTGTTACTGTCTTCACTGATACAGACACTCGTTTCTTGGTGTCATTCCTCGTGGATGTTACAGAATAGAGTTGGTTTCCATTAAATTAGCCAGCACTGTTGCAGTTTTCAATAAGTCCAAAGGATTGGACTATATCTCCTCTAGCAACTTTTCTACGTTTTTTTTTAATTACTCATCAAGAAGTCTGTATCTCTTTAAAAGTTACAAAACACTGCTGGAACTTAAGTCAATAGTTAATGAGAAAATCACAAAATTGTCTGATTTTCTGATCTTCCTCCAGTAAGCTGATACTGAAGTAATTAAAAGGGAATGGAAATCAGTTCAGTAGTGGCTCTCTTAACATGCATTAGGAATTGCTCAATCTGATAGCAACACACATTATGAATTGCGGAATCCAGAAGCCCAGTAGAGGTGAGGCTGCTGCAGCTCCATGCATGTTCCTCTCCAATCCACTTTAATCCTTCCTTCTTCTTGTCTTTGGTCCTTCTCAGAAAAGCTTCCTAATATTATAAATCTCCCACAATCCCAAACTACTTTTCCTTAGGCATCGCCTAATGACTCTCATGCCC
Source organism: Hirundo rustica (assembly GCF_015227805.2). Lineage (NCBI taxonomy): Eukaryota > Metazoa > Chordata > Aves > Passeriformes > Hirundinidae > Hirundo > Hirundo rustica. The sequence goes on from NC_053452.1 coordinate 70,291,882, forward strand.
TGTAGGCAGTAATACACCTCAGCCAGAGAGAGCTCCTCAGGGTGATCCATCTCAGTAGATTTCACACCCAGACAATGCCTTCATCATCATCTCTTAATGATGCTGAGGAGTGCCAAGTCAAGGTTATGTTTGTTGTGATTAAGTGTGGGGGGTTCACCTATCTGTCATTGTTTCTCCCTTCCTTTTTCCTTATGGAGATTAGTCTTTAACACCATAAAAAAATAAAGGAATTCTGTGTATTACATGAGGTTTCCCCTCTGGTAACAACATTAATAAAATATTTTGGGTAAAGATGTTCTTACCTTGTTGCTTTCTATATTGACAAAAACACATATTATTTTGCTTCCTGTAAAGATCCTACTGTTGTATCAGAATTGTGTTATACTTTGTTTCCAGCAGAGAAAATATAATTGTCCTGGACAGAAGTGAATTACCTGTGAGGAGTGAGATTTTGGCAGCAGACCAGCTGTTACAAATAGGCTGGATTTTTGCACCTCAGATTCTGCCAGTTGGATTGAGGTTTAGAGTTAGTTCCAGTTCAATCTCAATAGTCGAAAACACTGCAGGATTTTACTTCCCTCTTAGCCTTCTTTAATCAGTGCCTAGTTTCTTAGAACGTTTCTGTCTGATTTGCATCTGCTGTCACGATGAATTACCATTCATAAATATCTGTCTCTGCGTTGAGAACTAGGTTGGGAGCACTGGAGTATTTTCTTTCTCTACTATGCAGTCTCAAGATTTCCCATTCATGGCCTAAATTATCACCTAAGGCCTGGAGATGAAATTAAAAAATGAAATGCATGAATTTCCACTTTTTTTTTTTTTTTTTTCCTCATCAAGGGTCTAGACTGCTATTACTGTCCTCCTTTTAAACATAATGTAATGATTTCTCTACAGAATTAATATGGCTAAGCTTAAGTTCTGTATTACCAGTGTGTCTCACATACATTTTCTCTCCTGACCTAGTCTGCCATTTATTTTACATATATATTACAAGGCCTAAGTTGTAAAGGTAATATAATATAGACTGAATAAGATAACATGCTTTTCATTTTTAATGAGATAACATTTCACCTACTCTGTGAAAAAAACATTGTAGCTTTCTAGGGTCCTTTAAATTGCATGTAAGCTTTTTAAAAAATCCACATTATAACTTTTTATAGTTTCTAATAAAGCACAGCTCTTCTCAAAAGTGAATGAATCCTATAGTATTAAATATAAAGGCTTCTACAAAGATACTTTTTCATCTGTGTCTCAAATAACAAAGTTCATAGTAGTTTTGAATATCTAACTAATTTTGATCTGAGTACATCAAAACAATGTTTATTAATTATAGATGTGATAATGTCATGTGGTCTTAAGATGTATTAAGTCCTTGTTCAGAGAAAATCATGTTTTCCTACACCTACATTTTATTTCAATAATCAAACACTGACTCACCAGAACACTTCAGTCATGCTGCTCTTAGCCTGACATTGTTTTATTTCACGTGTGGTACCATCACCACATTGACCGCAGCTTTTCTCCCATATGACATGTCTTTACAACAATATAAATTAATGTCCACTGTTCACATGTTCACAGTTTGTTGGGTTTTTATAATGAATAGCAGTTCTAAAATAAAAAATGATAGCTCAGAAAAATATTCCAAAGCCCAAATCATACCCCTGTGGTCTCTCATATATGGTATCCTCTGGGAATGGCTCAAAGCTGCACCAGGAGAGGCTTAGATTGGGCATCAGGAAGTGTTTCTTTACCAAAAAGGTGGTCAAATACCAGAACAGGATTCCTAGAGATGTGATTGATGTCCTAAGCCTGACAGCATTTAAGAAGCATTTAGGAAATGCCACTAATAACATGCTTTAACTTTTGGTCAGCCCTGAATTGTTCAGTTGATGAGCAGTAGATGATCATTGTAGCTCCCTTCCAACTGAAACTATTCTATTCTATGCTATGCTATGCTATGCTATGCTATTCTGTATAAATAGAGGCACATTTTAATAATTACAATTTTTGTAATGTCAGTGGAATCTGGAATTGCTTTAGCACTAAACCTATTCAAGTTTATAATATTGTCTGTATTTAAAAGGAAAAAATGGTTCCAGTAATGAACAAGGTACTTACATGTGTCTTAATGAGAGTAAAAGTAACTGGAGAAGGATACTTCATGTAAATCTAACAAATGTATTTAAGTGAGTTAAGAAGCTAAGTTCAATGCTGAAATGTGTGCTAAAGATGTAGAAATCAAATTATGTGGCAATTCTTGCTTGTAATGTCTAGCTGAAAATTATAGCCTGACATATTTTTTTCATGCCCTTTGACACAATTATTCTGAGGGGTTTTTTTCAGGAATTTCTTACTTTATTTAAGCATTTTTGCAGAAGCTTTGCATGAGCATGACTATATTTATACTAGGAGACAGCTCTATCAATTCGTGAGACTATATTTCAGCTGTTGTAGAGGGGTTCTCAGCGTCAAGCAGATCTGTGGGTTCACTCCAATCTTCCTGAAGTAATACTTGGCATATTCTTTTCCTGCCACATTTCTGCCACAGATTACTTCCTTTCTATGGCAAACTCAACTGGAGCACACACGCTGTCCTCGGGTGACCTTATGATGCTTGTATCCCCAATTGCCTGTTCTGTTTATACTGTATATTGAGTTCTGTGCCTTTAAGACTGGTTCTAAGAGCAAGAAGAAGCGTGGAGTTTGTTTTGAGAAAACTGCCTGACTCCTCCACATTCTTCTCTGGACGGGGTGTTTGGTGGAGGCTTGGAGAGACTGCAGGACAGAGATCTTTTTGGTTTTGGTTAGTTGCAGCTAGCTAGAGCAGAGAAGTTCCCTGGATTGTATTTTTCTTTTTTTTTTTTTTTCCTTGGGACGGTTTAAACCTGGTCTAGACTCAAAAATCCAGGGGAGCACTGGGGGCTGCACCTGCAGCCCACCGGGGCCTGGACCTCGGCATTTTCCAGCAGTGCCAGAGGGACTGGGACTGAGGAGAGACTGAGAGAGAGAGCCGAGCTACACCCACGGCAAGGACTTTCTCAATTTGCCTTCTCACTTCAGAATGAGAAGTTTTATTGTTCATCTTATTCATTCTTTATACTTGTATGCACTTTGTTTGCTAAGTAAAATAGTTTTTACCACTTTTCTCCAAGGAAGTTCTTTCCTGGACTGGTTGGAGGGAGGGGCCATTTGGGTTTGCATCCCAGAGGAATCCTATTCGGGGGTTTTCTCCCAGATTTGCCCTAAACCAGGATACATGCTTATGCCTCAGTAGCTCAGGCTGGTGTGTTTGTACAACCCCATCCTCACTGGTATCTCTTCTGCTGCTCTTGCTATTTGGGCAGAAGTTCTTAGCAAAAATAAATCGGTAGCTGGGCTGATAATTCCAGATGTCAGCTCGCATGCTTGTGCTTTCACAGCTGTTAAGATCAGTATTAGTTATCAACTCTTTAATATTGAATCCAAACTCTTTAATATTGATCTCCTTTCTCATTACAGATGGTGGTGGGTTGAATCAATACCCTTCTCTTAGGCTTTTCTTCTATGTTCTTGCTTTTTTGTTTTTATCATATTGAATTCAGTAAGATATTGGAAACAACAACAGCAAAAAATAATTAAACCTGTTCATGTTAGTGCATTTCCTGTTTAGTCTTTGAAGATAAATACTTTTTGGAATCAATTGTAATTATAACATTTACCAGGCAGATAATATGTGCCCAGTCCTACAGCCTCTAAATATATTTCCTTTGTTTTTCTTGGCTGCCTTGCATCCTGATTTGTGCTTTCCCCTACCATTAACTGCAGTCTTTTCAGTGAGAGAGTTTGGACAAGGACAGTTTATTAAACTGGAGATGAGAGATTGCAAATTACTGGTACTGCCAACTTCAAAGCAAGTGCTAGTGATATTACCTTCACAGTTTTTTCAGTCTTTGAGCAAAGCTGCATGATTTTCAAAGCCACTTCCTGCCATCCTTGATAAATCAGGTGTGATAATTGCATTTTAATACCTGTAATCCCAACATTTTAGGCAGAGAAATTTCAAAATCTGAAAAACGGAAAGGTTAAGAACAACTTCCTCAATTAAATCCCAAATACCTTCAGTTCTTAGATTCTTTTAGTCTCTCATTCAGATAGATAAAGACTAAGGAATATTGGTTTTGCAGAAGAAAAAGGAACAAAAGCCTATGATTAGAGATATCAGTCTCTCTGAAAGCTCTTGGCACTCTCTGAACATAATAAGAGAAAGGACATCCTCTTAATTTGCTTCACTTAATGTCTGTCCATCTGTCCTCCTTGACCCTCTCCAGTACCAGTCTTGTAAATGAAATAGAACCATAAACTAATGAAAAAATGTATGAAATCTTGTATCAGCTTTCTCTCAAAAAAACACTTTGAAGGCAACTCATCTTTAATGGAGATGGTCTGCTTTAGTTTTTTAAATACACATTTTAGCTTTTATCTGGTAGAATTTTTAGAATATTTTAAAGAACAAACCAGAAACAAATCAAATATAAACCATTTTAGTTTAATAAAAAAGTTGTTAAATATACATATTTTATGCATTAGAAAGAATCAACTGTCTTTCCAAATAAAAAAGTCAGTACCTTCAATATAGGTTTGTCTATTGAGTACATTTCACTGTAACATGCTGAAGATTATTTGGCAGTGTCTATTTATAAGTAAGAAATGAAAAGTCTGTATAAACAAACTACAAAGTTGACTGTTTCAAAAAGATAACTAAAAATACATTCATAATGAAATACAGATCAGTTCCAAGAAATGAAAGTGTCACTGTTACTGTGTATTTTTCCTTTCTGTTTATTTTGATAGTTAAGCTCTAATGAAGAAGACATGCTGGCTTCTGGTGTGTCTGTGTCAGCTTTGGCAGTGTTTCAATGGGGAGAAAAGAAGGACTTTTTCATCTTTTTTGATGTTACATATGGATTGAGGGAAGAAAAAGTCATAGATACTAAGATATTAAAGGCTCTCTTTCCCCAGCAATTCACTTAGAGAATGTGGGGGCAGAAAGCCTTCAAGGATTGTTTGTCTCTATGGTAACTATGCTCAGTAAAAGCACAGAAAATGCAGAGCAAAAAAATATGAGAGATTGGCATGTAGGCTTTCCTTATAAAAGCCCAAGATTTAAGGCTGGGGAAGATTGTTTCCTATCACCACTGTGATAAGGAAATTAAATTAAGAACAGTACTGTTAGGGAGAAGGACACCTTCTTCGAGAGGAAGTTTTTTGCACTTTCATATAATTGATTTTTAAACCATTGTTGTCTTTTCATGTTGTCTTTTCTTGGCTATGTTTTTAATTTTTTAAAAAATATCTTCTCACCATAAATAACTTCTCCAAGCAGAGTTATTATAATTTATATCTAATGGCAAAGGTACAGCTGCCTTAGTCCCTGAGACAAACTAAATGTCAGGGAGGCAACATTTTTGTCATAATAAGGTTCAAATACCTGAACCAAAACAAAATGAGGTTTGGGTTGTTAGATTTTTGGTCTGTCTCTTTTCACTGGGAATATAAACCTTTTTTCTTTTGTTACATTTCTCCTCTTTCTAGGGGAAAGTTTTTCCATTTCACTTAGACCTGAGTAATCTATTTAAAAGTTCTATAAGTATGCAACAATTGCTGCTGGATCTGTTTCCTTAAGCAAAAAAGCCTTCTGGATAGAGGTATTCTGTTGGAATTATGAGTCTCAGGTAGCAAAACAAAGCTGGAACACATGCTGGTCCATTTTTTGCTAAATATGGCCTGTCAGGAGAGATAACATGAATTGTAAGTGCATCTGAGTTAAAGGTCATGAGAACTACTCTATTAAGTGCATTCATTACCATGTTCAATATTCTGTCTCAGATGATGCCAAATATTAATTTAAATCTCCTTTTCTGCCTGTATATTTCCAAAGTGTCATGACCTACTGGGAACTGAGAGGTTTTTAAAGGGCTGGACTGTAAGATGATCTGTTGAAAGCCAGATCCAGAGCCATCTTCCATGTGTTACTGCTGTGAATAGGGCTGTGATTTACAAGATAGCACATGTGATTTCTGCAGTGTGACTGTGCCAGGGATAAAGTGCAAGCAGTTAGTGTAATCCAGTTATTAATGTGCCCTTTCCTTCTTTTCTTAAAACCTGTGTTCCTAAGTGAGTCATCATTACATATTGCATTAGAGCTGTCCAAATTTAAGCAGGTTTTACCTGGCTAAATCTGTCTCATTTGGAATATATCACTGCAGTATGCAACATAATGCAGTGGTACCATTTGCACAAGATCTTTTAACGTACATATAAAGGTATATTTATCTTCCTATTTATAATCATGGCAAGATGTGATCGCGGCATGCAAAGCAATAACATGGAGACAAGAGGACTGCAGTGCAGAGTTGCTCTCCAAGAGAGAGAGACTGTTTATTATCTTACATTTTTATACATTTGTGGGTCTGGTTGTGGATTGGCTTCTGGGGTTACTACTCCTCACCCTACTGGCCAGACTAGCTGTCAGTTTCAGGCTAGAAATGTGTAAACAAAAGACAGGGAATGAAAGCAAAATGTTTGTTTATATTCTCATGCATGAGAAGAGTGAAATACTGCTCCTAATATTGTGCAGAAATTAAAGAAACTGACTCCACCTTATGAACAAGTAGAAGGTTTTAAAAAAACTCAGAAAAACCAGGGTGACAGCAAGAGGCAAAAATGTCATTGCAGGGTGCCATGACATATACAGAATGAATGTCTAGTTTAGTAAAATGCAAATGTTTGTAAACCTTTTCAAGGGAAAACATTATTTCTAATTCAGGATGAAACTACTTGAAATCTGCAAGGTGTTTGTCCTTAATGATATGCTCTTTTTCACTTTGATTTATGTTTAGATTAATTATCATGTAAGAGGAAGGTTAGTCACTAAGGTATCAGTCTAATAGTTGAGTTCTTCAAAACTGGGAAGAAAAAAAAAAAAAAAAAAAAAAAAAAAGGATGGAGATATTTTAAGGGGTGGCGATGTATTAAGGCTGACAAGGGGTCCTGGGCTGTGGGCAGGTAGGGGGAGCCCCAGGGGCTGGGTGGGGACAGCCAGGGCCAGAAGTGCTCTCAGGTCCCTGAGCCACCACATGAATTGCTACAGAGAGCCCAACTTGCTTCAAACCTCATTTAATCAGATATATTGTTCAGGTAAATGGTGATATTGAGAGAATAAAAGTTGCAACCTCAAAAGTAGAAGAATAAAATTATTAAAAGTATCTTAGTATTTAGAAATACAGCATATTTTTAGAGGGCTACATATTGTGACATAGAGTCTTAAAAAGATGTAGACATTGCAGTACCCCAAACTCACATACTACCTCTAAAGTGCCTGATTTCATGTATGGGCTAAAGGGTTGTAGAAACAAGGACCAGTAGCAAACTAGCAAGGGACCAACCTTAGTGGGCCATGAAGGAATTTCAAATGAAAGAGTGTTAGATACGTTCCTTGTTCTGAAGGCACTCATATATCCCAGCTGATATTGGCACTTTGAGGTGATGCTTTAGTTGGTAGAATATTACACAAAAATTAGAGAGCATCTCTGCTCTGACCATTAAGTTTTGATCTGTTTCATGCCAGATCTTACTGGTACTAATTCACTGAGATCCAGCTACATTATATGCTTTTTGCCTTTTGGCTCTATTTTGGACAATTAAATGTGTCATTTGCAAATTTCGTCAGCGGTCCACAAGAGGAGATTGAGAGATACTTGGTTATGGGAGAAAATGTGTTTTCCTAATGAAGAAAATTGTAACAGGGCAATGTAACCCTCCATAAGCCAGAAAAAAATCGTTTGTATTTTTCAGATTGGGACAAACTCAAAATGAATGTTACAGTGGTGCAATTTGACAGAGTGAGCATTGGCCTGCTTAATGCCAGAGAGTGACCATAAAGCACTGGCATTTTAATGTTTTGAGGTTTTGTATTTTTGAGAAATACAGAGGCAAAGCTTTTTACATACAAGGCATTACAAAAGACTGTCATTTTCAGTAATACCTCTCCTTTGTTCATGTAGGAAGTTACATAAGGAAGAACAGTAGTAATGGTCCTTTTTTATGTAAAAAATCAGTAGAGGTTCATTGTAATCGGCTGAGCATGTTGTTACTTGTGTCTGTTCTTGCTCTTTCAAACTAAAAACAAGACAGGAACAAGAGCAGGGGAAGAATTTGGCTAAATAGAAAAACATTCCATTCACTGACAAAATTTTTTCTTGTACCTTCATTTCTGGCAAGAAAAAAAACCACAGCATATGCTCTAAATCCCAGCAAATTTAGTATGCAATATCAGATCATTTAAGTCACTGCTCTCAAGTGCTTTTCTGTCTGTTAGCTGACATCACTTACTAACAGAACACAAAAGAAAAATTACAAGAAAAAAAAGACAATCGGTGTTGAAAACTATATGAGTGCAAAGAATGGGAACAGCCGCAACAACAGCACATTGCTGCTGCCACTGACAAGATCTATATGGTGTCATCTAGGCACTTGGGTATCATCTTCTAGCTGAGATAGGACTCTGTCTCAGGACTTTCAGCATCTAACAATATATGAATGGATAGTAATTGCAGCTCTACCTAGTTCCTAATTGGAACCTTTTTTAATGTGTCAATATCAAGTTTTTAATTCCGTATCTGTTGTCAATATCAAGTTTTAAATTCAACATCAACTGTCAATATCAAGGTCTTAATTCCATCTGTCTTCTTCAGCAAGAAATCATGATGGAAGAAAATAACCCCTTATTTATTTGCTCAGAGTATGACAACACATTTGGTATGGTTTTGTCATGTTTACCATGTGTAGTACCCGTGACTTTCTTATTCATATTAATGCATCCTTTCAGTCTCTAACTTCTGTCTGCTTTCCCTGAGAAAGTGTTAGGAAGCAGGCTTGGACTGATCTTAAACAACAGACACTACAAGTTTCTGCACGTTTCATAAGAGGTTAAACTATTCTCTCTCTCTTAATTAGTAAACAAGTGATTGTATGCAGACATGGCTTCATTAAAGCCAGAATTTCTTCTGAGAGTTTCTCAGTTCCACTATTTACAGAGAGAAGTCATGATAAGATTTTTAAACTTTATTTTCATTTATTTGTTCATTCAAATTTTTCTTATATTGGCATGATGATATGGAGAGTCTGTCAAAAGCTGTTCATCATTAAACCATAATTTTTAGATTAATGTCTTCTGTATTACATTTCTTTGCAGAAAGAGTCATATTTATTTTCAGTGCTGATTTAAATAACCATATGCAAATATAGTTCAGCAATTTGACCTAATTTATAATCCTGGAGAAGCCTCGGTGTACAGAGTATCATATGTAAACTCGGAGTTTACAAAATGTCTTTGTAAACTACTAATATAATAATTCATAATTATGTGGAGGAAGAAGCATTAAAAAGTATGCCACCATATTTGAGCAATATAAAAATAGTCCTAAAGCATAATGATAGTTTTTAAATGATAGACATTTTAGAGGACCATTGCCTATTTTATGATTTGATTTTCAGAAGTCATGCAACCTGAGTTTGCAGAGGATGATTTTCCAGATACAGAAGAAATTCAAGCAAAGATTGACCTTTTCATGAGTGATTGGAAAGAAGTGGAATCAAAAATCAAGAAGTCATCTCCAGTTCAGGTTGTTGTTTTAGAGATTGCTGAGCAAACACCAGAAAGTCTGCTTAATCAAACTGTGCTGGTTATGGAAAGTAAGTAATGCTGTTTATGTGATTGGCACCTAAACTATCAAGAGGGATTTTGGATAGCTCATGTGATGAGCATATAGGGAGTAGGTTATACTCAGTTTGATATTGCTAATATGAAGAAGGTCATACCGTGTTCTCTGGGTCAGCTGAAAAGCACAATAGCAGCCTTTCAGACATCTAATGGTGGGGAAAATATATATATTTGAAATATATATATAATATGGCTGTGCAAATAGGTGTGTAATAGCTCCTTAAACGTTCTGAAAGCACATTTCCACAGTCACTTGTTCTATCTGTGCATGCCAGGATACTGGTTTGAGAAATGGACAGATAGTGAAGGTTCACTAGCATACAATAGTCATTGGGTTTGTGAGACTTTCAGGGTGTGTAATAACCTAACCTAACCACCTGCACAGATTGTATTTCAAAACTGAATTTTACATTAATTTTTTTTAAATTTATATTTATTTGGCAAATCGCATTTCTTCATTTGTGTGGTCTTGTAGAATTTTGAGCACTGGATAAATAATACTACATTTTTCCTATTATCACTACAAATTAAGTGTTTTATTAAGCAAAACATCTCTTGTACTGGCTCTATAATAAACTAAGATTTGAGTGATTATTTTTTCCAAGAAGGAACAGGAAAAAAAAAACCTTTTGGAAACAGTAGTGGTACTATCTGCATGTGTTTGTATAATACTTTTATAATATAAGTTCCCATTGAAAATACCAATTTACTTCAACCAAAAACAACTTGAAGAATTTCAGTTTTTGGAGGAGGCATTATACGAATTTCCACATCTGGGGAGAACATTTTTTTCTGTGAGTAGAAAAAATGCAGGATACAGTTGGCATTATTTTCTTCCATGTATGTGCTTACTTTTATGAACAAAGAGAATATATTCTGGTATAGCCAAAGGATAACTATTGAAACACACAAAAAAAGACAACTAACCTTTTCAGAACCTTTTAAATATTATGGCTGGGAATTATCTGATGAAGACTTAGAGGAGGAAGCACAAGATCTGGCTGCTGAAGAGGAAAATGAGGAAGAGGAAGAAAAAGAGGAAGGTGAAGAAGAGGAAGAAGAAGGGGAAGAGGAAGAAGAGGAAGAAGAGGAAGAAGTAAGCATGCCAGCTTTATCTATTTATGTTTTCATTATAACTCCTTTATTTTCAGTTTGAACATAACCTAAGAGAAGTCAGATTTTACTTGATCCTGATTTTGTTTGATCCAGTTGAAGCCATCTTAGAGAATAAATATTAGCATGTGCTTCAAGAACATTTAGACTATAATTCTGTCGTGGCCAAGAGTAGTTTTACTACAGCAAGAAGCTCAAATACCCCCATGCTATTTGGTTTTATTTAATCTGATCTATTTAACCTAAGTAAGCTCCTGAATTCTAAGAGTTCTTTAAAATTTTCATATTTTCAGGATGAAGAAACAATTAAGCAAAAGAAAAGGCTCATGGGAGACACAAACCACTTTTGTCCAGTCAGTCTGAAAGAAAACTTTGTCCTCTACCCTGGACTCCAGGAACATGCAGCTAAATATAAAGAAAAGATTTATTACTTTTCATCTTCTGAGTACAGAGATAAATTTTTGAAGAATCCTGAGGAGTATGTGGCTCACAATGAACCACTGAAAGTGAGAATCTTAAAAATTATTTAACGCAGAGAATAGCAGATTAAAATAACTGTTTTCCATTCCCACTTACATTTGTTTATTATTGCTGATTTTTTTCCTAGGTAACAATATTAGGCAAGTCCTTGAAGCAAATAAAACACATGGCTTCCCTAGGGATTTTGTAATGTAAATTTAAATTAACACATTGAATTAGTGATGCAAATACAGCAGAAAAGAGAGAAATATTATAAAGGCTTACAATAATCTCAAAATGTGTTTAACAAATGACACATTGGTGTTTTTGTGGGTTTTTTGTAACTTGAAAAAGGGTAAAAGAATGGAAAATTTACCAGAACTGTCTAATGAATTTTCATTTTTACCTGCTGATAATAGGGTAGTGTATTTGTTTGGTATTTCCAGAGAGCAGGTAGTTTAGTTAGAACAGCAATATAAAGTCTGGAAAAATTGAAATGCAAAATTATGTGACAGTTTTTGATGGAATTTTTATAATGATATTTTTGAAGTGAAAAACAGTAGAGGGTGGGTGCACTGTACACTCCAAAATGTTACAGAATATTCAATTTTTTTTCCTATAGGCTCCTCCTTTACGTGTGTGTTTACTTGGGATTCATGGAGCAGGTAAAACTACTTGTGCTCGACAGATAGCAAACAAATTAGGCATTTTCCATATTCAATTTGAAGAATATCTACAGGAATTGATTTTACCCAAAACTAAAAGGAAAGTTGGGCCATCTTTTGATGAAGACCATGAAGATGACAATAAAATACCAGAGGAATTGGAAGACTTCTCTCAGACCATGACTAAAACTGAAACAGAAAAAAGCAAACGGGTAATAATAATCTTTTATATATCCATACACAAAATAACCATTTTCAGAATAGGAATTTCCTATAAAATTGTAATTTTAAAAAATTTTGTAAATTAAATATTTGATGAAATTTGGAAATAATAGTTCTTGACAACATTTTCTTGTAAGTATCACAAACATTCTTCAAAACATTTTCAAGATTTTTTTCTAAATAGCAGAGATAGATGCTAAATGTCCAATGGAAGACCAGCTGAGGGGGAAAAAAAAAGCTCAAGGTCAGAATAATAATGGGAAGGCATAGTTTCTTTTAAGTGTTTATAATATGCAGATTCAGTCAAGAGCATTAGTTCCAGTTGCACAGGATTTTAAAAATGTTCCCCAGCTGTGCTCTTTGCACTCTCTTGGAGCAAAAGGATAGAATGCCTCTACCAGCCCTTTGGTCTGATCATCCCTCATAAAAAATCAGAAATATTCAGCATTAATAACAGGGTAAACTAGTATTTTTTTAACGCAATAGGTTTATTAACTTGGATTTTACTGTTTCTTTGCCTATTGGCCGCAGTTTCCAGCCACAAAAATAAAACATCTCTTGGGTAGCATTAAATATGCCTTCTAGCTTAGCTAAAAAACTGTTTCAAATCGCTGTATGTTCATGATACTGGTAGAATAATTAATGAATTATAATTTTCAGAAAATTAGTTCTTTTTCTTAATCAGATTAACTACTGGCTTAAAATCCTTATAAATACACATTCTAAACCCCAGCACTTACAGGATAAAATTTCGCTGAAGAAAAAGTTTTTACACAAAGGTTTATTGGGGAGAGTATTTTCTTTTATTAAGCAGTGATCTGTTGGGAGAAAAACAAAAATCCACGAAGTTTTAATGCAAATTATTTCTTTATATAGCAATGGATATGATAAAAGCCATGCATTATGTGGAGAATTCTCAACACAGGTACACAGCATATGAATCTTTCAAAAATATGTAGTAAAAACCTGAAAATCTATCTCTCAAACAACAGAAATAAGGATTTATCCAACACTCAAAGGTTCAGCAAGAGATGTGTTTCTGCATCACATTTTAAGAGCCTTTTTTTTTTACTGTGTGCTCCTGATACCTGCCAAGTTCCCTGAAGTTACTAGTCATCAAAGATATTCAAACACTTCCCACTACAGGATTTAAGGAAGCATTCAGGACAGGCAGCAGGCTACAAAGCAGGAGGCATAAAGAAACACTCAGGCACAGCATTAGGAAGATGAGCACTCAGTGGGAGTGAAAACTTGTGAGGGATCTGAAGGGTTGCAAGAACTGCAGTATAACAGCAGTAAAAGGTCTAAAAAATATGAGTCTGACACTGAAACATGGTCTTTGCAAGCAGAGTCTAATCTTTGGCCAAGAGGACTCTGTGTCTAATAGGAAGGCCTGGGACTACTCAAAAACAGAATATGATCAAATTTTGGATCATTTATGTAAACTGGACACATATAGGTCAATGGAGTGCATTTGCAGATGGTGATAGAGCTGCCAAAGGTGCATTCAAGGCCACTACGGTCTTGAGGAGTGGAGCAGATTCCTGATGACTGGAAGGTAGTGTTCTGATGAAATAAGACAAGAGTAGGTAATGTTGGAAGCAAATACTTCAACACAGATGGAGTGCAGATCAAGATCATGGATGTCAGAACAAAAATCCAAGTTTTCATCAAAATGAAGGGGGGGTTCTTTTGAGAAGTCAGTTTACAGCTTGGCCATCACAGCCAAAAATATGGCAAGTGTTTCTGACACTCATAGCTATGGCTGGCTCTCACTCAATTTTATTTTTTTGGCATCAATACATGTTTTACACCAAGGTATTTCTGTTAGTATTTTTCTCTTGTCATCTTTGTACCTGCTGGGAAACAATCATCTACATCTGTAATTTTTTTTCCTCATACTTCTTGTAAAGTGCTTCATCTGATGGCATGACCTAAGCACAGCTCATACAACTTCAGTTCAGTTTAGAAACACATTCATTGATCCATGCACAAAACTCTAGAGGATAATTTCCAAGGTTGTAGAGTTCCCAGGCATTTTCTGAATATGAATACCACTGGACTGTCTGACTATTCTATTTATCACTGACCCATCACCTCTGCAAAATTCCATTAAATTCTGTCGTATCATTCTCTTTCACTTTGGCACAAGACAGTAGAAGTTTATCTATCAAAGCTTAAGGCCAGCTGTAATATTCAAAGCAAAACCACTAAAGGCAAACAAAAATATATCATGCAGTCTGAGAAGTTCAGCAAAAAGATATCCTGGTTGTTTTAGCACCACATCATTGACAGGTCGGGGGGGCAGCCTTGTCCTTCAAATCACTGCTCTGTGGGGTGTTCTCTTTTTTCTACCTTCAATATACATCTTCTGCTTCTTTTCTTTTATTGGATACAAACGCCATTCCTACCTCTCTTTAGCAGTGGTAATGTCAGTGACACATTTTTATATGTGTTATACTGTTTCCTCCCATTTCACATATTTCTCTCAAGATGCCTCTGTGTTGCAAATCTGGCTACCACTTTGTCTACTTTGGCATATTCTGTCATACAAAACATCTTTTAATATATATACTGTGTCAAGCACTACAGAAAATATTACTCATATACACTATATTAGACCTGTAACTTCCATCATGGGCTCAAGTTCTTTTGGCTACATTATCAGAATAGATGCCAGGCATAAGAATTTTTATTAAGATATATTCAGGCATATTTTGATTCCAACACATTTTGATATATGAAATATGTAAACTAATCCAGAATCACCAATGTATATAGTATTTTCTTTTGTTTTTTACCACTGTCTGTGTCAGTAAGCCATTCTATGAGAAGTGCATCTTGAACCATATCACAGAGTTACATATTCTGGAAAAAACCCTGTAGTTTTCCACAAGAATGGAGTAGTTTGATTTGGTATTTGAATAATCTCCATTTGACTAGTCATTAATACTACTACTGTTGTATAGAACAATGCTATCTGTCTGGTATCTCTTCTTCTGCCTGTACCCCATAACCTTACATATCCTTCTTCAATATATTTTTTGGAATCCATCCAAATATAATAGTTGCTTTCAAAAAGTGAAAAAAACATTCTGATGTAGTGCAGGTAGTCTTCCAGCATGGGAACATGTATAGCCAAGTGGAAAACTGCTTGCAGGCAATTAGGAGAAACTGTGCTCATTTCAGTTTCTATTCCTCTGAACTGAGCATCTGTATAATTAAATACTTAACAGTTGTGCTTGATTTTAGGTTTCATTAAAACTCATACAGCAGCAGTTGCCCTAATTTTAGGGATTTGCCTAAAATGTATAATGTAGTATGATGCAATGTGGCAAATGAGTTTGTTTCTGCTGGTCTAAGTCAAATGAAGACATTAGCCTATTTAGCCAAGAAAAAAACTAAACATGTCAAGTAGATATTTCTGTCTGGTTTTGGTTGGTTGGCTGGCTGGTTGGTTTTGGGTTGGGGGTTTTTTTGTTTGCTTGTTTGGGGTTTTTTCCCCTTTGTTTTTTTGTTTGTTTGTGTTTTTTCATTTTTGCTGCATTTTCTTTACATAAAGGAAGTTAAATTAACTGATGAAGAAGAGGCAATCAAAGCAAATCTAATGGATACTATGGAACTACCTCCAGAAGTCCTTGATAAGATTGTTCCTGACTGGTGGAAGAAAGAGCCATTCCGGTAACTGTAATTAGATTCTTTCTTTGATTAATCCCAGAAAGTACATAATCCATTGTGTCCACAACTGTAAATAACTATGGCAGGGATTATTTCAAGGTTCTTGTACTCTTTATGAGTAATGGCCTACCTGTCAGTCTTGGTTTTGTTGTACTATTTTAATTGATATTTTGACAGTAATATCATGTTTCATATGCTGCACACAGGAATGGACAAAAGTACTTGGCACACCTGAATTGGATTAAATCTCCTAAATAGCTGGGTAGTCTTCATGGGCTTACAGGATAGACATGAAAACAAACCCTTTATATTTTTATATAATTTTTGTCCTGACTACAGATTGGGGATAATGGTTCTCTACACAGTGTAAAAATAGGGAGATCAGTTCTAGGAATAAAAGAATGCACCAAGACAAAAAACTACCCAGCATTATGCATAATGTTGTAACGTTATATTGTATTAGATTATATTCTATTGTATTACATCACATCACAATACATTGAACTACTAAAATATACTGTGTTGTACTCTTCTTCCCCACAGCATCCAGGGCTAACTGTTCTTCCCTCTACGTTCACTTCTTCTAGCTTCTTTGGTTTTCTCCAATTTTACAGTGCATTCTATTAAAGTCTAAAGCAATAGATAGAAATATTAGCTTCTTATCAACACAACATTCATCCTTACATAACTACTTGTATAATTCAAAATTGTAGGAGCTCCAATAAGCCTTAGAGCTTTCCAGGTATAACTGACTTGTTTTTAACATCTGCAGGAAGAAAAATATAAGTTATGCAGAGTGGCAAATTTCTCATCCTATGCTACAGAAAAAACAGAAATTTTCAGGCACAAGCCTTCTTTGAGAGTTGTTACCAGAAAAGTGTTTGGGGACCTTCTATTTTTTGAGACCCGTGCCTAAGAACTATTGTTTTTAGAATCACACAAACAGGTCACAAGCAGGCCACAATTAGTTTTGGTTTTTTAAAGTTGCTTTAAAATATTTAAGCATTGCAAATTAAAACCTCAGAAGAAATTAATTTGTAAGTACATATAGCATAAAATAGCGGTTTTACATTGTCAAAGGATACTAGCTGAAAGTATTTTTTAAATTTTACTCTTTACATATGCATTTAATATGGGAAGGTTTTTGGTGTTTTTTCCAAACTAATTCCATGTTCACTGTGTTGCACTTTAAACTACACTGTGTAATGGTAAATACCTTATTTTCCAATTAGGTCCACAGGCTTTATACTGGATGGCTTCCCTCGTACTTCAGATGAAGCCATATATTTGTCAGAACAAGGACTCTGTCCTGATGTTGTAGTTTATATTCAAGTAGAAGAAGATGACATTCTTAACCGTCTTTTTCGGCCACGTCTGGAAAGATGGAAAGACAGACAGCGTAAAAAAAAGGAATATAAGAAGAAGCTGAAGGAACTAAAAGCAAAAAAAAGAGTAAGTTTTTTTTAGTAAGCCCTATGCCTTTTTTGTTGTTGTTGTTTTTTCTACAGGAGAAGAGCACATGGAGTAACAGATATTGGAGCCAAGAGACACGGTCCTACACATTCACAGCATTCCCAGGCTTACTGTAGGAACCAAAAATAATTTAGGGCTGCTTTCCTCTTCTATGCAATTAATGCATGCAGGAGTTTGGGCATCTTGCAGCCCAAGAAAAGTAGCTGTACTGCCAGAAGAATGGCAGTTCTGGAAAGTCTGTGAAAAAAGGCAAGTCACTGGAGGGAGTGAATACAATGATAAAAAATTCAAATAGACAGTTCATACACTGTAGTATTGTTGCATCCCAGATTCTCTCAGCGTGTGCTGTTGAGTTGATCATCTCCCATAGGCTGAGGTCACTACCATATGGGGTGTGTGTCTGTGTTCCCAGCTCTGATACTCTGCACAGGAATGTAGAAACTCTAAGCCACATTCTCAGTGCTGGTGCAGCTGCTCTGTGTCCCATTCAAATGAAGCTGTGCCTGCTGTTGAACGGGTTACAAATTGGTTGAGCTAAGCTGAAGCCTCTGTGCAGACATTTACAATTGGCACATGACACATATTCAAGGTTTCTCAGTTTCTATAAAAGTGAGATAAAGTACTTCACATGTAATATCAGAAAAGGTCTGAGCATAATTACTACAGAGCACCTGATACACAGGAAATTAGGACAATGGCATTTGGGACAAGACTCTTACAATAACATTAATATCCCTAAGCAGTCAAAGGGAACACCACACATTTACTACCATACTCAGTCACGCCTTTGCCAAATGGCAGAAAGTACCTATAAATTTAGAAACTCTACTTTACCAATAAACCTAATAGTATATTTTCAGTGTGATAAGAATCATAGTCCTTTTTTTCTCTAATATCAATCTCAGAAATTGCCAAATTAGTTTTTCTAAAATACACTTACATGTTTGCCTAGTAGATTGCAACATTTCAAACTCTAGGGAGTATTTTTTAACATTAGAACCAACTGGAACAGAATTTTAAGGTGGAAAGAACAGAGTTAATGATAGGTTACATTACCAGTTGCCAGAGGGGAGCTTTTATTAGGAAGTATCATCAGTCTTTTTACATCTTCTTTTCACTAATAGAATGAGAACATTGCCAGAAGAAGGGAAGAACTTTTAGCAGAGCGACAAAAAAAGAAGCAAGAGGTAAGAAAACAACCTAATAAGACAATTTTTAAATAGAAGCATTATGCTGTGGTATGCACACTATGGTTTCATTCATACCATAGAAATTTCTAGAGCTTTTGCTCACAGACTTCAGGACAATGTAGAACAGTAAAATTATGACAGACTGCAAGAAACTTCGACTTTCAAAAATAATTTTATATTATGTTTGAATTGCTTTAGAAACTATGGATTCATGAAGACCAAAAACTATTTTAAAAGAATTCTCCATATGTGCTTCAATTCAGGAAAATACTTATGAATGTGTTTAATATATTTAATTTGTAAGCATAAGAGTAGCCCCACTAATTGAAATTAGGCATGTGCCTTTAAGTGCACTGTCAAATCCATGGTTAATCCAAAACAGGGCTGTACCAGGATTTCTGCCCAAAGTCAGTTACATAATATATTTATAAATGGATTAATGTACTACTTGACTGCTCATGATATTCTGTCAGCTACACTTTCATCAAACACACTTGTTTGTAACAAAGTCCTGTCAAACTACAATATCATGTATGAAGAAACACTTCCCTTATCAAAACTGCAGTGGAGCTCTTCAGGTTTTTAAAGTACTCTTGGAACTGGTATGATGCTTCACTGTATGCACTAGGCAAAACTGATGGATTTTCTTCTGAAATAAGATTCTAGAATTTACTAGATTTTTGCATTTGTTAAAGGATATCCCAAAATGAGGTTTTATTGAACTAATGGTTTTTAATTTAAAAAGAGAAAAGAATACCTTATGTTCCTTCAAAATATGTCTATCATAGACATGAAACAACAAAATATTTTGTCTTTATAGGCTTTAGCAAATAAGGATAATGATGAAGATAGTGAGGAGGAGGAGGAGAATGAAGATATTGAAGCTATACTTGCAGAAGAGTTTTTAGAAGAAGAGGAAGAACCAGAAGAAGAAGAAAATGAAGAAGATGCTGTTGAGCGCATGCAAAATGAAATTTCGGAGAAATTTGAATCAGAAGTAGAAAGATTACAAAGTGTGCAGGTACTGATACCACTGCTTATTTTGTTAAGTTATATGATCACATGAAGGATTATTTCCAAATTAATTTTTCACATATAAAAATTATAATGCCTAAACAACCATGCAGCTCTACTCATTATCTAAGAATGTGAACAAGATGAAGACTGTACTGAGAAGATATAGAATTTAAAGAGTATATAATTTATATGATTAATATAGTAGAGAAAAAAAGAAAGGAAGCTTTTGGGTAGACCTATCCAGTCTTGGTGTCATTTCGATTTTGATAGGTCAGTTGACACAGCAGCCAATCTAGCGAGTTGTGAATGTATGAACAGTATTTCAAAATAATTTTTGAGGCAAAATTCTTACTGGACAGCTCTATCTTTTAAATACAATTCCTAGTTGTTGGTGATGAAACCAAATGTAAAGAAAAATTCAAATCTAATCTTGATTAAGATGCGAGGTGTTTGGCACCATTCCCACACCTAGTGACATAATTTTCTTGAAATCAGTGCAATTGCCTATGGCGAGGTAACCTCATCTAACACCAGGTATCTGCATAGCTAATGCCACATCTAAGGCAGCAGGTAGATGGGCAACATTTGTTTATTATTTACTAAGTATCTCACTTCAGAAAAAAGCTAATCATTATTTAGAAGAAGCTCTATCCACTGACCAGAGAGAAGGTTTACAAAACCAGATAATAATACAATATTGTAGCAATGTGACAGCTAATACAGAAGTTTAAACTTCAGTGGGCAGGGCAGGATGATCAATTCCCATCAAACTTTGCTGATATACATTGACTGAGAACATGCTTAGGAAATCCTTGATAGTTCACAGAAAATCTTGCCATCAGTCTTCATTAAAATCTGATTGCATTTATGTTTCTAATATTTCATTATGTTTTCATAACCAGGAAGAATTTGAAAAGTTATTAATACCACCACTTGAGATCAATGGAGGACGGAAGCCTCACATCGTGTGCTACCAAATATACAGCAAGCTGAAATCTCTAGTGGAAAACCGCAGGAGCATTTTTGAGAAATGTTACCCAATAAGTTTGCCACTTGCACAAAAGATGCTAGTTTTCTCATATAAACGACTAAGTTCTTTTGGTCAGTGGGATCCAGTCAAGGTAATGCACTTAAATGGCTGTAGAGTATTTTCAAGAGTTGAAACTTTTGAAAATATATTTCACATTAACAAGATGTTATCAGACAGTAGCAACTAATACCAGAAATATTTAATGAAAACTACATTACTGAACCAAAAATACACCGCTGAATATACAAAAAATACAGCAAGCATTAATAATAAAAGATGTTGGTCTTTTCAGTGTTGCAGCCAAATTAAGGCTGAGAGGCATTCAGTAAAATTTGGTACACTATCTTTAATGATGTGATTAAAGGTGACATTGAATCAGAAAGAAATACCTAACTCTTAATGATACACAAAACACAGGACAACAGAGAAGGTCTTAAAACCTTCCAATAGTAGTGAGAAAAAACTGAAAGGATTTAGAATATGAATTTGTAAGAAGCCACACACACAACTGCCCACCAAACCTAGTAGTGGCAAAAAATGTTATATGTACTTAATTCATTAGCAATAATTCTTTCTTGTCAAATTTTAAAATTTTTGAAGAGCACCAAATCTATTTCCACGATATTTTACTAGAAATCTGGAAAGTTGAAGTCAGAAAGTACTCATCACTATCCCCAAGGTAGGAAATGAAATGTTCACAGGTAATTCTTTTTGTTTAATGCTAGAAATAAAAGCAGATTGGATTGTGAGTAAATAAAAATTAAAAAGGAAGATTCATTGAAGAAAAAGACCACAGAACAACATAAAGAAGGCATGAAGGCCCTGAAGGAAACATGCTTCAGCCTTCATTTTACTATGCCAATTAATTGAATCATTTTATTCTCTTTTGTATCTCTCTTTAACTTTAGGATCAGAATCTTCATTCTTTTTCATGGCTGCATCAATTGGCATATATTAATCTAGGTACATAGTAATAGAAGTAGATATGTCTACACTTACGTTATTTCCAACTACTGAACCACAGTTTATGTGTTTAATTGCAATTAGTCTCTACATCCTAGTCCTTGCACTTTGTTCTATCAGATTTCACATTTTTGTATTCCATTTCTCTACTTCATTCCTTTGTTCTATACAGTGTTTTTTACCAAGCAAAAAGTACAATTCCGTTAAAAGAAAGAAGTAATAAGAAGCTATTGGATAAAATAAGAGTGGTGTCCTGACAGTAAAAATGTACAAGCTGATAAAAATGAAAGGGTAACAGGATCATTTTCAGGGCATTTTAGAATAATAAAAGAAATTATAAAATTGATTACAGACTGGAAGTTTTGGGGTAGAAATGCAGATTGAGTATATGCCAGTTACTTTGAGATTAAATTGAGCGGGGAGGGAAAGTAGTTATGCAACTGATTAGATAAGCAGAGAATAAACATTATGAGCTGCGTGAGGAATGGAAGCAGTAGAGTAGACTCATGAAATCCCATAAATTGAGGGCAAGCACCCTGAAATTACTTGATGCAGGAATAGGAACCTGAGAAAATGAGAGGAGTCTGGCAGAACAGTGCCACACAGTAGAACAGACCCATCTCTACCTGTAATAACCAGACCAACCTTACTCAATCCTTCAAAGAATAGTAATAGATTTGTGAGGTATTTTTCTTGACAAGAAGCTGAGTTGGCTCTTCCCCATTATTTGATTAGTATGCATGTAAGTACTGGGGGTTTTTCCTTAATGCATTTCAGTTTGCTCAATACAAAGTCAGATTTTCTGGACTATTTTGCCAGGTTCTATGCTGGAGGAAAAAAATTCTTTAAAAATGGTAATTTTGTCTCCATTCCTTCTTTTGTTGAAGGAAGCTCAATGTTACACTTTACTTGAATGACACTTCTGAGTCTCTTTAGAATGGTAAGGTGAATGCCATCTGGTCTGGACAATTTTTTCTACATGTTTTTCTACATTTTGTTTTAAAGCATCTTTTATTGACACTTTAAGACAGCTCTTCCAAGAAGGGCTGCAACAGGGACATAACTAAGTTTTTCCATAGAGAAGAGTAGTGCAAGGAATTAATCTGGCATTACTTCAGTGACTATTTCTGCCAATTGCATCGCTTACATGTCAATGGTCCATCAGCACTGCAGCCCTTTTAGTGGGCTGTCTGATGTGTTTGAAAAGATTTCATCAGCAGTGCATTTATTTTTCCAAGAACTTTTTCAGCTTATCTTCTTGTGGTTTTTCACTTGACCATAATTTAAGTATTGATACCTTTCTACATCTTCTTAATTTGTATATGACTTCTGGAGAATACTGTGTTCTCAGTGTATTTTCTATTGGCAGACAGGCAGGGTGAGTTTAATTCACGGAGGAATAAAATTATTCTCTTTGTTCTTTGAAAATTCAAAAAACTGTTATGTTTATCTTCTCTGACTACACTATCCTGACAGACATAAAGTGTTATGGTACCACCTACTGGAAATAGCAAGTATTCCTTCTGTTTTCAATGTTCATTTCATCTTTTTAACAAGAAGTGTGGGTATAGAAGTTTCTCAGATTTGAGCAAAATCTGTGTGAATTTCAGAATGCTTTGATGGTTTGTCTCATATGGTTGGTACTCCTCTACCTTCCTATAAAAGCCACTTCTCTGGGATGGAGGAAGAAGAGGCTTTGCCAAATCTAATTAACTGATTCTCATTTTGTATGTCATACAGTTAAGCCAAGGAGATGTGATCAAGCCACAACAAAGGCAGGGAAGCACAGTCTTTCCAGTAATCCATCGACAATATATTTATTTCTTTTCAAGTAAAGAAAATAAAGAAACATTTATGACAAATCCCATCAAATATATTTGTCAGCCAAAACCTAAGCTATCTGCACCAGTAAAGATTGCATTTGTGGGACTTCCAAAATCTGGAAAGACTACAGGTATGAGCAGTTATCTATTAAAAAATCATTTTTTTAATGACTCAAGCTGTATCTGTCCTTACTGTTATTAAGAAACCATAAACCATTAATATTGTTGGTTTTCCTGCTTTTCTTGCTGGGCACAGATTCTTTTAGTTACATTCTCTAATTTGACAGTCTGATACTTATGCACTGTCCATCTGAATTTTATCCCAAGTCCTTAAGATGTGAGTGACCTGGACTTGCACTTAGAAAAACTGGACTTACAGTATTTATAGCCCTTGTATTATTTATTATTATTTTCTAATTGTTTCTTAATTTTTTCAGTCAATATAAGCTAATGTAAAATGGAGAAATAGTCCTAAGATCAAGGATAAGGGCCCCAAACTCCCCACTCCCCAGTCTCTTTCCAAATTTCTAGATTAAAAAAATCGCAGGATTTCCATCCTTCTCCCCTCCCCTTCCTCCTACATGACTGTCAGTCCACACATTTCTGCCTTTTACTGAAGGAGGAAGAAATTAATTTTAAACCATAGTTATTGATTAGAATAGGATGTTAGGAAGAAAAGAGACAGGTTCAAATTATCTCATATTTAGGATGAAATTTTGCTATATTTCCCATTTCCTGAATAAATGCTGTAACTGATGGGCTGTTGTTTAAGAGGAGCAGCAATGGAGGCATATTTTCTAATACACTCTAATAATATTGACTGTATCTGCTGAGGTTTGTGCTAAATTGAATAGTGTTAGCATGTCCTGTGCATATGCCAGATTGTGATGTTGCTTACCTTAAAAGTTGTGATTTGAAATCAAAATATTTTCCAGTTGCCCAGAGACTTGCGAGTGTTTATGGGTTCGCGCGCCTGTCCTTAGGAGATGCCATCCGGTTTGTGATAAACAACCAGCCAGAGAGCGAGTTGGCACTTAAGGTACAGTCACCCCTTCTCCAAGGACTCACCGTACCTGATGAATTGGCCATCCAGGCTCTAGAAGTGGCTCTGCTAAATCACGTGGATAATGCCACTGGGTAAGAGTTTTCTTGGGGTTTGGGGGGTTTCTCCAAGACATGCCAGTCCCTTCACAGGCATGGACTCCCATGTTATCACTGTAAAACAATTTCACTAAAACACATCAGTGGTTTCTGCATTAAGAAAATAATCGGTACAAAAGGAGATTTTTTAACAATTGTTCTGTAAAATGAGACTGAAGCATAATTTTTTACAATTTTCAAGTAACTTTATTCCAGTAAATCCAAGTAATATACTTTATGACAGTTTTTTCAGTCAATAAGCCAGTGCTTGAGATGAGAATTCTTTCAGCTTCTCTTTCATGTTAAATCCTGGAATATTGTTTCAGTATATTTTGTTCCTGTGTTGCCTAGTATGTGAAATCCATTTCTTCTTCAATATGATTTTAAAACCTTTTCAAATACTGTAGGATATCATTTTACTTATAATTTTAAAAACTGCTCCTCCCAATCTAGACTGAGACTTCTCATAATTAAAATGTAGTTTCTGAATGATTGATGTGTCAGAATTTTAAAGTAGACCATTCTTAAAAGTCACAGCCATCCACTTACCTTTTACCCTTTATGCATTTCCTTTTCTCATTACTATTTCTTCTTCTGCCTACTTGATTTTTTTTATTTGGTCTTAATTCTTAGGAGTGAAGAATGTGACTATCAAGTGAGAGCAGTGATAACTTCATGGCATGGGTGTAGACTTTTGTCTCCGTGGGAAATGTACTAGAAATATACATTGACTTAACTGGTTGATTGGAAACTCACTTCTTAGGAAAACTATTTTTCTGTTTCTGTTTGTGTGCAGAGTTGTAATAGATGGATATCCTCTAACAAGAAAACACGTAAATCTCTTGGAATCAACTAAGATAGTTCCAGTGAAAATCTTTGAATTCAATATGGATACAAAGGAAATGTTCAGGAGAGCACTGTTGGACAAGGAAAGCCCAAACCGGTAGTGATACTCCCTGATAGAATTTTTTTTTTCTATACAATATTGTGATATATCTATTTATGTGCCTCAGTGCTATACGCAGAAGTTGTATTTAACCTGGAGCATAACCCAGCCATCTCTGAACTCCACATATGAAAAACATGGGAACAAGTCCCACTCTTTTCTAATGCTTTGATTTCCACAGACCAGAAACAGGGATGTAATATGTTTGGGGAATGCTCTGGCCAGATCCCTCAGTTGCATGATTGGGATTACAAATGTGCAATGCTGTGTACCCACTGCTCAGTTTAACTGGTTTAATGAAACCATACATCAGAAATGTTACCACTTCTCTCTGCTGCTGAAATTTATTTTTCATCAATTATTATCATAAAAGATGTGGTATCTTTTAAAAACTTAAGTAGAGTTCTTTTAGAAATACAGAAATAATGCATATTTATTAAACTATAGAATTCAGGAGTTCTAAGCCTTTCAATACAGTTCATTCCCTTCTTTGTTTTTCTGGGAAGATAAATACTCTCTTTAAAGAGCTGTTGGTTGTTTTTGAGGAAGAACAGTAAGTAGTTTATAAGCAGACAGAGAATGAAAAAGAACAGAACATTCACCTTAAAATTAAATTGTGTAAGAATCTGTTTCTCATTAAAGGAAGTGTTTCTAAGAAGTTCCAGATATCTTGGAACATTATTCATGCCTCTTTCATTTTGTCCTTTTCTTTTTGTCTCTTTCTTTTTATCAAGTAATCAGTACAATGTTAAATTGTTTACTAAATTACTAAAGACAATTTGTATTGCAAAAAATTAAATCAATGATTGTGTTTTTTGAAAGTATTTACTTTAAAC
The DNA here is from genome assembly GCF_015227805.2 of Hirundo rustica. Lineage (NCBI taxonomy): Eukaryota > Metazoa > Chordata > Aves > Passeriformes > Hirundinidae > Hirundo > Hirundo rustica. The sequence goes on from NC_053452.1 coordinate 70,318,203, forward strand.
TTCATTTTAAATACCAAACTAATTATATTTCATAGGCTTAAGTATAAATCAAGTGTGCAATATCAGGGTACCATTTAAAGGTGTATTTGTCATGTGTGTCAGGTAATATGTGTTGATACATTCCAAATCCTTTGCAAAATAATTATTGAGTTGTATTTGGGACATAAATAGAAAAATTTTGTTCTTTGTTTGACTGTCCGATCATAAGAACACTGTTTTTCATATGTAACTGGTAGTATTCTTAATAAGAAATTTGTATTTCTCAAATGTATTCTACAGTGTCAAATACGTAAAATTTTGTAAAAAGCCTACAGTGAATTCTAGAATTTACACCTGAAATTCAATGAAATTATCTAATCTTCAGATTTAAATCACTGTTATTTTTCATTGTCTTTAGACCTTCCTATCCTGAACATGACAGCCCACAGATTCTAGCTATTAAAAATTCCTGCTATAAAGAGCACATTGATGATATTAGAACTTACTGTATGAAGGAATATCAGAACTGGTGTGTGATTGATGCCAATCACAACAAATGGAGGGTCTGGAACAGTGTTCTGCAAGAAGTTCAGATGGTTGTTAAACAAATGCAGATATACCTGGAAAAAAGAAAAGAAGGTAAAAGAAAAACAAAGTTTCCCAGAATATTTGTTTCTTTAAAAAGCGGCAGTGTACTATGTGCATGACAACTTCACCTTTCTTTGGATGAGGCTAATTCTTGGGCACATACATAGCCTTAAATTTTTCAATTTCATCTGCAGAGATCTCAAAGAGATCTTGAAAAGAGTGAAGACAAAGCCAGCTACAGGGCAGTCTGAGGCCATCCTCCAAAGAACAGGGTGACAGAAATCTGCTAAAGGAAGGAAGAAGGCAGGTCCATGGTAGATCTGACAACACTGGGTGGTAAATCACGAGGAGTCCCCAAATGTACAAGGGGAATTCTAGCTTGCAGCTTCACTTTAGAGTTAGTGAAGGAAGAGGGAGGGAGAGAAAGATGTTAATTTAAAATACAGACATAAGCTTGAATATGCCATCTGTGTTATTTTCTGTTTTGGGAAGAAGACCACTTTATTCTAAAATGGCACAGTTTCCACTCGACTTTTTGTGTGTCAGCACTGGTCAGAATTAAATATGTCTTTTAAACATGTCTGTACTATTGAACTAGAATTCCTCGGAAGGGCAAATATATTTCCTTATCTTATATCCACCTTTTGGGTTTAACTCTTACAGCTCTGTGGCCGCACCCATCTTAAAAATTGGAGTCATGATCAAAAACAATAAAATACACTTAACTTTTATACATCAAGCTTGAAAAAGCGTGATTTTTAAGTCATTTGGGTTTGAGATTACATTTTATTCAAGATTTTGAATATATTTCTTTCAGATAGACTGTAGCATTTGCAAGATATGGATGAATAAATGGGAGGCTTTTATCACACCTTGTACTCTTTTTCAGCAATATTAAGAAATAAAATAATAACTGAAATGTCACTTAGTAACACAAAGGAGTGAAACAATAAATAATACATAGGAAGAACAGACTTAATAAGCTGAGCATGCAGAGTATCCCACATCATTAATAATTATTGTATTTCTTTAATGCTACAAATTGTTATTAAAAGCAATTGGTAAAATGAGTTACAACTTCATTTTATTATCAAATTGCTGTTTTAGTTCTCATTATTTCATAGAATTTTCAAATTATGAATTACCTTCTTGACTGTAGCATTCCTGAGTAGCATTGTTTCTATGTCTCTCATAAATAAAACATCATCATTAATTGCTTTCATTAACAGGAAAAGCAGCCAGCATTGCTTATTTATGTGTCACTCCCAAGGAACTGCAGGATCGGCTGGGGGAGTGTGGACAGTACTGTCCTGTCAGCCTTGCAGAGAAAGGTGAACTGATTGACTGCTCTGTAACCCCCTCACTGGAGTTTGCTGCAGAATTTCAAGGGCGCTATTACAGAATGGCTTCACAGGAAGAACTGGAAGTGCGTGTCAAAAAGCAGGTCAAAAAGGAGGGGATTATAGGCAAAAGGAACGTTGTTGCTTAGATTCTTTGGTTCCATACAGAAGTAGGTAATATGCAACTAGAATTAGACCACTGTTGTTACCAGTCAAGCTTTTGCTCTGCATACTTCTGCTATCAAATGTCTAGAGGGACAAAATACAACACAGACACCATTAAACTAAAGCTCCTCTTACAAACTGTCACAGATCAAACATGCATTTGAGAATAGTAACTTTCTCCTTTATCTGTTGTGGGGAGACTGGGTTAGAAAGTGGCTTATGAGAGCAGTAGATAGTGATGGATGGTGGGTGGATAGTGACTACTTCAGCTGAGAGTAGGTTGGAAAAGAAATTACCCAAGAGCAACAGCAGTACCAACACACTGTTGCATTGTAGGAAAAATAGGTATCTAAATTGTGTGAGCCAGTCCTCTGGAGTTTGACTAACAGTCCTACAGTGCTTCTTCCATGACAAAAACATTTCTTTTTCTACAGAAATTTTTGAGCAGACCAGAGGTTTATGTATCATCACTGGCATCTCATCCTCTCCCACCCCCACATATGTTGCCAAAGAAACTGACTGCAGCAGAAGTGATGGCCTTATTCCCTGTAAAGGCTGAAATGCAGGGATACTGTCCAGTCACTTACCTAGATGGAAAACAGAGGTATGTCACTAGAGTTTTCATAATCTCAATTGCAGACTATGTGTCCTATATTAATGCATTAATGAGGAAATATTTTCAAAGTACTTTTTAATGCTGTTCAGGGTTTGGACAGAAAAAGTGATTACAATTCTCTATATTGTGCCCGTGGCTTTGGAAATCAAGATAAAATCACCTTTTAATACTTACATGGCTACAGGTTCTACAAGAATCTGTGTTGGCTTGGTGTCTTTCATGATGAAGATGGACAGATATAATAGTTTGAATTCTCTCTATCATAAGCCTTAAAAGGTTCAAAGAAATCTCATAAATCCCAGGTAAATGCTAAACTAGCTACTAGGATTTTTGTAAGAGATCATAAAGCTCCACCATAAAGTCACAGAGATTTCCTCAGCATGCAAGAATTTCTCATCAGAGAACCATAATAGGCAATTCTATGTTATCCCTTTTAATCTCCTGAACAACTATGATTGGCATTTTAAATGGAGGAGCTATAAAGAAGCACTATAAAAGTTCCTTAATAAGCAGATTTTGAGGCAGAGAGTATCAGATTTTGAACCTCGTAACTGTCAGTCATGTAGTGGAAACTTGGATGATCCAATTGCTGGGTTTTTTTGTAGTTGCGACACTTGCTGAATTACCAGAAGGCTACCAGTAGCTCATGAATTTACACCACACAATTTATGTTTTATGTTTCCTGTGAATGAGTAATTCTTGCTCCACCTCTTCAGATATGAAGCTTTGGTGCCTGGCAACATCGAGTATGCAGCAAAATACCAAGACAAGGTATATATTTTTGAAAGTGAAGAAAAACTTCAGAAGTTTATGAGGTGAATACGCTAACTGCATTTTAATCTTCAATCATGTCGCTGTTTATACATCTTAAAAATGCTTACTTTTAATCTGGTTAGGTTACCAGAGAAGTACTGGAATCTGAAGCTTCCCCACAAACTCCCTCCAAAAAAAGAGCCAATGCTACTAACTACACTTCCTGTGGCTGGATACCTTGAACAGGCCAGTTTTTGTTTTTCTATTTTAAAACATGATTTTTGATATATAGCGTATCCCACTTGGTTTTTTAGAATTTTAATGCATTTGAGTCTTATATTTATTAATGAGATTATATTAAATAGAAAAATTTTTATTTACAATTAAGAGCAATTTTTTAAAGCTTTAAATTAATAGATGTTTGTGGCTTTAATAGAAAAAAATACAAGACTGTCAGAGGGGGATAATAAGCTGCAGCATTATATGATAGATTTTCTGACTTAGTTGTTTATCATATCTTGTAAGAGTACATTTTGATGTGACTTTTAACACCAGCATAGACACAAGCTTACCTGGAAAAATTTAAGAGTAGTTTGTTACACTTTGACACATGAATGAATAAAAAAATGATTGATGGTAACAGCCCTCCCTATTTTATGCTGATTTGTTATCTTCTACTATTCACCAACTTAGGGTATCCTTCTGTATTGTTAGATCTGAGTTACAGCAGGCTAAGGCATTGTTCAAGATTTCTGTAACGGTCTTTTAAACCTGTTTTCTTTCTTTAGGGAGTAGCAACTTCTCTAATAAAAGCTCTGCATGAAGTCGGCAGCCTTAAGCCAAAGTTCCCATTCCTAAGTGTGAAAGAAACTGCTCTGCTTTTTGTCTCCTTCCATCTAAAAGGTAGTGTATAAAATAGTATGCTATAAAAATAACTAATTGTTTAAATTACACAAGTCCTCTGATACAATATAGATAGCCAATTAGTGTTCATATTTGCTATTTTTTAGAATTTCTTTTGGGTTTTTTTCAGACTGAGATATCGGTTGCAGGAAATAATCTTTAGTAGTTTGCAATCAGCTTAACTATTGCCAGCTTTCTTGATTTCAATGTCCTTGTTTGCATCTCTGCTATAGCTTTGAGCTGGTTTCCAGCACTGCTGGAGACTTCTGGAGTAGGACTGACATTTCTTTCAACCCACCACTTTTGTCTTTTATAAGCCAACCTGTTCAATGGGTGAACTTCACCTGGCCTTTTGTATTTTACATTTTTATTTATTCTTTTAGATAATACCAATCTTAATTATTTTTTCAAAGCTCTTTACATCTTGTTTCCTCATGTAGTTTTCTGAGCCCTCTAGAATTTTCTTGAAATATCACAGATTTTTTTCTAGCATAGCTTTGTTAAGGAAGACCACTGAACAAGGGCAGGCATAAATGTACATCTCCTAAGCCACCAAACTGCTTTTATACTGTAGTTTGCTTCATTCACAAAGGTTGTTCTCATTCTATTTGTTAGCATGGCTTTGCTAACATAAGGATGCTCATGCTAGGAATGTTTTGTTCATATATTGCAACATTAAATCATTAGTAGTAGTGGATGATGAACCAGAAAGGTTATGCAACTGCAGAAATCTCTTCTCTGCATGCAGTGCCAAACAGCTTGACCACAGCAATTCAGGAAAACAAGTTAACTTCTTCTATCACTGGGTAGGACTGCTTCCAGCTTTGAGATACAGCAGTCCTGTACACTGACAAATCACTTGAACTTGAGGAAGAACTTCCTTCATGTACTAGTGACCAAACACTGGAACAGATTGCCCAGAGAAGTTGTGGAGCCTGGAAATATTCAAGAACCATCTGAACACAGTCCTGTGCCATGTGCTCTGGGATGACCCTGCTTGAGCAGGGAGGTTGGCCCAGATGACCCACTGTGGTCCCTTCCAGCCTGACCCATCCTGTGATTCTGTGATCTGTTGCAAATACAGCATTATTTATTATTGTCCATCTCTTCAGAGTAGTCACGCCATTCTTGATCAAAAAATTTGATCAAAATGCTTCAAGCTGTGGTCCCCTGGAAATTTATTTCATCCTATTTGTATGTGAAGTCAAACCTTCTCATCTTCAATTAACATCATTCTCTAATCTCACATTTAAATAGGGGACAAGAAGCAGGGATTTAGTTGCTCCTTCAGCTTCTCTCACAACACTGAATTGCTTTCAGTACCTGAGAAGGTACAGGTGATCAACCATAAATGCAGAGGGATTTACTCCTGGAAAGAGAGTAGAAACCATCTATCACTTAAGCGATGGAGCATCCTTCAAGCTAGACTCCTGTAAGGGATGTATTTGGAGCTAGGCTTGAAAAGTCTCTCAGAAACTGTTAAATGTAGCTGTCTGAAATTTAAAGCTAGTGGGCTGAAGTGTCTTAGAGCACAGTTCATGTTGTCCAGTTTTTATTAACAAGATATAAAATACTGTCCATAAGAAAAAAAAAATGGTTGTGATTTGGCTCACTCCTTCCCCTTTGCCTCAGGGTAACAGTTAAAATAATAAACTGTACTCTGAGGACTGGCACTTAATACTAATGTATGCCAAAATAGGGCTTAGAGCAGAGAGAAACCTTCCTTCCTCCTCCAAACTACTAGTCAGCTCTTTACAGAATCATGGAATCACAGAAGATGCTGTGTTGGAAAGGACCCACAACAACCATTGAGTCCAATTCCTGGTACTGCTCAGGACAATCCCCAAGAATCACCATGTCCTGGAAAGCATTGTCCAAACGCTTAATGAACTCTGTCAGGCCTGGTGCTGTGACCACTTCCCGGGGGAGCCTGTGCCAGTACCCAACCACTGTGGACACTCAACCTTCCTGATATCCAACCTAACCTTCCCTTGACATAACTTCAGGCTATTCCCTCAGGCCCTGTCACTGGTCTCCACAGAGAAGAAACCAGTGTCTACCCCCCCTATTACCCTCATGAGGATATTGTAGACTGCAATGAGGTCTCCCCTCAGTCTCCTCCAGGCTGAACAGACCAAGTGGCCTCAGCTGCTCCTCATACAGCTTCCCCTCAAGATGCTTTACCATCTCTGTTGCCCTCATTTGAACACTTTCTAATAGTTTAATTCCTTTCTTATATTGTGGTGCCCAAAACTGCACACAGACTCAAGGTGAGGCCGCCCCAGCGCAGGGCAGAGTGGGACAATCCCCTCCCTTGCCCGGCTGGCAACGCTGTGTTTGATGCACCCCAGGACAGGTTGGCCCTCCTGGCTGCCAGGGCACTGCTGGCTCTTGTTCCATTTGCCATCAACCAGGACTCCCAGGTCCCTTTCCAGCCTCATATTCCCCAGTCTGTCCATACATCCAGGGTTGCCCCATTCCAGGTGCAGAATCCGGCACTTTCCCACATTGAATTTCATGTGGTTGGTGATTGCCCAGTCCTCTAATTTGTCAGGGTCCCTCTGCTGGGTCTCCCTGACCTCAAGGGAGTCAACAGCTCCTCCCAGTTTTGTATCTGTGACCTTGCTCAGTATCCCTTTCAGTCCTGCTTCCAAGTAATTTATGAAGGTATTGAAGAACACAGGGGTGAGGATGGAGCCCTGTGGAAAGCCCATCAGTGACAGGTCACCAGTCCAATGTCACCCCATTCCCTGTAACTCTTTGTGCCTGAGTGGTGAGCCAGTTGCTCACCCATGGCATGATGTGTTTATCCAGCTGTGTGCCTGACATTTTGTCCAGAAGGATACTGTGAGAGAGTGTTGAAAGCTTTACTGAAATTAAAGAAGATCATATCAACTGGTATTCCTTGGTTAACTAGGTGGATTATTACCTTGTCATACAAGGAAATCAGGTTTGACAAGCAGGACTGTGACCAATATGGCTTCATGAGAGAAGAGCCCTGCTTATCAAACCTGATTTCCTTGTATGACAAGGTAGTCCACTGTATGGGCAAAGCATTTAGGTCATAGAACACGTGCCAAAGACACAGTACCCCAGCGCCAGCCATGCCAGATCTGGGCTATCCCCAGGATGTGCCACTTCAGGTTATGTGCCACACTACCCAAATTTGTGACTGCCCGGGGTTTCACAGTATCTCATGGTCTGAGAAATGGAAAGTTGACAGCAACTGGGCATGCTTGTTGTGTCTTCTTTTGCAAAAGCCTCATCCTTCTGACTGTCATGACCCTTTGGAGTCAGGAACTTTCTGAAATACCAGACTTGATCTTTTTGGCTTGGCACCAACAGTCAAGGTGTTTATCTGTACCATTGTTAACGCTAACCAGAGGTGTGTTTGTTTCCTTTGAAAACTTCTGTAATGTAATCCCACAAAGTTATAGGGGACACTAACATGCTGCTTAAATTCTTGCAGCACACAACCCCCGGAGCTCGGAGCCAGTGCGGCAGATGTACAGGAAGAAGCTGTTGGAGTTTGTGGAGCACTGCCAACTCATCCCCTACCTGGGGACTGCCATGACGGGCCCATATAAAGAGCCAAGAGAACGGCCCCTTGGCCTTGATGACAGGCTGCAGACTTTTCTTTCCCTGAAAGGCACTCGTCCCACTTTTGTGTGAAACCTGTATTTCCCCTGATAAACACATGGAGTGTTACCATCAGGCACCAGCATGGCTGCAACATGGCCCGCAAACATCACACGTTCTCGGGCCAGTTTTTTAACTATGAAATCTTAGAAATAAAATCTTTTGTCTGAAGCTGAGAGACATAAAGCTACTAGAGAGTGTCCAAAGGAAGGCTGTGACAATAGTGAAGGGCCTTGAGGGGAAGCTGTGTGAGGAGCAGCTGAGGCCACTTGGTCTGTTCAGCCTGGAGGAGACTAAGGGGAGACCTCATTGCAGTCTACAGCTTCCTCATGAGGGGAAGAGGAGGGGCAGGCACTGATCTCTTCTCTATGGTGACCAGTGACAGGACCCGAGAGAATGGCCTGAAGTTGTGCCAGGGGAGGGTTAGTTTATAGATATTAGGAAAAGGTTTCTCACCTAGAGGGTGGTTGGGCACTAGAACAGACTCCCCAGGAAAGTGGTCGCGGCACCAAGCCTGACAGAGTTCAAGAAGCATTTGGCAACGCAGTCTGGTGCATGGTGTGATTTTGGGGGCTGTCCTGGGCAGGGCCGGGAGCTGGAACCGGATGATGCAGGCGGCCCTTTCCCACGCCGGCCGTTCCGCGCTTCCGCGCCTCCAAGCCCCGCCCGTGTTGCGCCCATTGCGGCAGCGCAGGCGCGGTGCCAGCCCCGGCCCGGAAGTGCGGCGCAGGCGGCGGCGGCGAGCGGTGAGTGCCGGGGCAGGGCGGGCGGCAACCGGGCCGGGCGCTCCGGGCCCGCTCCCTGCCCGTGCCCCGCGGGGGGCGAGCGGCCTTCCCTTGAGGGGCGGCCCGAAGGGCTCTCACGGTGCGCGGGGGGCGGCGACCCGCACGGTGCCCTTGGCCGTGCCCGTGTCGAGGCCCGGCCCCGTGCCGTGCACTGCCACCCGGGGTCACCTCCCGGGGCTCCTGAGCTTTTCCACGGCTGGACCGGAGTGTGTATACGAACACGCTGCCGGCAGCGTGGGGCCTTCTGCTGGGGTACAGCCTCACTCTATGATGGTGAGGGTTTTTTAGGGAAGGCGGGTGTTTGGATATTGCAGTTAGAATACTAATGCTGTCACCTCCTGGTTAAACACCGAAGTCCTTCTTGGGATCAGAACTCACGAAACACCCGCTGCCTTGTCTGGGACACGTGTGGATGTTAGGGGATGCCTGCAGGCAGAGTTGGCAGCAGCGGTCCAGGAATTCTTGTAATGCACGATAAGGCAGATTGGGTCACATCTGCAGCTGTGCTTTAAGGTGCTCCAGCAACCAGCATCAGGCTCACACGCTCCAGAAATTAAAGCTTCCAGAGAAAACAATTCGACGCCTCCACCATAAACTATTTGGTAGATGATTAGGGCTAAAGAATCCATTTTTACCATCTCTGTGGCATTTAGGTATCATCTGTAGATAGTGTCTGCTGTTTCATGGAGGACTTATTCTGATGATTAAAACTGTTGAGCAACTAAATACAGATAGGCAAATTTATAGGGGTTTAATATGACACTGGTATAAATTAGGATATAACAGGTAGCTGATCTGTTTTATCTTTGCTTTAGCTGAGCTTTGTAAATAGGACATTTTGGGCATATCTCTTCCATAATATTTGATGGATTCTTCTGAAATTGCTGGATTTTTTTGTGTTACTAATTTTGCAAATTTGCTATCAAAGAAGCTTAGCAAGTCAGACTGTTAATAGATATTTTAATGAACCCTATATTAGATCGAACTCTTCAAAACACTGCTGTTTCTCTGTTTGTATTGCCTACCTTCTTAGGCTGAAGCTTAGTAAAGTTAAAAGTGTTAAAATGTTAAAAAAGTGAAAATGTTTAAAAAAAAAGCATTAGAGAAATTTTCAGAAGGATAAATGGGGGTACAAGAAGTCAAGAAATTCTGCCACAATGATACCAGTGAAATTTTATCATTTATTACAGGATTTCCTAGCCTAGTCCCTGAGGAAAACTGCACTGATCAAACTGCAGTTGACCTTTTTGTTTCCAGTGTGGTGGGTTGGTGCTGGCTGGACATCAGTGCCCATCAGAGCTGCTCCATCACTCCCCTCCTCAGGTGGACAGGGGACAGAGAATATAATTGAAGCTCATGGGTTGAGATAAGGACAGAGATCATTCACCAGTTTCCAGCACAGGCAAAATAGACTTGACTTGCGGAAATTACTTTATTGTCAATGAGACCACTGTCGAATAATGAGAAATAAACCCAAATCTTTAAACGTCTCACCCTGCCTCTCCCTTCTTTCCAGGCTCAGCTTTAGTTACAGTTTTCTTTACGTCCTCCCTCCAGCAGTGCAGGGGGATGGAGAATGGGGCCTGCAGTCAGTTCATCACACATTGTCTTTGATTCTCCTTTGACTCCTCACACTCTTCACCTGCTCCAGTGTGGGGTCTCTCCTACAGGAGACAGTCCTTCTTCCACGAACTACTTTAGCCTGAGTACTTCCCATGGGCTGCAGTTCTTCACAAAATGCTCCTTTTCATAGGATTTAAAAATACATTTTGAAAAAATTCCATGTCAGCAATCGTGTTGATTTTTCAAAAGTTCAGAGGATTCAGAATTGCTTCAGAAACTCTTGAACTTTGTTACTGGTATAGCAAATGATACTTGGGTCTTATAATGCCGACTGTTAAATAATTCTTTGCTAAAACTATTCTGTTTTTCTAGGCACCCCATTTAATATTCATAATTAAAATGGCAAAAACAACTGGTCCTTCTGAGCAACTGATCCTCCACTCCAAAGCTCACAAAGATACCATTCTAGCTAATTTTGAGGAACAAAGAAGAAAGGATTTTCTCTGTGACATTACTCTGATAGTGGAGAATGTGCAATTCAGAGCCCATAAAGCTTTGCTGGCTGCTAGCAGTGAATACTTCTCAATGATGTTTGTAAATGAGGGTGAAATAGGGCAGTCAATTTACATGTTGGAGGGAATGGTTGCAGACATCTTTGAAGTTCTGCTAGAATTTATCTACACTGGTTACCTCTGTGCCAATGAGAAGAGCACAGAACAAATTCTGGCTACTGCGCAGCTGCTGAAAGTGACTGACTTGGTATGGGCCTGTACAGACTACCTGGAAAGTCGCAGCCCAGGCAGTGCATTGCCAGCTCCAGCTGAAAGTGGAGCCTTTTTTGTTGGAAGCGACAGGAAAAATTATGACCCACCAAAGCGAAAACGGGGGCGACCAAGGAAAATCAAGGTTGTCCAAGAAGAAGAATCAGGAGCAAATTCTGCCGAAGATGGGCAGTTGAGAGAGAACAACTCCATGCAAAATGAGCAAAATTATATGAAAAAAGACACTGAAGTAGAAGAAACAGTTGCCAGTGAACAGGCTTCAGTGATGAAAGATGGAGAAGAAACTGAACCTGCTTGTGGCTCAGAGGCTACTGTTGATCTGTCAGCTGAGAAAGATGAAAACTACGATCCCAAATCTGAAGGAATCCAGAACACTCAGAGCCGTTACAGCAAACGCAGAATAAGGAGATCAATCAAACTAAAAGATTATAAACTTCTTGGAGATGAGGATGAGAAAGGACTGGCAAAGAGAACTGATGGAAAAAGAAAACGTGTGGGTTCTGAAGCTTGCTGTAAAGACTGTGGCAAAGTATTTAGATGTAATCACTTCTTGGCTATTCACCAGCGAAGCCATACAGGTAAGCCTTTAGAGAATGCTGCTTTTGGGTTAGGTTTAGTGATGTTGCAAAATGTGACTGTTGAAGTGTTGGTTGTTGACTACAGCGGGAATTTCCAAAATAGCATGCTGATCCAAATTAGGGTGTGTTCTGTGCTTGCTGTTTTATTCTTGTCAGCAGATCTCAGAACCTTTATGTCTCACCGGGATTTCAGTGTAATTAATAACTTCATTGTTTAAGCACAGAATAATATGGCAGTAGCTAAAGAATTATTTTATTCCTGTGTGAAGCTTGTCTCTTTACCACTAATCAAGACTTAATTTTTTTCAGTAGCTACAACACTGCAGTGCATCTCGCTATCAGCTTAGAATATCTACTGAGAAATGATCCGTCTATGCCTAAAAATGTTATCTTTTGCTTTCAGGGGAGCGCCCTTTTAAATGCAGTGAGTGTGGCAAAGGCTTCTCCCAGAAGCATTCTCTTCAAATCCATGAGCGGATGCACACTGGGGAACGGCCGTACACGTGCACCATCTGCAGTAAGGCTCTGACAACAAAGCATTCTCTTCTGGAGCACATGAGGCTACATTCAGGTAAATACTTCAAGGCAACTGCAGCTGTCTGCTGCAAGAATTTGCCTTTCTGGAAAAAAGGTACTTCTGCTCCGTCTTGTGTGTGCTGGTGTCACATTCCACTGAGGGAAGCTGCGAGGAGTTCTTTAAAAAATGGATGGTCAGGAATGAAATAATGTCAGATGAGACAAACATTGTATCTGAGAACTGTTTATTGGTAACAAAAAAAAAGAAAAAAGGAAAAGGAATTATCCTACTAAAGAGAGCTAGAAAAGACAGAACAAGGAGAAGAATAATGGAATAGGGGGAGAGAAAAAGAGAGCTTTACCAGCGATTGTCAGGGAGTGCGTGGATGTCGACGAGGTGGGGGGTGTGCACACTGCCTGCCTGTGCACGGCTCCTGCGGTGATGGGCGGCTGGACATGAGGTGAGGGGGGATTGGCCAGGAGGTCCAGAGCCCTGAGCCAGAACCCTGGACACTGCCATGGTGACTATTGCAGCAGTGGGCAGGCTCAGAGGTGGGCGGTCTTGGACAGGGGGGCTCAGGCAGGGACGCTGGGACAAAGCAGGCAGGGAGTTGGTCAGGGACACTGGGAGGCAGGACAGATGTGAGGGTGAGCAAGAGCCAGCGAGGGCAGGAGAGCCAAAAGGCAGGCTGGGGCCAGGGCAGAAAGCATAAGATTCAAAAAGTCCCAACTCAAAAGCAAGTTTCACAAAGCCCCTCGAATCACTAAGCCTCAAAAGCAAAAGCGCACTCTCAAAAAAGCCTCAAGCCAAAAGCCCAACTCAAAAAGCAAGTTCGAACACCCAGGGGCTTGTTACTTTTCATGCCCCTGGCTCCTCCCAAAGTCTGCCTGCTGACAGGAGAGCATTGGCCCAGTCCAATGTCCCACTGCAGTCCATTGGTAGAGAACTTTTGCCATCTGACTGGAGAGTGTCTCTGGGGGAGAGTGTCTTCGGTGTTCCCCTGCTGACTGCCTGTCCCTTGTGAGGCATGAACTGATTGCCAGGAAAAGTCTCCCCTGAGACAAGGCTTTTCTCCATCTTCTAGCTGTCTTCTGGATGTGGCATGTATGCAACCCCTCCCCCACATGCCTCTGACAACCATTGTTGAGGCCACTCATAACTGAATTGGCTCCTCACAGCCGGCTTGTGTATTTTATTTATTTCCTTACACTTGCTTTGGACATGGCTTACATTTTAATAAGTGATTTTCTCCACAGGACAGAAGGCTTTTACCTGCGATCAGTGTGGGAAATACTTCAGCCAAAATAGACAGCTCAAGAGCCACTATCGACTACACACAGGTATAACAAGTTTGGGTCGAGGGCCTGGCTTACAGTCCATGCTGATTTATCTTCCTAAAGATTGACTTAGGCTGAAGGTTCTTTCTCAGTGATGTATTTAGTCTCTGCTACCTTGATGTGTCCTATCTTGGTGTAACAGTGGGTAGGGTGAAAAAGACATAATGGTGTATAGTAAATAGAATGTGTAGAAAAACATTTAATTGAGAAGAGCTCTTAAAATTATTAAAAATTAGTTACACTGTATTTGGCATACCACTTGATTATTTTAGCCTTGCTGTCCATGCTATGTAGAAGCTGGGAATTGTATAAATAACTGTGTCTGCTGCCTGGTGTGCAAATTGTATTGTAGCTGCCCTCTGCTTTGGACTAGTAAGGGCATACAAGCTTTAGGAAGTGTCCTTCTCACTTCTGGAACAGAATGGAGATACACACAGAGAAAGTGGTGAAGAAAATCAGAATTTACAAAGCTTTAAGAGAAGGTGATTTTGGGCAGGAGCAGGTGTCAGTCCCCTCTTTTCCTCTGGTAATACTAAATTGAGAAATAGGAGTGTGACAGTTAAGATAGGGAGGAGGCAGTGAATCACCTTTTGTTTTATCTCTATATTATATCAAAGTGGTTATTTTACAGGACAGTGCTTTAACAAAGATCACTGAAGAGATACAGGGGATCACTTATGCACTGACCCTTTTTTTGTTATTGCGACAAGGCCGTTCACTGCCGGAATGTAACCTGTGTCATCGAAAATTCATGGATACAGCTCAGCTAAAGAAACATCTAAGAACACATACAGGTAACATTGTACCTTGGGTTTTGTGGGGTGTGTGGTTTGGCTTTTGAAGTTACATGGACAAAACAATGTTAGGCAAATTACGCTTGTCTCCGTGGAATGAACTTCTCTGCTTGCACGTACTGCCTCTGTTGCTAATGAAGAGATCTGACATCAAGAATGCAGGAGCACAAAAAAGCTTGTGTTAGAGCAGCACAGAAGCAGTGCCTATTGCAGGAAGAGGCCTTTTTTTCCCCAGTTTTATAAAACCTGTTGCAGAAAAAGCCAGTTAGCTTTCCTGTGATAGAATTGTGGACTGAGAATTCTGTTTCTTGGGAGAGTTTTATCCAGCATGTATTGGGCTTGCAGTGTGCTGACAAGTAACAGAAAGTGTGTGTCCTAAAGGAGTTGGACACCTCTATGAGGGATGAGTGCTTATGAAGAGTGCTGTGACCAGAAAAATAATTACTTCCATTTAGCTTTTTACTGTGCTGTAATAAAGCAGATGTTGAGAGGAGATGGGCTGGGAGAGATGATTTAATGCAAGTGCGTCAGAGGGCGTTTTAAGAGATTTAGAGGGCAAGTCAGTAAATGAATCACTGGATAACACAGATAAAAATGTTGATCTATCCTCTCATAATAACAAGGCATAAACTTCATATAATACTTTCCTTTGAAGAGTAAGTTCATAAGGTGACATAAACAGTGGCAATTCTTTCCTTACAAAATTGAACTATTCTTACTATGTTGCTTGCAGTTGTAATACATAACTCTGCCTTAGGCATACTTTTATCTTGTTCATTTCCTCCTCTTTTCTAAGTGAAAATAACACAGCTTTAAATTTTCTGGGATATGCTGAAGACAAAACTTGTGCTTCTGGGAGTTTTTGGTTATCCAGAATAATGTTAGCGTGTGATATTTACATAATTTTGTACTGAGGAGAACACAGTATTATACACACAAGAGTTTTGTGTCTGAAGCTGATACAGCCCTCTAAATGTAGTGGGAAATGAGTTTGGGGTGGGAAATGAGAAGAGGAAGATTACTAGCAAGGTAAGTTGCAAAAATATGTGCATGAAGCTGAGTTTTAGCAGAAACTGGCTTGCAATATACTTTGCTTTGAGAAAAGACAGGTAAGATACCAGTATTAATTATGTAGAAATAATAATTGATGTGTCCCATCTCAAAAGCAGAGTAGAATTCCAAGGCATTAGGGGGACAGGAGTTAACATAGATACAACTGTTCTCCTTTAGCAGCGGTTTGATAACACTGAGTCATAATAATACAGCCTACCTGGGAAGTTACTCCTGTTTTCAGTAGCAAGCTGGGACTGGATGACAAGAGGTCCCTTCTGACAAATGTTTCTTGTTCTCTCATCCTTTATCCATGCCCTCCAAAGCCATATGAAAGCTGGTAAGCATTGCAGTTCTATGCTAAATGGGAAGCTTCCTTGGAAACTGGCTGCTGCCCAATCCCTGGGTTTGGTGTGCTTTGATGGTGTGAATTACCACAGTGGTGATCTGGATTCTTGTGTCTGGTGTCTTAAAGAACCTCAGTGCTACAAGGATTTGTTATGGTGTGAATTAGGTTTTGCTTTGGATGGGTAGTATCCGTTTCTTGTGAACCTTCTTATAGTTTAATTTGGCCTCTCTGCTTCTACTTAATTAGACATCAGAATTCCAAATGCACTAAAAAAACCCCCCAACAAATAAATAAAAAAAAACCCAACAAATAAATAAAAAATCCCCCAACAAACTCACATTTTCTTTAACTCACAATAATTTAATTTTTTTCTAACTGGTGTTCCCGGAATATCACAGGCCTAGTGTGATAAAGCCTTATAGAAAGCCAGGAAAGTTGTTAAGATAATGAATTCATTCTCCAGCTTTGGAAGTTTAGGCTTACTTATCTGTATGGTGCTGCATGTGAATGTGGCATTAATGCCAGGGTTCAGGGACAGCCTTTTTCAAAGTGTTTCTGTTCCATATGGAACACCCACATCTGTGCCATAGGTACAGCTTTTTGTTGCTTTGGGGGCTTGGATTACCTAATTTTTCATCTTCAAAGGGAGAAATTCTAGAGTTGTGCGTTGAAAAATGTTATACCCTCATTTTGACTAGTGAGTTCATTCAATTTTGCTGAACTATGGCAGAAGCATGAGGAGCCAACAGTGCACGCTTGATGAAAATTGCTATTTAAAAAGGGGATTTCTTTTTGATAGGTGAGAAGCCCTTCACTTGTGAGATCTGTGGCAAATCATTTACAGCTAAAAGTTCACTTCAGACTCACATGAGAATTCACAGGTAAAGTATGTCTTATTTTCATTACATTTTTTTACAAATGTAACTTCTAATTTTATAACTTGTATGTAGTGCTTGTTTAATTTGAGAATGGTCAGGACTTGTTTGCATTTTGAATGATTGTTAAAAACTTAACATTTTTGCTTAATGTATGTAAGGAAAATATTGGTAGCGGAATCTACTGAAGTCCTAAATACTCATGTGCCAAGATATTGAAAGGGTCTTCTTTGGTGTTTCATGTCTGTTCACCGACAATATATTTACTCCTATATTATTTTTGTGAGAATTGTACTGTAAGTTTTGTTTGACAGCAGAAGAGTAGCCATGGTGTATCAAGCTTATTGGAGCGTTGTCCTGTTTCCCTGTGAGCTATCCTGTCTTTAGTAGCAGTAGTTTTTTACCCCTGTCAGCGCAATGCATTGCATAAAGATATGTTAGATTTTAAATCACTGGAGAACTGTTGTCTAAGAAAACATTTCCAGTAAAATTTATTGTCCTTTTGACACAGGCAGCAAGGTAGCATTTGGACACTTCTTTTTGTTTTTAAGCTCACGCTGTTAGTGAATGTTCTTAAAATGGTCGGCACTTAGAATTGTGCAAAGTTGTTGCATTCGTATCGAGGTCCAGCAGCATGGAGCTTGTACCTCTGGTTTTATTAGAGGAAGGCAGTTATCTCTGTAGTTCTGGAGTATATACTAATTTTACAGTTTGTGAAGTCAAGTAGAAATAATCAGGAGGTCAAGTAGAGGATGTTTTTAATGACACTACCCTTTAAGTACTTAAACTTTAGAAAAACAATGTAATCATTTAAGTATTTTATTTCAGAAAGGAGCATTGTCAAAGGGAATATTTTCATGAGATCAAATGCTTTCCTTTTGCAGAGGAGAAAAGCCATATTCTTGTGATATATGTGGAAAATCCTTCTCTGATTCCAGTGCTAAGAGAAGACACTGTATCTTACACACAGGCAAAAAGCCTTTTGCCTGCCCAGAATGTAGTTTGCAGTTTGCTCGCCTGGACAACCTGAAGTCCCATTTGAAAATTCACATCAAGGAGAAGCAGTTTCAGGAAGCCAGCACTACCCTGAACACCAACGCTCATCCGGAAGAAGTGAGAAACGTTCTCCAGCTGCAGCAGTACCAGCTTGCCACCTCGGGAGGGCAGGAAATTCAGCTGCTGGTTACGGATGCAGTACACAACATCAACTTCGTGCCCAGCCACAATCAAGGCATCAGTATTGTGACTGCAGAAAATGCCCCCAGCATGACGACAGAGCAGGCTGCAAACCTCGCGCTCCTTGCGCAGCCACCGCAGCAGCTACAAAACTTCTTGTTTTCAGCTCAGCAGGAGCAAGCAGAACAAATCCAAAGTATCAGTGTGATTGCAAACCAAATAGAGGCTGCCCAGGCTGAACAAATGCATGTCATCACTCTTTCCAAGGAAGCGCTAGAACATCTCCATGCTCATCAAAGACAGAATGAACAAATCCACTTAGTGGGATCTTCGCATCTAGCTCAGCACGTGCACTTGGCTCAGGAATCAAGTCAGCAGTCTCACTAGCCATGATACAGTTCCTTCCCAGCAAGTCAGTGAGGAACAGAATCTGAATCCCGTCAGCAGCCTCTGTCAGTAAATGAGTCATCTCATGAGCATCCTATCCAAGGACAGGCTTTGTGAAATGCTTGTTTGTCAGCAGAGGGCTAGGCCAGAGAATGCTTCTCATCCAGGCAGGGATTACATGTGTCACACTTTTTTTTTTTTGCGATGTAAGCTATCCAAAGAAGCATTTCTTGGTGATTTTGGATGGGTGACTCAGATTCCTTAACCATAGTTATTTTAGACTATTTTGTTTTTCTGGGTTGGTATTTCTTTGCCACTTAGTCCATACCTCACAAGCAATTAGTGTGCCTCATACACATCTCTGCCTCCTGAGGAGATACTTAGTCCTTATTTGTATTTCCATATTTCGTATTTCCATAACTCTCCAGAAGAATTCACCTTGCTGGTAGGAGAACAATGTTTAGGACATCTGCTGATCACAAAGTACCACTTCTCTGACAAACTTAACATTATATCTGAGCTACTGTCAAGCTTAAGACAACCAGTACTTTTTGCAAAGCTAACACCGTGTGTCTTATGTTTAATGAGCTATTTCTCAGCAGGTTAATGTATAATTCTCTATGTAATCATTCCCTGAAGTGCATTATGAATAACTGACTACCAAATTCCTTTGGTTTGGGTTGAAACTGTTACAGCCTTTAACTGGCCCTGAATCTTCCCTCCTGTTTACTGTGTGCTGTACACATTTTGCTCCTCAGAAACGTTTAAGCCATTGCACTTGAATAGTGGCAATGAGATGTGATGATTACACTGGAGAACTGAAACCCGCGAAATTCTGCTCTGTTAGTTCTACCACTCACTCCCTGTGTGACAGTGGGTAAGGTAGTTGACCTCTGTGCCTTATTTCATCATCTAGTAAGTGGGGATAGTGTTCACACACTCTGCCAAGCACTTTGAAGAGCTCTTGATGTTGAAGGCACTGCCTATTGAAGTGCAAAACTCTCTTCCTGACAGGACTCTGTCTAAGCGTAGGAGCCAGTGTTATTTTTTGTACTTTTGAGAGAAGGACATAATCTTACTTTAATATATGTTAGGACTGGTAATTGTTTATGTGAAGATTCAAACAATGAAGAGCATCACTTCAGAGCATAACAACTTACCTAAATGGGGTGCATCACTGAAAGTTGTACAAGAATTTTTGTTGACTGAATTAGATGTGTACAGATTGTTTTCAATGACTGACTGCTAACAAAAAAGATTTGACATTGTAATAAAATGCCTTGCCAAAACACATGCTTTCTGTTCTCAGGTTTGACTACTGGTAACACCTTTACACGGTTGGGCTGGCATGTTAAAATCTAGATAAAGGCCACTGCTACTTAAAAGAACATGCTCAATTGTCACTTCAGCTTTAAAATGTCATACTTAGGACCTTTTACATTGATGTTTTGTGTTAAAACAAACAAAAAATTATAAAAAAATATGGCGAATTTAAAAGCAAAACTACCTACATTTTTTATAAAATCCCTTGTTCCAAGTCCAGACTACTGGGCCTGCTCCTGACTGCATGCTGCAGAAGTTTGGCTAAGTATCTCCATCTCTTCAAAGTACTGGATCACTTTTATATAAATGGATCATGATAAGGGTAGACAGTGGGAATAAATCAGTGAGGGAAAGGAAAAAAAAAAGGCAACCAGCCATTCCACAGCAAAGGTGTCTAGGCTTTTCACATTTCTCAGAATGGAGGAATAAAATTTGCATACTTTCTGCCACCAGAGTGAACCAGTATATTCATTCTGTAGTTTTCCTGAGAAGGTTGAAGTCTTAGTGTTGTAAGAGCAGATAAATAAATACAGTAAAGCCTGTTACAACACTTATGACAATCTTGCTGATTAATTGTACAAGCTTACAGTAAATATTCTGGCAGTTTCATCCTCAAACTTCTGCTTTTATCTAAAACATTGTACAGTGCAGCCAGACTACTGACTGGTTATAAGTGTACAGGAACTTGCACAGAATTCATTGCCATATATTTACGAATCTGGAAATGCTTAAAACCAGGTTACAAGCTAAATTGTGATGCTACCAGTAAAGGAACTGTTCAATACGTCTCTTTTGAACTTTGTTTTGTTTGTTATGCAGTTATCCTCGCAGGATTCAGTTCCATGCTGCAGTTAAACACGGGACACTTCCACAGTGATTTCTTAGTGCTTTCCCTGTAACTGAAACCCCTGAAGTTTGATGTTTGGAATATGCTTTTCTGCAGATTACCAGTGAAGAAACGAGCCGCTGTGAATAGCAGGGCAATGACTAATCTTGCACTCCGCATTGCTTAAGCTGTCAGCACATGTTGTAGCTTGCACTCAAGAAGCTGGCGTGGCTTCTTCTATCACAAATGTTGCTTTTTGGACACCATTTGCTTCCTTTCTAGTGAGTGCATTTCTGTTAAAAGATGAAAATGAATCCTTTTTCTGTGTGTGCATTTTTAGAGGTATAGCTGAAGTCTAGAATTGCTTCCAATTTGAAAGGAAACCCCTCCAGCTTTGTTTTTCAGTCCAGCTGCCACTAGTAACAAGGTAGGAAAAAAATGCATCCCTTAGAAACTATGTTTCAGAACAGCCCTCTAAGTATCTTTACTCCTTAGCCAGTAAACACCTTAACTTCTCTTTTTCTCACATAGACTAATCCTAGCAAATCCGTCTCACTGCTTTCTGTGTTAAAATGAGATTAAGGTTTTAGATGTAAATGCAGGGCAGTAAGAGGACTACAGAAAGATCTGGTTTTGTGAGGATTTAAAACCAGTGTGTTTCCTCTGCTCAATTTGTAAGTTACCCAGTGTAGTTGAACTCTAATAGGATTTCACTTTTTTTTTTTTTTTTTTTTTTTTTTTTTTTCCCCTTCAAGTGCAAGTTTATCAGATTTTGGCTTTTTCTGAAGGTTTTGGTTTGTTCTTCAGTACAAGTTAAAACAAGTCCCCAAGAAGTATAGCAAACAGGTTCTGGAGCCTGCATTTGCCTGTTGTGTGTGTAATTCCCCTGCTTGGCCTTCCAGTCCAGCACCTTGGGTTTTGATAAATGAATATCGCAGGATTTATTTTCTATGAGCTCTAAAAGCAAATTGCCCTGCCAATAGGAAAAGAAAGCGCTACTAGGGATTGTACAGCAATTTCCTCTTAGCTTCTAAGAGGAAAAGGAGAGGACTCTACCTCATCACAAACTCTTTCCAACTGAATGCCTATTCACAGGTTAAGATTAAGGATATTGCGCCTGGGATTGACCTTGCCAGTTGTTGAGGAAAGACTTTTGCTTGCATTTCTTTGTGAAAGACTCATTTCAGCGTTGTAGCTGGTTAGTCAGTTGTGATGAAGGTCATGGTTGGTGTCTGTTAATACCTGTCCTGGTGTGCTCGGATGTGAGTTTTTTTCAGTCTTTTCCCACTTCACCTTAACTGTGAAAGCTAATAAGGGATTCATTCCTAAGCACCACCCCAGTGCCTGTGTGAGCACAGCAGCTGGGTACGCCTCCTGTCTCCCCGTGCCTTCCAAGTCTGCAGCGGACTGTGTCCCTGCCAGCATCCTGTGTAAGTATCCGTATCCCGGAGAAGCGGAGTCGCAGCTGGGAGTGCCTGGGAGGAGGCCGGTTTGCACAGCAGGCGTGCCCCGGAGCGCCGGAGCAGCCAAGGGTCCTTCCTGGGTATGCTTATCTTCACACGGGCAGAAGTCCATCTCGCCGGGAGCAGAGAAGGGAGAGGTAATGCCATACTCTCCAGAGCTATGATTTCAGCACCTCTTTTACTTATTCATTAGAGACTAATTACAGTCTGCTTCTTGCAGAGTTGCAGTCCCATGAACTACAACCGTTCTCTATGTTCTATCCCTTTTCAGATTCTCTAAAACATGGTGAACAATAAATGGTTTTCCACAACAGAGGGACTACTGATCATATCTGCCCCAAGCAATTCTTCCAAATGGAAAAACCCATCCAGGCGTATTCTCAGCATCTCACTGTAGTATGCTTACTGCTCATTTCTGGGTAATATTTTAATCCTACCTAATTGAAAGTATCTTTGGAATAGCAGGAAGCAGACTTTTGCTTTAGTTAGCAAACTTCCTACTCTGTCCTGCAAATTTTTCTGACATGAGGAAGAACTTTCCCATGTGAGTGACTGAGTGTACTGCAACACATTGCCCAGAGAAGTTGTGGAGTCTCCCTCCCTGGAGATATTCAAGAACTGTCTGGACACAATCCTGTGCCGTGTGCTCTGGGATGACCCTGCTTGAGCAAGGAGCTTGGACCAGATGATCCACTGTGGTCCCTTCCAACCTGACCCATTCTGTGATTTTACTTGCCCTTCACCAAGATGTCTCTTGGTGACCCCTAGCAGCTCTCCTTTAGTACCATCATGTGGGGGTCTCTCTCAAATACGTGTGTGTGTGTGTGTATGTATAATTTTTTTTAATTAATATTGTCTGCTTTCTCTTCTGTTTCTCAGTCATTTTCAGAGGCTATTTTGGACTGAAAGGAACTGAAAGCTGCAGCTGCACCAGGTGGAGAAGTTTGGACCAAGAAAACCCTCTAAGAATCACACAGAAGCAAAACTCTTTTTGGGTCTTGTGTCAGGGTATATGTGCACTCTTCAAAGGACTTCAAGTTTCCAAGAGCATTGCTGCACAACCTTTGAAAGGCTTTCAGGATCATTGTTTAAAGGTGCTGCAGGACCTCGTGTGCTTTCCATGTTTTCCTTCATGGTAGTTGTTTTCTTCTTCAAACTGGATGCAGCACAGCACATCTGCCACAGCTGGCAAGCAGAACAGCACCAGCTAATTCACATCTAACTATTGCCACCCACAGAACATTTATCCTCACCTGAGTACTACAAACAGGCCTGCAGAACAATATCATGTTGTAATAAACAGGTAATAGAGTCCAAAATTAATATTAGTCACCCAGTTCAAGATTTTAATATATGTAATTTTCATAATTGGCAACCTGTTGAATAGAATTTAATGTACCTGAATTACCAAGTGATGAGAAAAGTGGAGAAATAAAAACAAGAGTAGATTGAGACCAGTAATTGGTGGTTCTTGGCATGCTCTTTTTTATAAAAAAACCCCAACATTAATTTTCAGAAAACAGTCCTGTGATGCTTGTTAGACTAATCATTGCTTTTCTTTTTGACTTTGACTGTCAGTTGACTATTACCAGTATGTTTATAGTTAAATCCCCTTCTTGCCCAAAATGACAGTAAGAATGCCCAAAAGTTATCAGTTTTTTGTTTTTGTTTTTGTTTTTTCAAAGAAAAAGGATTGATGGGAGCCAGTCCTATGTATGGGCAGAATTAAATTTCAAGAACAGAATTTCTTGTGTGTAAATTTAAGCACATTTACAAAATGCAGATACCAGTCTCAGGATTTTTAAAAAATATGTAGTGGATTGCTCTGGATTTAATCCTTAAATGTTGTGGTGCAAAAAAAGGAGAAAAGAGATGTTTCAAAAAGCCCAATGAACTTCAGTTGTAATAATCTGTATCAAGCTAAAAATATGGACGTAGGGAAAAATAGCTAGCCAAGAAAATATTTTCTGAAGCTGATTTTGTATCTGACTCTGGGTAGGCTGCTTCTGCTCTGGACTTTACATAAGACTGCTATAGACTTTTTTGGCTATAGCAAAAGCCATATGGTCTGGCTACCAAAATTAGATTCTGCTTAGCTTACAGCCTACAGAGGCTCTGGCAGCCGAGCTGCCGACCTTTGAGAGGAGGAAGGAAAGGACTTTCCTTTGCATCACTCAGTCACAGCCCACAAAACATCTCTGCATTTGCATGTGCTGCTTGCAGTTGAGGCGCTGTCACATCTCAGCTCATCTGCTGCCACCCAGGACCTGGCTGTGAATTAAAACTGCCTTGTCTTACCATTTTAACATGTGTCCTTGTCCAAACTGTTCTATTGCCTTGTTTTTCTGCATTTTTGCAGCAGGAGAACATTGTCACATGAAATGATAGCACCTTGTGCATGGATCTTTCAGGCAAAGGAGCAGCTGTGGTAGCTAAACATTGAGAATCTGATCTTCTTCACAGCCTCTGATACTGCGAGGATGGAGCTCTTCAAATGAAGCACTGCTGCAAATTCCAACAAAACTCTTAAAAAAGCATTGCCCTAATGAACAACTGTAGGAAACTACTACAGACCAGAGAGACTTCAGGGCTACCTGGCGGAGGCCTACCTGCAACCTGTGATTTCTTTCTCAGTCTAGATTTTTTATAGACACTAATTTAGCAACATTTAGCTAAGAGGCTTTTTGGTTCTGACTCTGTGGTAATGTAAAAATGTATCACTTTATAAAGCCGGTGGGATATACAGTTGGACAAAAAGTGCACATTATTAAGATGAGCAATCCATTGGTTTGGGATTTTTCAATTCAACATAGGTTTGTTCTGCATGAAAATCACAACTGTCTCTTCTGCAATAGGACTTCGACACAAGAACATTCACGGTGCTCAGAGATGAATAGTGACCTGACCCCGCTGTGCTGACAGAAGCCCGAGCTGAACCTACAGCTGTCCCACAAAGCAGCTTTTGCACGTGCTGCGTGAGCCAGCAGAGAGCAGAGCTGCCGTGGTGGCACAAAGCTTTGCTGTGGGAGCCGCGACCCCTCTGGAACTGCTCTGGCCACGCGCTGCCGGCGGGAGTGATGCCTCAGCAGTGCCCAGCAAATACAGCTGTGGGTAGGAGGTTTTGAGTCAAAAGGAGGCACGCTCTTTACACAGGGTGTAATTAAGCTGTAAATCTCATTGCCACAGAAATTTGTGGATGCCAGACTTTTACATATGCCTGAAAGGCAGAGAAATTCAAGAGGAAAAGAGCTGCCGGGGAGAATTAATCACAGAGCTACCAGGAAATCCTTGAGCAGAGGCTCACTGGAGGCTGGGAGTGGAGGGGGGAAGTAGTTCTCTCGAGTTTGCTTTCACTTAACACTTTTTGCTGGGCATTTGCTATTAGCAAGAGGCTCTTCATTCTTTAAGTATTACTGACAACATCCATCAAGAGCTGGCTTCAGTCCTCTGCTCTGCCACGTGCTTTCTGTGCAACCTGGTTTTCCTTCCTTCAGGGGAAAACAGAAATTGGAGCATTTTCTAACCTCACAAAGGGCTGAAAACTGCTTACATTAGGCTTGGGAAGTGCTTAGAAATGCAGGGTAGGGTGTGGGCTGGTGTCTGGTGTTGCTGTGGAGCTGCACCCTGTTGACAGACTCAAACTCATGGTGACCAGACAGCCATGGGCCCACGGTGGGTGCCTGTGGCAGTGATGGTGGTGGGGCTGCTCCAGACCCTGGTTTTCCATGTCACCAAGTTTATGGCAGAGGTAACCCCTGGGCTTCAGGCCCACCACCAGTTTGGAAGCTGCAGGGAGTGGTGTGGGCTTGAAGCAAATGAATAATACCTGTGTAATCCATAAAAGCAATCTAATATTAAGTTTGCCATTCTAGAGGACTAATGATAACTGGACAATATCTAAACAACATAACAAAACCAGACATAGCTAATAAATAAATAAATAAATAAATAAATAAATAAATAAATAAATAAATAAAACCAGTTTTCCTTAGTGCCTTATTCAGCCGACTAGGAATTTCACTTATATCAATTCTCCTTTCTTAGACAAGTTACTGGCCTTAACTTACCACAAAAATCACAGCTGCACTTTCATCCTCCTTTCTTCTAACTCTACTCCCTGTCAGAGATGTCCTTCTTTGGGGCACTGCTTCCATGGCTCTGCGTTGCCACTGCCGTAGCTCTCCCAGCTGGAGAGCAGCAGCAATTAAACAACACTGCACAAAATAATTCATAGAGAGACCATCTCCTGGAATGGAAGCAGGGCTCTGCACAAAGGTCTGTCAAAATTTCAGTTGTGAAACAGAGATGGAAGTGGTTGTTCCCCCAGGCTGATGGGCAACCCATGTCTCTGACCACAGCTGAGCTTCTCACTAACAACCCTGTGACAAATGCCTGTGATAACCATGGTCTCTGATGACGACTTTTATCTACCCTGCAGATGCCATAACTGGAAAGGGAGATGAAGGAGAGTCAGGTTTTGGTCCTACTTTCGAAGGTATGTTTCCCCAGCTGACTATGCAAATGAATTTCCACAAAAATCAAGTTGTTGATCTGATCTTATTCACACAATTGCCTGGTAACTGCTTTTCAGCTCCCTAAAGCAAAAAGGTTTGGTTTTCAGTCAGAATTAGAATCTGCTTGTATTAACAAGATCAGACTGCTTTAGTGAGAACATTATTTGACCTGTAACCTTGTCTGTGTCCTCTTATGTCCCCTGCCTGAGGCTCAGCTCCACCAGCCCCTTGTCCTTGCCTGAATTAGGGCTGATGGTCACCCACTGCCTACTTCAAATTTCAGATACTCACCTTTGTGAACAGGACCCTAGAAATGCAGAAGTGGATTAGCTACAGATCTCCAGGCACACCTACCGCCTGTTTAAATGTGTTTAAAGTAATAGAAGTAAGTCAGCTTTAACTCTAGATTTCCTGGACCTCAGGCAGCTTCTCAGGCTTGGGCAAGCATTAGGTATCGCTGCCAGCAGCCTCAATTCTGCGGGTGAAAGGGGAGTTCTGAATCTCATATAAAACCCTGAAAGTCAAGAAATTACAAACATGACCTAAGTTTAACAGAAAATGTTCCCTCGTACTGGCATACAGTAATAAAATGTAAATAAAAAAGAACATTCTAGCTTTCAATATTTAAGAAAAACAACCCATATAATTGACGTAGGCATTTGAGATTTTCTGTTTAGATTAAATGTTACCCATTAAGACACTTTATGACAGATACAGCACTTTTGAAAATTATTTATGTTCCCTTATATTAAAGCTTTTCCACTGGCAATGTTGCAAACCATTTGAGCAGGCTGGGCAGCAACCAACACTGAGATCAGAAATGCAAAGTGCACCTGAAAAGTTTCTTTCCCAAGATGCTGAAGAGTCTGCCTGTGAGGAGAAGATGCTCTCACCTCAAGGTCCCAGGTTGGATGGAGCAAAATGTAGTAGTACTGGCAAGCAGGAAAGCTGCTGGAAGTGGAATCCTGGTGTGTGGGATTTGAGGCACTGAATGCTATGAGCTTCCTGGAGTGGAAAGAAAAAGGCAAAAGTCACTTCTTTGATGCTGGAGCTTCTGGAACAGCAGCAAGCCCAGGCTCCTGGGGCACACATATCTCTGAGAGAACATAAGCTGGTACTGGAAAAACCAAGACTGGCTATTAAATTTCCAAGGTGGTCGTCAGCAAGGACTTAAAATTTTGTGAATCCTCTTTTCCAGCAATGTTATCCAATGTATTTGTGCTAGAGCCCATCTTGCACCTTTTGCACCTTCTGTTTGGGTAGAAATTGTCATGACCTGTAGATTTACTTGATTTACATATCAGGTAGAAACAAGTTTGCATGTACTCTGCACACAGGGGAGCTATGGCAGCTTGTATGCAGTGTTTGACTCCAGCTCCATCATCCTCCTCCAGGCAGAGCTTGTGCTTTCCTTGTGCTACTTAGGAAAGAAGCTGCCACATCATGTGGGAAGAGGACAATATACCAAAAACTACTTCAGTAATTTTAAGGTGGATTTAATTTGGACTCGGTCAGCCTTGAATGTGTCCCTGCAAGAGTTTTTGCACCCATATTGCACATACTACATGTGTTGATGCATTAGAGGAGGAGATTGCTACTTCTTGCTCTCCCCCTCTTTAATTAAAAGTTGCTTTCCACCCTTGAGAAAACTGTTCCCCTTGGGTGTGCCTTTCTATTGTAAGGCTTAGATTGCTTTCCCGATACTTTCCGGCAAAACTACTTTACCCTGAGGGCAGAGGACAAATAACTTCGATATCTGAAAAGGGTGAGAGATGCCTCTGTCAGCCAGTAGTGTTCTGGAAGACTCTGTGCTTGGCACGTGTCTGGGCACTGCAACCAGCACCTGCTGGAATTAATAGGACACAACCTCATTTTCCTGTAATGAGATGAGAAACTGAGGCAATTACACAGAATCGCTTGTGCTGGAGCATCGTGTCAAAGGACAAAGCATCCCACTCCAAAATTAGTCCGCTGAAGTAATTTTGCAAGGCAGCAGTCAGGGAGTAATAGATCAGTTAAAATTTACCATTTTTAGAATCAGTTTCTGAGAGAGGCTCTCAAACAAGGTAACAAGAATGAAAAAAAGTCAGAGAAAAATAAAATCTAAATATCTCTTCACTTTCCTTAAAGCTTGTTGAGAGCTTGCTGGGGGTCTTGACTGCTCAATGTGATCAGATCAGATGGTGACGGAGGATGACAGGATCAGTGGACCCTCTGCTCCCCACCCCAAAGCCAGGCTCCTCTCCACAGAAAAGGAGTCAAGTCCTTGCCATAATCCCCCAAACCCAAGCACACCCAATGCTTGCTTCTCCCCAGTCATCACTCTTTGACAGTTGTTATAAATGAGAGGACCAAATCCGATAAATCAAAATTTGGAATTTTATTGAGAGACAAAATAACAGTCTCGGACAGCCACAATTAAAAGGACAGCGTCGAGCCCGGGGTCGGCGCAGGGTGAACAACGATAACACACTCTGCCAGTCTGTTATCCCCAAGTTCACATCTGGGGTTTGCAGCAGCCTCTTTTTATACACTGGATCGCGGAGAGAGGCCTGAGATGATGTAAGTCCTCCATCCGAGGCAGCTTCATTAAGTATGCAAGTTTCAGTTCTAAGAGTCTGAATGGATCAGCGGAGGAGGACAATGCTGTCGATGGTCGGTTCCAGGTGTGGTGTAGACATGCTAATTTTGGCCGGAGACCATCTAGATACAGATCTGAAACCATCATCGGGTTCTCCGGGCTATCATCTCTGTGTTCCGTTGCCCTTTGTTTCCTTTCAGCGATTCCTGGCAGTGACAGTCTTTTGTCCTCCTTTCTGGTAATTCCAATCAAGCTCTCTCCGTGTCCCTCCCAAACCTTTTCGGGCTAGGGATATTTTGTATTCTGTTGAATCCCCCTTCTTCCCAAGTTAACCCACAAAATGCTAAAACAAAACCTAACTTCTAACATGCTACTTTATACCGGACTTATAATTATACATTCAGTATTACAATTTATATTCTATTAACATGAAGTAACTTCAGAGCAGATGTTACATTCCTTTTAACGCTTTGTAGCCAAAGCATGTTTGTGTCTCTCTCCTGGTAGCTAATGCATGTTTGTGTCTCCCTCCTGGTAATTCTTAATCATGTTATGTCTCGTGCTTCCCCCTCCCTTGTCCTTTCAAGCGACAGAAATTCCTGCACTTTTACTGAGCTGCTTTCCTCTGAGTTAACTCATAGTTTATTGGATTAAAACAAAACTTATATTTATTGGGATGATATTACATTTTTATCTATTAACAAGAATTAACTTTAGGACATATATCACAACAGTCATTTCTTCTCTCTCTCACAAGTCCTTTCCCAGCCAGCGCGGAGGATCCTCTTCACCTCCTCAAAGCTCTCACTCCCATTTCCTGCCTCCTCTCCTCACCCGAGAAAAAATCTTCTGCTCTGGGAGCACCCTGGCTTCCCCAATTCAGTATGTGCTCTCCATTTATTTGGCTCTGTCATTTTATTTAGAGAAAGAAGTACCCTGCTCACCCCCCTGTGCAAGTTGCCAAGGGCTGGGAGCAGCCGGGTATCCCACCTCAGCCAGCCGTGTCCCGCGCTCGCAGCCCTGCCTGTGCTCACAGGAGCCTTGTCCTCTGCCACGGGCAGCAGCATGAGGGGAGGCAGGGCTGTGCTTGGAGCATCCTCCCTGCCTCCTGCCTTCCTCACCCCGACAGTGGGAATAATCACAGGCAGCCACAGGGAACTGCCAGGATAAGTATCGAGCTACTCTGGCGGGAGTCATTACAGACCAACAACAGGGATCCAGGGTGCTTTTTTATGGGTACATTTTCATTTGCTTCTTTACTGGGTAAAAGATGGATTTAAACCAGACTTTGCTGGCACAAGACTCAGTGAAACTGTTGAGGGAAAAGAAAAAGATAAGTGCAAAAGAAGGAAAGGGAGCTTGAGGGAGCTGGTAAAAGGGATTTGCACAGTGAATAGCAGCAAAGGGAGCACCACAACTGCAGCCCTTCATCCCCCAACTCTTTCCCTGGATGAAAGCTTCTCCATCCATCACAAAGGAAGAGGAATCCTTGGGATGGCCAACAAGAGTCACCGTAGGAACAGCTTGCAGTTCCACATCACCTTTGAGTCAGCTGCCCACCTGGACTAGAAACATGTTACTCAAGCTAGAAAACCCTGCGGTAAAACTAAGGAAGCTGCCAGGGCATCTCCAGGACCACAGGTTACAAACTCCTGACTGCAGAGCTCAGTGTCAGCCAAAGGTGGACCCTGACAGACAGAGAGGCATTTCACAAAACCTCCAGGCTCTGCTCTGCCCTCACAAGCTGAAGAACATTATTTTAGCAAATGCATACTAGAAGTTTGTTGTCAGTAGGTTAACATATAGGACTAGCCTGTTAAAATTTTTAGATTTTCAGGAATGTAATAAACAGGAATATTGCTTTGAGCAGTTTGCTTGATGGAAGAGAACAAAATATTTAAGTATTACCTCAGAGAAAAAATTCACAGCGTAGTTTCCACGTTACCACACCACACAGAAAGACGGCATCTTTAACGGTAGCAAAAAAGCGTAACTTTCAAACCTACAGAGAACAACCCAAAAGCTGGATATATTTATAACCAGCAACATTCACTTCAAGTTGCTGCCTTGCAACTGGCTCTGTGCAATCTGAAAGGCGTAAGATCCATGATCTTACAGCCAGGCCCTCCTAAATCTGAATGGGAGTTTAATTCTGAGGCGGCAAAAAGAAGACACTGTGGCCACAGCCAAAGACAACTAGGTACTTCCTGGGCCCTTCTCTGTTCAGATTTTCTGATGTTCCCACGTGGACAAGGGATGCCTGCAGCATCCTCCTTGCTTGGTACCACCCTTCTGGATGGGGTGGGATGGGATGGAATATGGTACAAAGTTTATGGAGCTCTGCTGGCTTCCATTGCAGTGCTGGCGCCTGCAGGAGGCACAGCTTGTCCTCCCACAGCGTGGGAGAAGAATAGGCAAAAATCATAGAGATCACAAATGTTAGACTGTTTTCAGGATTCAGACTAGTGCTGTGAAGGAAGGAAGTGAAGGGTATTTCACAGAGAGTCACTTCCAACACTGTCGCTTCTCACAGTGTCTCCTGACTTCATCTCAGAAGTCCTGGCCATTTGTAGCTGGGGCACATGGAACAACATGTGCATTTCTTTAAATAAATGTAGCTGCATAAATACCATAGTATTTTCACCTCTCCTAAAATGCCAACTTAAGGCTACTTAATCAAGAACTGACAGCATTCATTGCGAAGACAAACTTTCTAAAGAGCATAGTGAGTGCAGCCTGTCAGTAGGAAACAGGTGCCTGGGTTTTTAGTGGCCCCACACTGAGGCTGCAGAGCTTGGCTCTGGATGAAGGTGGATCCCATGTGCACTCTTCCTTCCTATAGGCAAGTGATCAAGGACATGGAGATGCTCCATGCACTGGAGGTTGTACCTACATATAACCAAAGGCCTGCAGTAGCCTGCAAGCTCATTAACTTGGGACCTTCAGTTCATGATTCCCAGATGGTTTTCCTGTCTGCTGTAAGGAAGAGCACTTTCTCCCACTCAGCTTTTTACAGACTATGATGACTTTCACTTACAGCAAAAATAAAACCATGACATCTTGGATATGTGAATGGCTTGGAAAGGTTGTGTTTTTTTTTTTTTTTTTTCCTTAAAAGGAAATGTTTACAAGGTGTTAAAAAGCACTTTTACAGGAGAAGAGAAAAGGACCTGTGAACATATCTCAGTGCACCTACAATTTATGGGAAATAGTATTAATATGATTATATAGTTACAAGCACTGATATGGTAAAATGACATCTCAGACAAAAAAGAAGAAAAAATATGTTTCTGAGACTGTGGCCTCAGTGAAGGTCAAACATTTGATCCTGCACTGACTACTATAAACTAAAAGTAATGTCCTTGAAGTCAAGTTGGGCTGCCTGAAGCTAAAACCAGGAAATGCTAGAGCAGGCAGAAGATTTAAGTAATTACTTATAACAGATGGTCTCAATTAAAAAAAAAAAAAAAAGTGACTACTGCCACTAAAACAGAGAAAAATATTGTTTATAAAGTTATTGCAATACAGTGGAGGTTATGTGTGAATGTAAATGTACAATCCAGAAAGACTGCCAGTGTCAGTGATTTCTTACATGCCAGATCTCTCTGACATCTCTGGGGCATGGATGGCTCCAGGTGAGCATTAAAAGAAGAGGAGGTGTATGTAAGATCAAAATGCGGGCTGGAAAGAGAGGCCATAACCAAGCGCACTGGAGGTTCAAAGAAAAGAGCATTCATTTGTGGAGCTCGGATGCAGACAGAAGGCTAACCCAGCCCTGCTGTGCCAGGGCAACCTGGACACCACCAGAGTGCAGCTCTCCCACCCCTGTTCCCAGCTCTGCCAAGAGTCTTCTCCTGAGTGACCTTTGCTCCTGGGCTCACCATACGAGCCACTAACCCTCACAGAACAGCGCCGGGGTAAGATGGGGAAGGCTGAATTAGGGAAGTATTTGGAGAGACCTGATTTTGTCCAAGCTTAAGTCCATGGATTTCATTAAAAGTAATGACCTTAAGTTTATTTGCCAAATGGGAACAAATTTAACAAATCAGCAAATGTTTAACTGAATGCCTGAAGAGGGCATAGACCCAGTCTGATCTCCAGAGGCTCTGAGTATGAAGATCATGTTAATTTTAGCAAGAGAATTTAGGTTTTTCTTTACTTATGCTACAAAACAAAAAGATTATTTAACATTAAATACCTTTGTATATCTGCAGCTAGCTAAGAAGCCTGTAACACATTTAATCCTTACATTTCCTAAAGCATTCTGCAATCTATACACAGATTACTACATAGGAATTAAATCTTCTATAGGAACATTCCAAATCAATCTGCCTAGAGAGTAATTTTTTCACTTCATCGTTCTGGGTCAAAGATTAAAATAGACTGTGATATTTTCCTCATAAAACCCCACGTTTCCTGACAAATTACTTTCTGTAAGTAACAGAGACTACTGCTATGAAAAGATATGGTTTTGCATACTCAGAATTGACAGAGGTTAGTGGCTCTTATTTCATGCAAGGATTTTAAATTATATTCAGATGTTTAAAATCAAGAAAGTAATTTTAATTCTGAAGGCTATCAGAGGATAATGTGAAGAGGCCAGTTAATTGATTTTTTTATTTGCTGTTGGTTTTGTCACCCATGGCAGGTCTGCTGTGCGGCAGCCACCCCAGTGCCTCCAATGTTCTACAAGGGATCAAAGCAGAACACAGCACATGATTTGAGACCAAATGACCAAATGATGAGCAGATGTCAGAGCCCAGAAACTCATGCTCTGGTAGTGGGCAATATTCAGGCACTCTGAGGACAGGCAAATGCCTCATCACATCAAGTATCAGAAAGCTGATCCTGTGCCAAAAGTCACAGACCTGTGACAAGTATGATGGCTGGATGTCCAGCTGGACGCCATACACCCCGTATCTAGGAGAACAGTGCATGGGAACTGGGCAGGGGACAACTGGCTGAAGTTACACCACATGAAAAAGTTATTGGAGAGGAGAAGAGAGGAGAACCAGGAAATATTTTGAATTTCAGGCATAACAATTCTTCAGGCAGACCATAATTACTACATTTGCATTGGTCATGGCAGGGCACTCTGCCAGAAAAAAACATTGTAAAATCTTTCATCCAGTATTAGAAGGTCACCTAAAGAAACAACAGTGCATCTTTCAAGCCTGGTTCCCCAGTGCCTGCAAGTTGGAGTCCAAGGCTATGAACAGTGAAACAGAAATGGAATATTCATCTTAATCCAAAATGATGTTTCGTGACTTTTTTTTTGCTACAACTTACATCTCTGACCAAGTCACTGGGAATACAATGCTGCCTCTCAGAGTGCCATACCAGAGAAATAGCATGCACAAGCATCCAGAGGACATGCAAGTCCAGAAGCAAGCCATAGGATCTCCACAAAGTCAGGAAATTCAGGGGCATTCAGCAAATGGGGAGGTGAAGACTTTCATTGTCAGCTGCTGGGTTTGGAGAAGCTCCCTTGCCAGCAGCCACATCAAAAACCCCTCCCTTCTACAAAGAACAGCTGGCAGCAACATGCTTTCTGAGAAAGCTATTCTCTTACTGGATTACACTGTGTTTTATTTACGTAATGTGTCACCACCGTAGGAAAAACCGGTATCTTTCAAGTTTTGCTTTATTGGGTTTTTATGCTGAGCTTCTTACTCCAGCAAAACACTCACTTAGATACTGCTTTAAATGAAAAGTGATGAAAGAAGCCCTCAGACTACACACCAGTTTTCTTTGCACAGGCGTATGTGTTAAAAGCGCAAGGACGTTGTGTTAACGCAGCACAGACAGTAGGCTCCAGTCATTCCCCTCTACTTATTCAAGCACTGATGAGACAGAAGTTGGAGGCCAAAGTTATTATCTACAAGGCAGTTTACCTAATCCGAGGTCAGAGGGTTTCTGAATCTGATCCAGGAGGGCTGCTAAAGCCAGCAGAAATTGTTAGCGTGGCTCCTCAGCTGTGTAGGTACTCCACACGGATCTGGGGAAGCCCTGGGATCTCTGAAGTATATGGCCATTCTCATGGGATCAGACAGACCTCTGACAACGTATTTCACCCTCCTACAGACCAGCCTCACCTTCCTTTTTAGACTGTCATGGCCACAGCTCTCTGTTACGGCCCTTCACGTACTTTATTGCTTAGGATACCCTTCACTAATTTACTGTTGACCCCCAGCTGTAAGTCAGACAGAAAATTGTTTCCACCAATTCCAGGGAGGAAAAAAGGTACTTAGAGGGACTGGTTTTGAAAGAACTTTACTGATAATATCAACTATGCAGCACATCAAATGTAATACAGCTGTTGCACAAAGAAAATGGGTACGTGGAATGATTTTACAAACTTCATAGAAAAAAAATCTTGATACTGTAATTCTGATAAGCTTTAGGATGTTAAGAGGCAGTAGTGGGTGGCCAGATCAACACAGCAAGGCGATTGTGCCCGTACCTCAGTTGCTGTGAGGGAAGAAGCACTGCTCCAGGCCACCAGGGCAGATGCCAGGTGAGTGTGACCCAAGGCCAGGCACAGGCAGCCCACAGGTGTTACATTTCAGGCAGGGGCCACATGCAAGAGCCCCAGAACAAAAACATGTACTGAAAAAACTTGTGCAGACCCTCTTGAAGTTCCTTCACTTGAAAAACTCCCAGGCTGACCAAGGCATTTCTATCAGCCAGCCAGCCAGCCTTGAGGACATAGCTAAACTCCCAGGGAACATGCTCCTGCCCTGAAACGGGCCAAAGCCCACCACTGTATTACATTATCCCCAACTAAAAAATGCACATTAAAAATACAGTAAATGGATGTACTGGTGCAAGAACTCCATCTAAACATTAGCCTTATTTTCCTTTGGTCACCTAAATCAGCTTGACCTCATTCTTTGTTTGGCTGCAGCTGCACAGGTGAAAGGTTTATTCCTTCCACTCCCTCTTACCTCTACCTGTTGCCTTCCATTCTTTTCCTAAAAACATGTCTCTGGTTTGCCTTAGACTAAAAGTATCAGCCTGTATCTCTAGCTCTGAAAGAGTTAAGAAAATCTTTTTAATATTATTTTATTATCAGTAAGCACTCTATTATTTGTTCCATATGTTAAAGGCAGCCTTTCCACCTCACCTAGTGGAGCTGAGCGAGTGCCTGAAACGCAGAAATTGTGTGTACCAAACACAGCTCCACCGTGCCTGCCTCAGGCAAGCAGCTTGTACAGTACAGGTGCCAATGTCCTCACCCAGAATTCCTGCTGGGGACAGACACATGGGCACCTTAAATGCACCCCATGATGTCATACAGCATGGCATGCTCCACCCTGAATGTGCCCTGGGGCCGTATTCAGCCCTGGCTGGACACACCCCTACAGCGGGATTTACTGCCATACCTGCCTCACAATGCAAGGACAAAGGTTACAAAGCCCCAGGCACAGGAGTACGCCCATTATTTCTCAACAACTCACCATTCTGGTGAATAGCGCCAGGATAAATAATGCATCATGTAATGGTAACAAATACCTCAAAACCTCCTTAGATGCTGCATTTTCCCTGATAAAATACCCACCACATATTTAAACTTCACATGGACTTCTCTTTCTGTGCACTAGAAATGATAATATGGAAATGAGACCCTATGTTTACAGAATGAAGGAAATATATATTCCCTTTAGTTTATCTACTAAATTTGGTTTTCATTTACTGTTGTCATCCCAAACTGCTTTACGCTCCTGTGGAATCTCTTCAATCCATGATCACACCTTGCCAAGCATCAATTGACACAACACAACCTGCTCCAAATCCTGGGCATTTGCTATGCTTCAAACGTGCCTCCCTAAAATGGGAAGCACCTTTGAAACATAGAAAATTCCCTGAGATCTGCAGACTCTTAGGTTTTGCCCATTTTGTCAAGGATTTTACATAATTTTCCAGTAATGCAGTGCTTGGAATTCCTGATAGATTCAAAACAGAGGTAAATGCCTTACTAACCACTAAGTATGAGAACTGAATCCAGTGATGAATGTGGTGTTTTAAATCCAACAACAACAACCCAGACTGCCATGATCCTGCTGACTGCGTGCTACAACCAAGTCCCAAGATGCTGACTATAAGAAAAAACAGACAAACCACATTTATCATTTCCCTGGATTCCCACCAGCCCCCGGAATGATAAACATGTTTTCACTCACTTGTGGAGATGTTCTTGCCCTTGCTGGTAGTCTTAGTTCTATTTTTTTATGTATTTCATTTTCTCCCACTTTTTCCATATACATAAACACTGATTAGATCCTTGTCTTTTATCTTACCTTGTCTTTTATTTTAACTTAAATGTCCAATTACTTTCTCAAAAGAAGAGATTTTTAGTATGCACTTCTGATGAAATGCAGATTGGAGCAACCACTACACATCATGTGTCCAGCACATCAACAGAACTGCCACTGCAATCCCTCATAAAACACCGATAATTGCTGAAGATATATTCAACATTACAAAGACACACAAGACCTGCAAAAAGAAAACCTGAGTTCAAATAATACCATGTGTCTAGTGAAATCTCAAGAGACGCTCTGAATCAAGCCCTGATTCAAGCAAAAGACGCTTGTCCTAGAAGAACATAAAACTCTGCAGGTGTTTCCAGGATGAGTGGAATCCAGAGAAAACTCCCTTATTCCATGCTCCCTGAAATTTTGGTTACATTGCAATTTTTATTTATGATGCTCCTCAAGTTAAGCTGTTTATTCAAAGGTAGAAAAGAAATATTGTATTTTAATAATGCATGTGAAAAGTATTATTAAAAGGACAGACACTTTTGTCATACTGTGGAAATAACTAAATTATTTTACACTACCACTCCAGTAAAAATGGACAATGAGAGATAACTAAAGTCTGTGTGCAACTTCTGTTTCCTTATCACTTTTCAGAACTAAATTCTGATGTTACTGACATTTACATACAACAGAACACGTTTGGTCATTTTAATACAGCTGTTACAAGGTTTCAGTTCATATCACAAAATTGATTCTCTGTTGTCTCTTTGCAGACCTTTCTTTTGTTTTCTCCCTGAGACTTCTTTGTAGGAAGGCAAGGCATTAGCCATCCTGCCTGCTAGCAGAAAGCACCACAATATATGACAGTACAGAACCTTGTCAGTAAGCTCTGTACCCAAATTATGTATTACCAGCAGCCCCACAGGCCCCTCCATAGCTCACACAGTAACCATGATAGGTATCTTGCCTTAAAATTTCTGCAGTTGTATTGGTATCTTGGCAATATAACACCTTCAGGAAAGAAAGTAAAATGGGAAGATTAACCTAGGAATGTATTTGGCAGTATCCTCTTTACTGCCGAAGTCCAGCTCACATTTAGGAGAACCAAGGGGGAATTGTCCTGATTATAACTCTTCTCTTCCCTTTGACCTTTGACCCAGACCATAATAAAATTTGCTTAATAGCTCTAGCTTAGTTCTCCTTGAATATAAGCACACTTGAATGTTTGCCTTGGTTTCCCAACATTCACCTGTGTTGGCACTGCACAAAATGCTAAGACAGATTTACACAAACAAACTTTTATTTGCTGAGAGTCCAATGATGATGAGATATATAGACTCAAACTGCCTTAAGGAAAAACAAAGGACAGAGAAAATGTGATAGGCATAGGGGGAACTCTACCCAGTGGTCCAGGGGGAATCACTGATTCTTAGAATCACTTAGGTTGGATAAATCCTTTCATCGAGTCCAACTGCAAACCTGACACTGCCAAGTCCATGAAAAGAAGCGATGGGATGACCAAGAAGCCTTCTCCAGGTGCTCTCTACAGCGCAGCTGTAAAGATATGGATAACAATTTGTACCATGCTTCTGTTATGGACAACTCAATAGCCAATTTAATATAAAGTAATTTTATTTTGCCATTTAAAAAATAATAACAATCTGAAATAACCACAATAAAAGAGACAACCTCGATCCTGGGTTATCGAAGTTGGGTGAACGTAGAGACGGTCCCGAATGTACCAGTTCTCCCCCGTTCACCCGTTCACCATTGCCTAGATCCAGTGGGCAGGTTTTATACAGTTTTTCTCCCCGGAGGCAGTTTTATTGTTTGTTCGTACCTGCAACACATATTCATGTGTCTTCTTTCTCTGGCCTGCTTGGTTCTGAATGCTTATTCCCGGCAGAGCTGGACGCCTGAATGAGGTTCCGAGAAGTCGGCATTGGGATGCTCATGGTGACATCTCTGGGTCTTCTTCTTCTAGATTGGTATCATGTGTTAATCACCAGAGAAGGCAGGTGGCTCTTCCTTGATGGATGGGACATCTCCTCTTTGGCCATTCCTTTTGGTTGCTGATCTGGGCTTCGCCCTGCTATTGTCTGGAGTCTCTACGATTGCAAATCAGTCTTGGCAAACAGGAGAGTTCCCACAGCTTGGTGGAAACCCTCTGCTTGTAATACAGTTTATAATTTATAACATATAGAACATGAATTTACCTCAAAATACCCATCACACTTCCCTTCTACTATCGCAGCCATTTCATCCTAGACCTACACAAACTCCCAGCGGGCAGCTTCCACCCGCGATGGCACCAGTGCTGCAGAGAGCGCAGCTGGACAACACTTTGCAAGCGCTGCACGCAGACTGCTAAGGCTCACGTGCGATTCATTTAAACTACCATTTAAGTACAATTCGCTCTTCCGTCACGGTAGAAAAGGGGGAGGGGCGTGGCAACGGGGTAACAGCTGCGGCCCGTGGCCCGTGGCAGCTGGTGTGGGCCGGCGGGAGCATCCCTGTCCCCGCCGCTCCGTGCGAGCCCCGTAAGGGACACCGCCCGCCCAGCGCGCCTCCGCGGGGCCGCCGCCAACCGCGTGCCCGCCGCCCGCGCGCGGGAATCGCCGGCCCGCGCGCCTGCGCCCCGCCTCACCCCAGCCAATGAGCGGGCACAGCGGGGAGGGGGCGGGGTCTCCGTGGTGACGTCAGCGCGGGACGGGCGGGAAAAGTTCCTCGGAGGAGGAGCGGCGGGGTCACGTGGGGGAGTAGCTAAGCGCCGCGGACCGTTCCATTACCCCCCGTGGAGGGGGGGGGGGGGAGGCCGGAAGAAGCCGGGCGGAACCACAGCGCCGCCGCGGGCGGGGGGCGGGGCCGGCCCGGGGCGCTCCCGTGACGCGGGGCGGGGCGGGGCGGTGGCGCGCGGCGGGTGCGCGGCAGCGGCGCGAGCGGAGCGGGCGGACGGAGGCAGGGAAGCGTCGAGCAGGGGCCGCAGCTCTCTCGTTTCACCGCATCGCCACCATGGGTCGGACACGTACGACACTTACGTTCCCCTTCGCCGTCGTTTCCTTGGCGGGCTGCCTCTGCGGGCTGGCCGTGATGGCAGAGACGAGCAGTGAGTGATTCGCGCCCTCCCCCCCTCCTTTCCTCCCGGAGCTGCTGACGGGGCAGCCCCGCCCCGTGCCCGGCGCTGTGCGGAGCGAGGCGGGCTCCGCGCACCGAGCCCCCCGGGACCGTCCGTCTGTGCCTGCCTGGTGCTGGACCCTCCGCGGGCCGGGAGCACCGGGGAGCCCCGGGACCGGACGGGGTCGGCCGGAACCGGCCCGGCGCTCCCCCGGCGCTCGCTCGGCCGCCGCCGTCGCCGCTCCCTGGGCGCCGCGGCCGCCGCCCGCCGAGCTTTTGGGCCGCTATCCCCCTCGTGCTGGTCTGGGACAGTGTTGTCCCGGGGACCTTGGAGGGGGAAGGCGGTGCCAGGGAAGTGTGCGCGGCTGCTTCTTGCACCCTTGGAACGGGTCTGGGAGCGGGGGTGCCTTGACTCAGCCGTGTCGTTCTGTCCCTGCTGCCGCGTGTTCCTTATCCCCGTGTAAG
This sequence comes from Hirundo rustica, assembly GCF_015227805.2. Lineage (NCBI taxonomy): Eukaryota > Metazoa > Chordata > Aves > Passeriformes > Hirundinidae > Hirundo > Hirundo rustica. The sequence continues at coordinate 70,358,926 of NC_053452.1, forward strand.
TCCCGCTACTCGTCCCGTGGGTTTGCCCCCAGTTGCCCACAGCCCGGGTCCTGTGGGCTGTTTGCCAAAGTATTTGCGGCGCCGAGAACCTCGAAATGTGCCGCGAGCTCCAAAACGCGGAAACAGCAACAAAGAAGACCAAACAAAAAGTTGTCTGGAAGCGCTTCTGTGTTCCCTGGCCGCGTTTGGTAGTGGCGCTGGGTGCAGCCGAGGGTGACGCTGCCCGGTCACTGCTGCTCCGGCCCGGAGGGGTCTCCTCTCCAGCCCTGCCCGGCCGGCGGGATGCGGGACGCCCTGCGGGAGCCTGGGCTGCTCCGCCACGGGTTAACACGCCGCTCCTGTGCGACGGGAGAGGGCGCTGTTGGGCCGGCAGGACAGACCCCTCAGTGGTTCCTGGTTTCCTCCTCGAGTGTGAGGGGAGTATCCGAATTTACCTTGTGTGAGAGCCAGTACAGCGGCCGTATCGTGGGAGCAAATGTCAGCTTGCCTAGGCTGAAAAGCCGAGTTCGTGGTATCAGAGTGCCTTTTTTTTTTTTTTTTTTTTTGTGAAGAGCAGTCCTCTGCTCATGGGGAGAGCGGGGTAACTTGCTGTTATCCCATGTAAAAGACCCCACAAGAGCCTTTCACAGCGGGAGGTGTCACTGGGACAACGTCTGAGACCCTGCCACAGATTCTGAAGTTAACAGCTCGTTGATAAAAACATCTTCTGACCCTTTACTCTTGCAAATCTGATCCTCCCCCGTGTTAGTCTAGGAAGGTTGTTTTTGAAACTAAAGCCCGACTCTCTTCCTGATCTGACAGATGTACTGTGCTAAGTTTTCCACATACCAGTGAGGAATCTGCAAAAGTGAAGGTTTTTCATTTGTCAGAGGCCGTTGTGTGCGCTGTGATCGTTCCTCAGATGATGTATGCCCACCATAACTGACTGATCCCCCTCCCCGCCCTGAAATCTGTTATTGAGAAACAGTCATAAGGCTCTTGAAGTGCTTTGAGTGCTGCCTTCCTGAAGGGAATAGGGCAGCTGTTGCACACCTCGCTGATGCAAACGCATCTTTTCCTATCTTCTTACGTGAAAGGGAAGAAATAGTGCCAGCCTTTCTGACCTCATAACCAAGAGAAAGGCCATGTGGATTCAGCCTTACTTGTCAGAATACTCAAGTTAATGTATTTGTAGTTGTTACTTGAGAGGTAGATGAGCATGCTAACTGCCGAAGAATCGTGGATAGCAGCGTTCCTTTCATGGAGAAGTGTGAAAGGTTGCCCCAAGGTGCCTGGAGTGGGTGGACATGATGTGAAATGTGCTGGAGAGCATGCGACAGAAGGAGTTGTGGGTTGTATGTGGGTTTGCTGAGTATGATGGCTGTATGAGTAAGTCTCAATTAAAACTAATGTGGTAAAACTGTAGATAGGGAGAAGATCTTACTTGATCCAGTTAGTGGATGTGTTGTCATTGTGGTTTTAAGGTAAAAACGTTTGACCGAGATTGACGTAAAAAAGCAGCTGGGCTGGTTAGATTGCTTACTTCTGCTGTGATCAAAATACAAATTGATTGACTTTTTTTTTTCCTGCTCTCCTTTTTATGCATGTGTACATGAGTTTCTACAGGTTCTTGTCTTTTTTTCCCCATACTTTGGTTGCTTTCTACTGTAGCTGGCTGCATTTATAGCCGGCTGCATTACCTAAAGGAAAAATGTAATCAAAAGGAAACAAGCACTTACCATCTGAGACTTCATTGGACTGCAAAATTAATTTACTGGACTTAGGTATCTTCACTAGAGTAGTGTATGCTCTGTTATCTGAGTTTACCATAGTTAGAGGTTGTATGAGGCAAAATCATGCAAGTGGGAGCCAAGAGAATGTAGATTCTGATATATCCGACCTATCTCTGTAGAAACAGTCAGCTCTGATTTCCCACCCTGCTGAATTGTGCTCAAGAAGTAAATAACCACACTTGGATGAGCCTGAGCATTAAAAGCTTCTGGACGTCATGCTTTTTCAGCAGGAGGTTTGCTGATGTATCAGTTTAGATAAGCTATGTGTGATCAACCCACTACAGCTGGTAACACAGTGTCAGGAGGCTTCTAAGTTCTGTGTTTTGGGGGTTGTGAAACAGCACCCACATCCAACAACAACTCTCAGAACAGGAACTGTAGCTGAACTTTCAAATTATTGATTGGTTTTCACTCCATTCTGATTCAGTTGTCTAACCAACTCTGAATTACAGTTGAATTTGATAGCTCAAGTTCAGTCTCAGTGAGGTTGAGAAGCAGTGCTAGTGTTCTCCTGTGTAAAGCATGCACAGTTTCTGCTTGGACAGTAGGGTTCTTCTCACTCAGGTTTGCTTTGAGGAATCGTGAGTTCCCAGTTGAACGCTGGCTTTATTGGGCTGCCCATGACAAGGTTTCTAATGTATTCACTCGTGCAACTTTTGATGTTAGTGTGGTGGATTCAAAAACTTCGTAATTTCAAACTAAAACTACAGTAAAACTCCATGCCGTATGAATTTCCTAAAGCTCTGCCTGCTGATGTTGTTTTGTTGGGTTGTTTTTGAGTTCAATTCCCTCATTACTCTCTCTAATGTAACTATTTTTTCGTAGCTCCCACAGTTTCCCCTTCTACCATCGTTCCTACGCACCATTCCAATGTCACTGCAACACCTTCCAATATCTCTGTATCACCCACCAATGCAACCACGGCGTCTTCCAGCGCGACCACTGCATCTTCCAACGTGACCACGGCGTCTTCCAATGCGACCACGGCGTCTTCCAATGCGACCACAGTCAATCCTGCCACTACAGCTCATACTCCTATAGGTAATACAGTAGCACTGAACTCAGAACGGCAGGAAAACAGAAACTGGTGAATAACATGAAAGACGGAGGCTTCTTCTGAAGTTCGCTGTAGTAGCTTGGCTTCTAAAAATCTGATGTGCAGAATGCATAAATGGTTCCAAGGGTTGGAAGAAGAGAGTTTTAGAAAACTCTTAGTTATGTTGGCAGGTAGCATCTTCTGTGTTAAAAATTGGCTCAGTGGTAATTGAATTAGTAATTGCCACTAATCATGAATTCTTAGGAGTTTGGTTTCTTTTTTTTTTTTTTTTTTTTTTCCCCAAAAAAATTTCTCTGCCATCTCTACAGTGAAATTCTTAAAAAAAACCCCAAACACCTAATCTTTAAAAACTTGCTGATCAAAGGAGCTGGGAGGTAACAAGTTGTTACTTTCTTAGGCTCGGAACAGCCTAGTGTACAGTAGGGTGATGTTTAGCTTTGAGTATACCCACAAATGTTGACTTGTCCCAGGCACATAGTGAAATACTGATTAATTTTTAGTAAAACTAATCTTTCAGGGAGAGGTCAGAGACCCAGCTTATGTGACTTGATAATTAAAGTTTTTAGAAGACAGTTTCGTTTTAGGTGAGGGGTTTTATTCCAGTGATAGCATTCACTGTTAGTGTTTTGAGGACAGGAGAAGAAAGAGTGTGCATCTCCTGTCTAGAGGCATTACAGTAAGTACTTTTTTTGTACAATTAATACTAACTGATTCTAATGAAAATTTAATGAAAATCCTTTGCCTTGATGCAGATTCTCAGTTGTCTTGAAGCAGATCTCTTGATTCTTGTTCAAATACCTGCATTTGTATGAGTACTTGAAAGAAAAGTCATTTTGTCTGAACAAAGAATCACTGATCTGTGGAAAGCATTGAAATATTTGGATAACAATAGTATGCAAGTTTGAAAAATAATCCTTGTTGCAGAAACTTGGCTTAATGCCATGTAGCTCACCACTTAAATTATGTGGGATACAGACTGAGGGCAGAGTTTATCCTTGTTAAAACAAAAGAGGAGAAATCATTTGTATAGGAACTTCAGTGCTTGCAGACTTTGCTTTGGGGTTTATGGTGTACATACTGTTTTCTCTCAAACAGCCAACGTCACCAATGCAACTACTCATGCTCCTCTGCCTAAAACCACCGTTACTTCAGCTACTATGACACCCACTACTGCAGGTAACTGCTACAACTGCCATAATTAAAGCATAAATTACTCAGAAATCAGTGTCACTTTTAAAGCATTATCTTGAAAGAACTCAGCAAGTGACAACACTAAATTCTTATTGTTGTATCTGGTGTTGTCACTTCTAACTTCATGGCAAGTCTAATTTTGTTAAGTTGATGTATGCAAGTAGCAAGGTTATATAGCCTGAGAAACAGACCTGACTGGTGAGATACAAAAAAATCAGAAACATGTTGGTCAAATGAGATCAGCTGGATGATTTTAACAGTGTGGTTAGAAGTCCCTTGTTAACTCTTCTCTCCTTGGGAGGTGGTGTTTTGTTTTTGCAGCGTAATAATGGGATGCTTTTTTGTTTTTGTTATATGAAATTGTGCTACAGTGATGGGAATAAGCTGAAGTATTTTATTTCCAAGTCAGTTCTAAATAAGCCATTTCATGAAAATCTCTCACAAAGTAAAGCTCTTTAAAGCTACCCATCAGCAGATGGCTGTTATTTCCAGACTTGTGTTTGTGACTTCAGCTGTTTTTTTTAAGCCTAACTCTTGGGGTGAAGTACAGTAGATGGAAGATAACAATTTATGTTAAATTTAAGCAAAAAAACCCAACAACCTGAAGCAAGGAGTAGCGACTGGAAAATGTCTTGACCGTGGGCATATCAATAATATATTCTATGTGAAGGAGGAAGGCTTTGGCTTTTTGAAGTACAAATAAAGTCCAGCTGGGTATTGTTCAGTTTTGAGGTCCAGAGCAGTTTGTCTATAAATAGCTCTAGCCTTGTACAAACAGCATTTAATCAGAATTTCAATACCACTGATGTAAATACACATGTTGGCATGGCTTCGCTTCCGATTATTTTTTGTTTTCTTATTGGTGTTTTGAGTAATCCTAATACAAAGAATCCATCACTAAAATCTGCAAAACTCTTGTGAGAACTGTACACTTACCGTGTCTAATTTGTTGTTTAACAGGTTCAGATACTACTGTGGCTCCTGCACCTGTTCAACGCAAATCTACGTTTGATGCTGCGAGTTTCATAGGTGGAATTGTCCTTGTTCTGGGTCTGCAGGCTGTTATTTTCTTTCTGTACAAATTCTGCAGATCTAAAGACCGAAATTACCACACACTTTAGGACCTGCCCCTTGGTAATGGACTAGTAGCCCAACACCTGTAGTTCACTGAACCAAAATATTTTCTGTTGCTCATGGAAGACAGCAGTTCGTAATATCCTTTAAATCTCTAAAAGAAGACTTTAAATGAATATTTTTGCAACATTATACTTGGCAAGAAGTAATATGAATCTCTTCAACAGGATTACTTGCAATATGCTGCATGGGTTCTAATGGCTGTTTTATTTTCCTTTAGTGGCTGCTGATGTGGGACTTTTCTTGATATGCCAAATGTAGAATGTTCAGAGATTCTTATTCAGTGGCAACACTGTCCAGTAGACAATCGAAAAATGACTTATTCTGAAGGCTAATTTAAACAACATCTGATACAGTATCCCTTCAGTTTTATCAAGATGTGAATTATTGGTGACTGATTTCAGGGAGTGAAATACCATTCATAGTAGCTTATGGCTCTTACAGTGTGTTGCTAGAAATATGGACAAAAATATAGAATTAGGTAATGTCTTAATAGAATAACATAACCCTTTTTTTTTCTTTTTTTCAATGCAAGAAAAAAATACTTCATTCCAAACAGAATTCCTATGCCATTTCCAATTAATGTTGAGGATGGATGTAGGAATAATCCTTCTAATGGGGAAATAAATATTAGTGCCTTAAAAGACTAAATTTCAGTAGACTGTAGGCATATCCCTACTATCTCAAAGATAAATAAAGCTTTTAAGTATTAGGTTTACATAGGAAAATAGAATACATGTGACTTGAGCATTCCAGTTTAAAAAAAAAAAAATCCCTAGAATAACTGTCCCTTAGTGATTTTGTTTTAGAGTGAGGAATATGGTACAGTGATGTTCAGCCACAAACAGAAGCTTTGACTTGTTTACCTTTTGTTCTGGCCTACAAAGACCAACTATAATTCAGTTCACTCCCCGTGTAAAAAGGCAACAGACATTTATACTTGAAATACTGATGTTTGGGAAATCCTCATGTTTTTGTTATTCAAATGGTTCTTAAAACTCGTTGCAATTAATTTCAGGAGCTTGGGTTGTTGTTTTTTTCTTTATTACCCTCCTGTATGTCTGCTTGCTGAAGGAGCAATTAAGGGTCATTCAGAGGATCTGCTGATTTGATCCTAGTCAGGATTGCTGTAATCCTGGGACTGCAGGCTACACCTTTTTTCTTTCCCTTCTCCCCTTCTTGGCTTCAGGTTTGTCACCTTGCAGTGAACTGGTTAAGGAAATCTATTCAGCCAAGTAGTTTTTTTTGTCCTTGGCTGGATCAGCCATGTGATCTGAGTATCAAAGGTACGTCATCTCCAACGCAGTCTGACTTGAGCACCTGTGAAAATAAACCCACAGGAAAAATGGAAGTAGAGATAAAATCAAGTGGTGGAGGTAGCACATTAATGCATAGCTTCTGATGATATCCCCTGATCATAAGTTTTGGGATAATCTGTAGTACTGTTTTACTTGCTCTGACTTGACTGGAATTTGGCACCCAATACAAAAATAGCGTTGATAGCAGATAATAGTCTTGGCAGTGGGACTTGAATTATGAAGCAAATTTAGTGCATTTCAGTTGGAAACTTGAAGTGTACAGTGTTGCTTTCTTGTGTTCTAGTTTGAACGGCATTGTTTCTATTGTGCTGCACAGAAAACTCAAATTGCTACAAAGTGCAGAGGTTACTCACCAGTACTGTATCTTTGAGTTCATTAGCTTTTGGTTTTCTAAACAGAACTAAGACAATCAGCTCAGGTTTATGAAAGCAGCAGTGAGCAGCCGGTTTTCAGCAACAGTATGTGTGTGAGTTAGATGGTATATCGTTGGCCTTACTGTGAAATCTCTTAAATCTGTCCTTTCCCTATCTAAGAACTATCTTATTACATTTATTTGTTAAAAAAAAAAAAAAAAATCCATGAGTTTGTATTCTGTGCTTTGAAGTGAACAAAATAATCTTTTGGAATATGACAGTTTGCCTTTAGCTCAGCAAAGCAAACTATACTTAGTATACAATTTTTGGCCTTTAAGGGCTCTTTTGGGAAAGTTGCAGGAGAGTCCTACAGAACACTTCATAGCATGGAAAACATTGCCACAAAAAAAGTTGCTCTGTAGAATGTTGCTGAAATGCTTATTCATGAGCTTTGCTAATTCTGATTTAGGTTGCTGATATGCTGGTAAAGCAAACTAAAACTAATGTTTAAAGTGCCTTAAAATTGCTTACTTGTTTGCCTCAGATTTTGTTTAGAAGGGTAGAAGGGACACCTTGCCTTAGTTACTAAATTTGTTGTGGTGCCAGCAATTGCTATTTTCCAGGACTTTGGGAAACCCAGGATCTCTGGCATGTACAAATGCCTATCTGAAAAACTCAAGTTTTTGCTGTATCAATTTAGTCACGTTCCAGAAGGCCTGCACTACACACCTCTTGCTGGTTAGCCTTGCCAGCAAGGTGTAATTCCACAGTTCAGAGTTGTGGCTTGAATTGTTTCTCTTTTAGTTGTTTGGGGGGAGGGGAGGCTGGGTTATACATCTTCACCATGTGCTTGGCTGCCTCACTGTTAAAAGTAATTACTCCTTTGTGAAATGCAGTATCAGCTGATCTGTGCTGTGTACTAGCAAAAAAACCTGAAGTAACAACTTGCAGTGTTTCTTGGCCTTGTGTTTTGAAGTGGAAGGTAGCTCATAGATCTGTAGTTGTACTTGCCCCTAAATCAGTTTTAGGCACTGAATTGTAGTGACTTCTCAAGTTATCTGGCTTTTTTTTTGAAGCCAACTTGTGCAAATATCGAGCTTACGAATGTTCTCTGCAAGTGTTGCTGTAAAAGTTTGTATTTTGTCTTCAGTTGAAGAAAACTGAAGCAGTTGTAATCGCAAAACCAAATTCATAAATAAAATCTGTTGAATGGAATTTTACCTGTGAACTTTCTTTAATGTGAGCAATCCCCTAGAGAAATGTCTGCTTGCTGACTTGGCGATGAGCTTTTTCCCATGGGAATTGAGAAATATTAAGGGAAAGAGGAAGAATGCAAGATTTGAAAAGTTAGTTCCCCTAAAAACATTGTTAACTTTGTATTTAGCAATACTGATTCAGATTTATAATTATCTCAAAAAGAATTTTCGTTCAGGTCATGTTTTTCCACGTTAGCTTAACTCCTGTTTTCTACTTGAAGCCAGAGAGGAGCAAAGTAGGCATTAGGTCTTACACTTGTAATAACCTGTGAGGCTTAATACTCCTCTTTCTAAGCAAAGTTTATAATACTGGACAATACAGGTGGAAGAGGGGCTGCTGTCTGTGCTTGCACAGAGGCTGTTAGAACTTTCATGAAAAAGGTATTACTCTGAGCCTTATTTCTTTTCTGATTGCATAGAACTATGGAGTGATTGGCAGGGACTTTGAGCATCATCTAGTTTCAATTCCCCTGCCCTGGCAGGAGCAGTTTCCATTAGACCAGATTGCCCCAAGGCCAGGTTGGATGGAGCTTTAACATTTCCAGGGACAGGGAATCTACAGCTGCTCTAGGCAACCTCTAGACGCACTCCTGCAGGTCTAGTGGATGCAGTACTTGAGGTGGGTTCTCACAGGGGAAGGGTGGAGAGCAAAAATCACCTTCCGTGACCTGCTGATCATCCTTCACTTGATGCACCCCAGGACACAGTTGTTCTGGGCTGTGAGTGCACATTGCCAGCTCATGTTGGGCTTCTCATTGACCGAAACATCCAAGTCCTTCTCAGGGCTGCTCTCACTGCCCAGCCTGTATTTTTTTGATTGCACTGACCCAGATGCAGGACCTTTCACTTGGCCTTGTTGAACTTCATGAGGTTTGCACAGCCCCACCTCTCAAACCTGCCAGGGTCTCTCTGGATGACATCCCTTCCCTCCAGTGTGTCCACTGCACCGCCCAGTCTGGTGTCATTGGCAAACTTGGTGAGGGTGCCCTTGATCCCAATGTGTGTCACCGACACAGATGTTAAACAGTGCTGGTCCCAATACCGAGCCCTGAGGACACCACTCGTCACTGGTCTCCCCTTGGACACAGAGCCATTGACTGCAACTCTGAGTGTGGCCTTCCAGCCAAGCCCTTATCCACCTAGTGGGCCATCAGTCAAATCCGTGTCTCTCCAGTTTAGAGACACGGATGTCGTGTGGAACAGTGTCAAATACTTTGCACAGGTGAAGGTAAGTGATGTCTGTCACTCTTGCTTCACTCACCAATGCTGTAACCCCATTGTGGAAAGCCACCAGATTGCCCTGAGTGAGGCTGTGTTGGCTGTCACCAATTGCTTGTATTTTCCATGTGCTTTAGCACAGATTCCAGGAGGATGTGCTCCATCTTCTTGCCAGGCACCAAGGTGACGTTGACCAACCTGTAGTTCCTTGGGCCTTCCTTTTTTCCTTTTTGTTTTTAAAAATGGGGTTACATTTCCCCTTTTCCAGTCAGTGGGAGTTAAACCTGACTACCATGACATCTCAAATACGATGGATATCAGCTTCATCTGCCAGTTCACATGCCAGGGAATTTATCAGTATGCTGGAGCAAGAGAACAGAGGGTGTGCAGTTCTGTGGTTGCTGACTGACTGAAATGATAACCAGTTCTAGGGGAAGAAACCTCAGTTTCACGTCATGACCTTGATGCTTATGTGGGTAGTGTATCGAGTATGAATGTGTATTGACGTGACTCAGTTGTATATGATGAGAATTTGCAAAAAATTTAGCTGTAGTTCTGGAAAAGCTGTATGGGAATGAAGGAAACCTAGAGCTTCCTGATATTAAAATTGCTATGCCTTCCAGAAAATCCATCTGCTGCAGGCAGTTTAGGACCGAATTCAGTTTTTGTTTCAATGCACCACTGAAAGTCTGTGTGCAGACTTTATCCCTATTGTACCAGTCTGTGTTACTGCTGTTCTTTGAAGACAATCTCCTCTAGGTATAACATTTTTTTCTAAAATAGTCCTTGAATTTTGCTATATTGAGTCATACTTCAGGTGTTTTAACAAGAAGCTGTGATTACTGAAGACAGCCCTTCCCCTTTTGCTACTGCAGTGGCATGTAAGTGCTTCATACTGATGCTATTGCTCTACTTCCAAATTGGCATTTGGTTTCTGGAGTGTTCTAAAATCACATTTGATGGCTTCTCTAGTGACAACTGACCTTGGATAGTTATCGCTCACCTTGTCCTTCGTTTATTGCATACCTTAGAAAGAACTAATGTTATTTGATAGCTGATTCCACAGCATTCTGGGAATGAAGGTACTTGTTTCAATGTAGCAGCGAGCCTGCGTGAATTAAAAGTTGCTTCAGTAATGGTGAAGGATGTCAGCCCTGTTCTAGGAATCCTGTATCTCTACATACTGCAGCATTTCTAATGCAACTTTGAGCTCTTTTAATCAGTGTTTAACCAATGCAATAGTTAAGTTTTGCCTGAATTTAATTCTAGATCTTAGTTACTTATAAAAATAGTGCTTAAGTGTTTGGTTATTTGTGTTCACAAGCATCCAGGCATGTGGATGATGCCAAAAGGCTTATAGATTAACATTGTCACTGATCAAAAGCTGCAATAAAATTTGATGCATCTCTGAAAGATCCTCTGAGTCCTTCATTGGCTAGGCTATAAAAGCAAGGTTTTTTCCTCATGCAAGATAAATGCAGATATACTTATGAACATTTTCTGTTTTCTTCCAGGTAGTGTAGCATTGTGAAAGGAGCTGCGCTTCTTCCCCTATCTAGGTGGAGGGCAGAGAAGGTGCTGGGCAGGTCAAGACAACACTTCTGATGAATCATCTAAACAGACATGAAAGGTTTAGCGTGCAGGCAGCAACCTCTGGGGGTGAGAGCAATGCATTTGGCAGGATGTGGTAGGCAAGGTTGCAATAGGAAAGCAGTTAAAAAAGAACCAAATAAAACACCAGACACCAATGTTTTTCTCTAAGCACCTAGCTGTGTTTTGCACCACCATGTTTCAAGGTTACCACAATCAAAGGAAGCCTTTTAACTGGTGTCCTTGCCTTTCTGTGCTGTGCTGCACTGTCTGTGCAGGGAGGACGTGAAGTGCTGCTCTTGCTCAGGAGGAGGATCTGCATCAGCCAGTATCTAAAATGGATTAGCAGATTGAATGACTGGAGCTGGTATTGAACACTGCATCCAGATGCATTGAAGTGCATGTGCACAGCACTGGAGTATTACTGCCTCTCTTTGATTTATGTGTGAGTTACTCTCTCTTACTTGAAGGTTGCCAGTTCAGTGGCATTTTCTAAAATGACACAGAATGATTATAAAATACATTTAGGTTTACTTCTGGACCAGCCTTTGTTGCTGTAGCTATGTGAAGACAGTAGGAAGAGACTTTTCATTTAGGTGTAGTAATATCCTATCTGTTCTCTCCTTCCATCTGCTAGTCACCTGGAAGCATAAGTAACATATAAAAGGTATCATTAATCATGGCACAGTACTCAAAAAATTATCTTTTAGACCATTGCTAACTAAATACCTCCTTCCTGCTTCCTTTTCTTAGTGAGTTTTTGGAACTTCTTTTCCCCATTTACTTACAATGCAGATTGTCACCTTGCTCGTGAGGATAAATCTTCAGAGGGCTTCCAGAGGGCTCTATACAAATCACAGCTCGTAGGTGAGCGAAAAATTTGCTCATTCTGCAGCCCTATCAGCTGATTATCAATTCCATCACGTCTTACTGTCTTTGGTCTTAGAGTGTTTCCTCTTATGTCATTGCTGCTTCATTGGGTCAAAATTAAAAGGATAATGCTGGTATTGCTGACAGCTGGTACCTGAGCTGCAAAACCTGAAGAATTACTAACATAGAGTTAAAGCAGAACTCAAGTAAATGCAAAATCTATTGTTTCTGACCTCTAAGAAAAGTGTTAGGGTAAAAATAAAAAAAAAGAAAAAGAAAAGGCATTAGGCTATTCAGCATAGTATAGTTGAATAATACGTTGCTTAGTCTGCAAAAACCAACTCATGGATGATCTTGACAGAAGGTAAGAAAAAATATTTTTGCAAATACTTGCAACTACTTGCAAAACCTGAAATTTTCTGCAATTTCTGCAGCTCGCCCCATGCCCTTTCAATTCATTGTAATGAGTGGATCAGCATTCATTCCTGCAGCAAGAGACATCTCAGTGAAGCAGAAGATTCCTGCGGTTCCAAATCTACTTTATTAAATGAGACTGTTTTCCCCACAACTCTGCCTTTTCTGGTCCTGTTTGAAAGCCGAGATTAGAAGGGGCAGAGAGGTGTTAAAAGGTGGAGATCTGTTCCCAGTGACACCAAATTCCCTAGTGAATTCCAGTCTTCAATTTAATTTCTGAAAAACAGATGCAGCCACTTAATGCCAAACCCTTCAGCTACCAAGAAAAATCCCCACTGACTCAAAGGCTTTGCTTGCTATCAGCTTTGATGTGATTTAGCCCTGATTAATATCTGTGCAATGTGACGTGGTTGTACCACTTCCTCACCCTGTGTTAGCAGCTCACACTGACTTTAACTAAAAAGATGAGGGTGTTTTTGCAGTGTATCTGTAATCCTGCACTTAATATGTTAATTGAGACACTTCTCAGATATGATCCAAGATGTTAGCTGTGGTAGCTCTTTCTGGCATTACTTCTGGGTGACTGCCCAAGGGACTCTGTCCTCCTGCTGAAGCAGCAGGAGAGCAGCTGGCAGCTGGCCCGAGTGCACAACGACCCAGTCTGGCCAGATGCTTCAGCTGTTCACACCTTCTGCAGCAGGGGCTTGAGAGGGCTGTCTACACAAACGTCACATGAACCCAGAAAGAGGAGCAGCAACCACTGTTCTTTGCTGCTGAGACAGGCCAGGACCTAGTGCATTGGAGAGGGAAGAAGAGGAAGATGTGAAAGTGAAAGGAAAATGGCTGGAGAAAATACCTAGAGGACACGGCTCGAAGTCTTAGTCCACCTGGGCAATTCCTGAAGTTGACATCATCTGTTTCATAAACACCTTTGCCTTTACAGTCACAACACAGCTATTGCACGTAGGAGTTGCCACCCCTGTATAGATAGATCTGGCCAAGTACTGTAAGGTCTGAAGTCAGGTCAGTAGCACAGTGCAATCAATTTAACAGAAAAGACAAAGCTTAATGCAAGCCTGGATTGCCTTACCAGAAGTACTAGTGTTAATGCTTAAAATTAATAGCCATTTTATATTGACTTACTATCTGGGAAATTACTTCTTATACTCCTTGTACTTTGTGGGACAGCAGATGGGCAAACTTCCTTCTACCTTTTCAAAATGGAAAAAGATCAAAACTTCAGAGTATCCATTAAATAATAGACATAGGAATAAAAATATCACAGGTTAAAAGGTAGCTACAATACAATGCAGGGTTCTGATGCATTTCAGACTATGTGTTTAGAGTTTGATGGTGCTTCTGCGTTGAGCACAGAGAAATCCAAGCTGCTCAGACAATTTTTCCAGCTCTGCACCATCTTTAACGATAGTAACTCATTGCAGGAGGAAAGAAAATCTGTCTCTGGTGCTCTCTTTGTGCTCAGTGGCATCAATGTGATTTACAAGTTTTGCGCCAACTTTTCTCCTGAACTTGATTGGCTTAAAGCCAGAGAAGCCAAGTATATTTGTGCATTAGGCAAGGATATCTCCCGTTTCTTGATTTTTCCAGATTTGCTTTGTGTTTTGTCTTCAGCAGTGTGCTAAGGAACATTTCTGAGTTTCCTGCAGCAGGACAGCTAACATTCTCCCACAGGAGGAAACTGTAATTAAATTTGTAGTACTTTATGCTCTTCAAAGCATAAAAATGGACCTTGAAAGATCATTGGAGTTTTTTTCTGTGTACTTAACTTACTAGGAATTTGGGTATTACTCATCAATTTTTCTGCATGCATTTGTCAGACTGACAGTAGGATTTTAATAACACAGAAAAAAAGAAGGAACTTCAGACAGGTAGAGGTAGAAATCCCTAATCAAGCTTTTACAGCTACATTAATTACATGAGCATTACCTTTAAAAGTTACATAACAAACAGCTGAGAAGAAAGATTTCTGTTAAAAGGTTTAAGTTCCAGATTAATTCAATTAAGAGCTATAAAGCTCTCACTGCTGTCTTGAAAATCTCTAAGAAACTCCTGCAATCATAGGCATATATCTAACTGAATTACAAGGATGCAGTCTTGTTTGACTGCCCCACATGGTTTCTAAGTAAGCTGTTTCAAAAACAGAAACACTGCTGAAGCCTGCTTTCCTCCCACTTGGGATCCTTTGTCTCCCAGTTGCATCCCCCACTAAATGCAGCTCTCCTTTTATTTTCCATGATAACCCTACAAAGCAAAAGACAACACAAATTATGGTTTAAAGTTGTGAACAGGGTGTGTTGTGCTGCTTCAGCCACAGTGGTGTCAGAAAGCATAGATGTGGCTTTTGAGTCATCTGACTTTTCCTGAAAGTTGGTTTTGGTCTTTCTCTTCTACCTAAATGCTTTCATTACAGAGCAGGTCATCTCCTATTTTATGTTTGGCTTAAGTTGCCTATTCCTTGAAAGGTTAAAGAGGCATTCAGAGACATGGACACATAACTCACAATCTGTCTTTACCTGCAGTCGCATTCCTCTGGGAAACTGCAGCTTCCAGATCATAAACTTGACATTGCAGTTCATCAACCTGTCTCCTGTTTTAAACTGCACTCTTGGGTTAACTGACTTTGTATCTTAAAGATGGTAAAAGAATTAATGGCAGCAACAAGAATTCATCATCTGATAGCTCTGCCTCAAAGCAGGGACCCATATTGAAATGGAAAGATGTTGCCTTGTGCACTCAAGTGAATGAGTGGCTATCAATTCTCTCTGGTTCAAATAATCCGTAATTACAACTTTGCTAAACATACCTATAATCCCTCTGAATGCAAAGTACAGCATGAATAGTGCAAATTGACATTCTCATTATTGTTTAACAGGAATCTGGGTTTCAGGCATTGCTGGAGGAAGATAAAAACAATAAAGAGGCCTTTTCTCACTGTTCTCTGCAGGCAACTCTAATTAGACAAGGCCCTACATCCATTTTCAGGGCAAAGGTGTGTGGAAAAAAACCAGCACCTCTTCCCTCACCTCTCACACAGACTGTAATTTGCTAACTATGTTTGAGGTTTGCTAGTGTTAATGACCACACAGGTGCTAGCTGCAGCTAGGACTGTTGTGTGGCAACAAAAGCATGAGCACTGCAGTTACCCTTTTCTGTTCTGCTCTCCTCAAAGGCTGATACAGCTGTTTGCATCTCTGATCTCTTGAAGGGTTATTTGTTAAACAAAGCAAAACAGTTCATATCCCCATCAAAGATAGACACCTATAAAATCAGTGGCCTCCTGTGTCTGCACCTACTGCTGTGGCTGTGTAGAAGTCTCTCATATGATTTTGTTTAGAAAACATGCCAGAAGCCTGAGAAATTATTTCCAGCAGAATGGCATTTGTCATCCTGACTCTGGAAAACAAACAATTCATGCTTTCACCTTGATGCTTGAAAAGATTGAAGACAGAATATATTTTGCTCTGTTTAGGGGAGAGACATTCAGATACACTTAGAAAGCTTTTTTCTCAATAGACCAAGAAAGCAAGAGTAAGGAGGCTTTTGAGGCAGCAAAATTGTCAGTAGATGGATTCATCTAGTTAAAGTGTAATCAAGTAGTTTCCAAACAGTATTTTTTTTTTCTCCAGGCTATACTACAAAAGAAGCACTGCACATTTCACAGCCAAGAGCCTACTCTACCAACAGTGCTAAAGACAGAGATTGTATTTACTTGGCCAAAACAGTTTTCAGATTGAAGCAGTTAAAATTCTGTAGCACCTTTTACATTGAGACAATCTTAAGAGTGGACTTGATTTCAGTAACACTAAATCAATGATTAGCAAGTATGCACTAAGTTTTAGACTCAATACATCAGTTTGGTACAATGGCATCAGTTCAGTGAAAACTAATGCCATTTTTGTGGTCTGACTGGATTAAAGCAGTTCCCTTCCCAGTACATTCATTCGGTAGTCCAGAGAAGAGTGTTGTAAAGTGTGACAATGAGAAACAGAGGTAAGGGCAGAGAGTTCGTGTCCAGCGCAGGGCAGATAAAGCCAAAGGACAGCAGTTTGTCAGCTCTGCGGCACTGGTGTCAAAGCCCTGCCTGGAAAATGTCACAGGCACTGCAGACCTGGGGACATGGTCCCAGCAGGGATCCCAGTGAGGCTCTGAAGTTTCTTGTTCAGCCTGGTCCTGAGAATGGCCATTCTGGCCCGGGGCACATCCGAGTCCCCCAGAGGCACCAAACCCAGCCAGCTGCTGCTTTAGCTGCAGCACCCTCAGTCTCCCCAGGGCTGCCAGCACAGTCTGTCTGACATTGCACACTCATTCCCTCTGCACCAGCATCTTACACAAATTCTTATGCAGTTTACCTCCTAAGTATGGAGAATACTGCTCACTTTCTAGGGCAAGGATTCTGAGCCAGGGTCAACAGGATGGTCCTGAGAAGTAGCAGAAAGACGACCGTAGAATCACAAAATATGCAGAATTGGAAGGGACCCATCAGTATCCTTGAGTCCAACTTCTGTCTCTGCACAGGACCATCCCTAAGAGTCACACCATGTGCCTGAGAGTGTTGTCCAAACAGTTTGTGGACTCTGTCAGGCTGGTGCTGTCACAACTTCCCCAGGGAGCCTGTTCCTGTGCCCAACCATCCTCTGGGTGAAGAACCTTTCCCTGATAGGAAACCTAAACCTTCCCTGACACAGCTTCAGGCCATTCCTCGTGTCCTGTCTCTGGTCACCACAGAGAAGAGATCAGTGTCTGCCCCTCCTCTTCCCCTCACAGGGAAGTTGCAGACTGTAATAAGGTCTTCCCTCAGTCTCTTCTTCTCCAGGCTAAGCAGACCAAGTGACCTCAGCTGCTCCCCTGTACGGCTTCCGTTCAAGGCCCTTCATCTTTGTGGCTTCCTTTGGACACTCTCTCATAGCTTAATGTCTTTCTTATATTGTGGTGCCCAACACTGCACCCAGGACTCGAGGTGAGGCTGCCCCCGTGCAGAGCAGAGCGGGACAATCCCCTTCCCTGCCCAACTGCTGATGCTTTCCTCGATGCACAAGATGCCACCAACAAGTGGACCATGACCGTAAAGCCCCCAGAAAGCAGGGGCCAGCACAGTGCCAAAGCTCCTTCTGCAAGACATATCCAGCACACTTGGATGGCTACAGAGAAGCTCTGAAGTTCAGACACTTGAAGGGACACACTCAGATGGGTGGTCAGACAGCCTCATAACTTGAGACATCTCTTCAGAAATGCTAATATTTCCTTTTTTCCACTCTGCATTATGAGTATCTGCTGCATTTCTTTCTTGTCCCCCTTTTTGTTGAAGATAGTTGTGTTTTAGAAGTTTTTTCAGCTTCCCTGAAAGAGGCATTTCACTCTCTGCTCTTTTTCTTCCTTCTCTTCAAACAGTTTCTCCACATTTTTAGCTTTCATTGCACAGATTACTTGTTTTTTGGAAGCTCTTGGCTGTTTGTAACTTCCTCTATACTACTTTCAATGTTTTTTTTTTTTTAAAAACATGTAATTATAAACACTTCAGAGTTAATTGCTTTATCCTAGTTCCCATACTCACCTTTTGACTTCCTTTTAAACCTTTTTGATCAGTCCTCAGATGTCATGCCCAGCTGAGCTGAATGAAGAGAGACCCGGTCCCACATTGTCTTCCTTGGTTCTGAAGAGAATGACATGTTGATAAACAAATCTGAATTATCCTAATATCTAAAAAACCCAACCAGACCTAAACCCAAAATAAAATCTGGGTCATGAAAACAAATATTGCAAGGGAGGGGTAGGCTGAGTTAGAAACAGAACGCTGTATTTATATCATTTCTTGTTAGAGAGAGAAGCCTCAAAAAAACATTCATGTGGAGAACTCATTCAAATTGCAAATAAAAAGTTCAGTTGCTTCCAATTTCCTCATTCTTTTGTAATTTGCTTTGTGCAACCAGCCTCTGTTCTGCATGTGAAACTTGTTTTTTTTTTAAACAATGTATAAAAAAGGAAAGAGGGGGAAAATGAACACAGCTTTTTCAAACATTGCTGTTTGTACATAGTTTGTAGAGACAGATAGTATGGCTACGTGTTAGAATCTGCACCTCAGTCAAATGCAATGATATTGCAAGCCTCCCGTATCAGGACAAACCCTCCTGTACAGGAAAGGCTGGAAGTTTGCTGTTGGTAAATTCCATCATCGTAATGGTAAGAAAGGAACCAGAAAGAAAGGAAAGAACCAGAAGCTGATGTTAGAATCCAAAAGAAAACAAAACCAAGAAAAACTGCTGCTAGAAATATGATAGATGCAGTGGGTCTTCTGGAAATAAATTGACAGCTTGTCAGTGAAGAAAACCAATTTATTAATTCCACCGCTAAAAAATCTGAACACGCAAAATTTAAAGCAGTTACAGCCCAAACATTTTTCACTGGGGAGCTCTCTCAGCCTTACTAAGGTTGGAGTTTCATAGACTGATAAGCTCAGAATGACACAATCTATCTACCAGATGTGAATTTTTAATATCACCTTTACCTTCATTACACTTGTACTGGAGTGTGTAAGTTGGTTTGGCTAATCCATGTTTCCCAAAAAGGCATTTGTTTTTGATGATACTCCATCAGTCATATTGTCATTGCTTAATCACATTTTGAAAACATTGTTTCTAATTTCCTCTTTTTCAATTTTTCTGGCCTCAATGTTGAAGCTTCACCTCTCCCTTAAGTACTTTTTAATGTCTGATCTTCTCTCTCAACATAACTATCTGTAGATTGTAGGCATGCCACTCCTCCTTCAGATAACCTAACAGACTGAGCCCTCTGCTAGAAAGCATTTCCTGCAGCCCTCAATTTTTGGAACTCTTCTCTGTATTCCCTCATTTTTTCTCTCATCTGTTTTACATAGTACACTTTGGAACTGGCAGCAGTATTTCTGTGTTGTATATAGAGCTACAAATTATTTTTTACTATATCTGCACTGCTCCCCTTTTTGTAAACTAAAAGATTGCAGCATCCATCTTTCCAGTACCACGCTACACAGCCAGTTGTCTGTCTGTTAAATTCCCTGTCCTGTGCAGGGATGCAGTCACCCAGCTCTGCACAAGTCCTGCTTTCTTCTTGTTCTTGATCTAAGTAGGCACTGAAATACTTCTCAGAGGGAGAACCAAGTTACTGAGTTACCTGTGTGATTCTGTACTCCTGCTCTGCCCACATCATTATTAACTGTACGTGCCTTACCAAATTCACTAAAATTCCTCCCCAAATATGTCATTGGTTATTTTTATAATCTATAGTTTTATATTTATTTCCAAGCCGATGACAAAAAAGTATACTGATAACTCTGCTACCGACCCTTGTAGGAACCCATCAGAAACCAACTAAATTTAATGAAAATGCTGCATTTTTATACTTTAAAAAAAAAAAAAATCTAGCTCTCAATCCATTTAGCATTTTTATTGATATGGTATAATACTGAAATTTAGAATACAAAATGTATGTGCAGCTAACCCACACAGCCCTTCCAAATATACATTACATCTCTAGCATAATGTTTATCTATCTAACTTGTAATTTTATCAGTGGAATGAAATGAGGTTGGTTTGACAAGACTTATTTTCCATACGGTAATGTTGCCTGGCATTAAGTATATCGCAAGTGAAGGGTGTGCTTTTCAGTCTGACTTTGAGGAATGGGGCATTCCAGCATGTGCAGCCATGTGTAGAAGTGAAAGGCAGCTTGCTGAAATAGTGATACATCCATGAAGGTGTTCAGATTGAAAAAGCCCAACCAAAACCCCATGTAATTAATTAATTCTGGTTTTAATGACAATGTCCTGAATGTTCCCTTGAAATGTAATGATTGGGTAGAAGACTGATGACCTCAAGGTCTGTAATTTAATTTTTTTTTTTTAATCTGTGGAATAAAGTACTAGTAGGGTTGTTTGCACTGCTGAAGCATACATCCAGCACTGTTGGTGACAGACGTGAGTGTAGTGCCTGTAGAAGTCATTTCGATGTGTGACTCAACCTTCTTCCAAGGTGCTACCGTTTTTTTTCCCTTGGTCCTCTCTGCCTGGGATGGTGAGAACACTCAGACTAAAACATTGTTTCAATGCCATAAAATGCACATCCAGCTCCAGTAACTGTAGTTAGTTTTAATCCATTTCTCTCATAGGATAACAGCAGGCAAATTGCTCATTAAAGTGAGATGGAGAGGAGAATTCAGATACAAGTTTACATAGCCATTTGTTTAGCTTGACAGTGTCTGCTTGAAATTTTGCAAGAGCTTTCCTTACAGACATGAGCTGCTTCTGAAACAAAACAGCATTCAGACAACTCTTTATTGTTTTGAAGAGCTTCCTGTAAGTAGAAAGCACATAACAGCCACAATATGAGAGCAGTCATTTTCTCTCTTTTATAGAGAAGAGGGTTTCTGGAAAGGTAAATCTCTCAGAGAGTTTTGAGTAAACTGGGATTGAATCGTTCCTATCTTCCAGCAAAAGCTTTTTTAAAGCAGAGATGGGCAGAGGATGGACAAGAGGGGTCCCCTAAAGGGGAAAATGTAAGGTGATGTTTCCTATGGGCACAGCTGCGCATCTGTAATTATATCTACATTTCAGCAATTCAAGTTCTTGTGTGCAAATAAGCTCAGAAAAATGCAAAACTTGATCTTCCTTATATATTTGAAGGACTTGTCCATCTACTAATCTGTTTATCCCTTAATTGTCTCTAAAGCAGAAATGTGTGTGATGAAGCTTGTTTTCCTTCCAGGCAGGGTCTTTTTGTTTCTTTTAAACACAAACAGAAATGTGTGTATATATACATCTTACTATGTCAGGCACAGATTCAGCAGCTCTCTTTCCTTTCCCTGCCATTTGAGTTAGAAAAAGCAGAGGATCCTCTGCACTTGGCATGAGGGACAGTGAAACACAAATTTTTAGATTTTCAGGTTCATTCCAAAGTCAAACACAAGAAATCTCTGCCAGAGTGAGATGAGCTAATTTCTAATTTTAAAAAAATTCAAATTCTCCCAAAAATTTTATCAGTTTCAGACTTTAAAATCTTGTGAAGATGGCTCTCATTTCTTATTTAAATCCACCAAACTGCAATAATTCAATCAATTTTTGACTGAGTTATTTAGTAAAATATTCGAATGATTTAGTATCTCCCTGATATAGCTAAACTAAGTGTATGCACATCCATTTTATTAGGATTTAAAATTAATAAGCACATAAAGCCCATTTTGTCTTCACACTTTTAAAGTTAACAAATACAATCCATTCTGCTTTCCTTTGTTTGACATGTGCAGCTAATTAGCCTCTATAACAATCAATAGCCTGTTTGTTCAATCCTAATCTGCTTCATTTAAAGCAGTGAGACACTTTTCTTTCCATCCATCTTCACTTCAGTTTAATTTAGTAATTTTTGTCCTTAATCTTGTATTTCTTCAATTAAATTTATAAACCTCATACTGTGTTCTGCTTCATTTAAGCAGATACTAATTTTAAAAAAGAAAACAAACACCATCACTTCCCAAACAACAATCCAGTTCATTTTCACTTTGTGTCTGCCTGTCTTCTCTTTCATACCTTCTGGTCAGTTATGAAATAGTAAATTTTGATGCAGTGTCATAATTAATCTTCTGAGTCAATGACAGAATTAGGAATACTATGGGCTACACATACTTCCTAAACTCTTGCTTCAAGCAAGCATCAGAGGTTTGTTTCACATTCTTTCCATTTGAAAACCACCATTATACCCATAATACAGTGGTGGAAAAATGGAGAATTTTTACCTAAAATCTGCAGTTCCCAAGAGCTTCTATAGGCTCAGCACTATTTCATGAGCCTCTCCAACCTGACCACGAGTTTTGCAAAAAAGATTAGACATAGTAACAGATGAAATGGTAAGGAAATATCACCTTCTCAGCATCTCTGAGCTTAGCAGAGATCTGTGCCTTCTGAGGGTTTTGCTTCCAACAGTTCAGAGCCTTTAGCTTACACAGCAGCTTTCTAAGCCTGAGATGCTCATCCTGCTTGAGCTGCAGCTGCTCCTGCTAAAGAAGAGTTTGGAAAGACTGGGCCCAAAAGGATTATTTCCCCAGGAAGCAACGTGGTTTGGAAGTAAATATGATTGTAAAAGCACGCAACTCTTTATATCACGTTTTCACTTTCAAATGCTCAAACTTTGCAGTATAAAGCAGTGCAGTCTTTGGCAATAAATTTCCATTACTGTGTCTCTGGGGAAACAGGAAATGTGAATGGGAAAAAATTGAAGAGGTTTAATCCAAAAAAGCAAGCAGTGAACCCCTCCAAAATGAAGCCGTCTTAATGGTAATGAATATTACTATGCCAAATGAGGATTCTGGTTCACACTACATTCATATACTTGGTCCACCCTAATTACAGCGTCCTCAGTAAAAACAAAATTAGTGGATTCATGAAAAGTTCAGTCACTGGGTTTTCTTCATTGTTCCAGATAGACTTGCCCAGAGAAGCTGTGGGTGCCCCAACCCTGCCTGTGCTCCAGGCCAGGTTGGATAAGGCCCTGAGTAACCTGGTCTGGATGGTGTTTAAGGACACTTACAGCCCTTTAACATTCTATGATTCTATGCCTTCCTGCTGAAAACTCTTACAGAGGTTCCAGAGGACTGCTGGAGGTTCTGGCCCTCCTGGCAGAAGTATCTCTGCAGAGAAAGTCTACCATTCTGTGTCCACTTACCTTCTTAGCCTTTGTGCCCCATATTAATTTTATCTGCAGTTGGGCTTTGGCCCTCCTAATTTCACCACTTTGTGTCTGATCTCCAATGCTCCAGCTCTGTGGCCTGCCCATGTTTCTATTTGCAATCTCGCATTTTGTATTTCAGTTCCTCAAGAAGCTCCTTGTCAAGGCAAGTAAGGCCAAATTTCTGCTAAACTCCCTGGTCTTCTTGCATAACAGGGTAGCTGGTTACAAAATCTTCTCAGTTTTATTTAAAAATCAACCAGTTTTCCTCTGCACTTTTCCTCTCTTGGCAGTCTTTCAGGGATTCTGCCTCTCAGTTCCCTAAATCAGTCACAGTCCACTCTCCTGAAGTCCCAAGTCCTAACTCTGCAGCATAATTTTGCAACCTTTCTCCTGGCCCTGAAATAATTTCAGTCGATACAGCCTCACATGGTTTTCCTTATTTGTGAGAAGCAGAAGTAGGGATTTGCCAGAGTTGGCTCCTCTAGCATTTGCTTTTAAGATATTATCACTAATACTACCCAGGAACTGCCTCAGCTTTCACAATGCTGTTTTCCCCTTGCAGTACATTTCCAGATGAACACCAAGACATCAAATCAAAACCACTTTTCCCTATCCCTCTATAGACAAATCCATCTAAACTGTTCTCTTGACCAGGCAGAGTGTCACAGATTCCCCACCGCAGTCGTTAACCTTCACTAACATTCCTCCCTCCTCTGACCTTCACTCGTGGGCTGTCACTAGTGCATCTCCATGCTCACTCACAAGCTTTGTGCTGGGAATGAGCCCCTTAGAACAGAATGAAATCCTGGCTCCTTCCCTGCTGATCTTTCTTAAGCACCTCACAAGCAGTGTGAGTGCACCTGAGCTCCCACCCTTCCTGCCCACTGCGCCTGCACGCTGTCCCTTCCCAGCAGGTACACAAGGTCCCCTTGCAGCCTTCCCACACACTGACCTCTTCCATTTCCACCGGTTCCTTGTTTACTTCTGGCTGTCCCCACCTCCCAGGTACATTTGGGGTGCTGGAAGCCCTTCTCACCCTGATGGCCCTGCAGCTAGACCCTGCCTTGCAAGCTTCTCTGCTTGAGAGAGCTGCAGACCTATTTGCCTCAGACAGAAGTATATAGCCATTATCCATTTGATCTCATTTGTATTCACTGGCTGACTACCATCATTTCAGTACAAATTGAACTTTGCTGAGGAGGAATATGTTTGACAATAAAAGGAATTGATCTAAAAGTTGCAGCTTGGAAATAACTTTCCAGGCCTTAGTTTGTAATTCCCAGGAGGTCAGTTTTGGGGGCTCTTATTTAAAACATAAAGCTGAATATATTTTTTATTCTAAATAACCACTAGTGCGGAAAAGAATTCTGCCCACCTTTTTTTATGTGACCAGCCTGCACAAAAACGTAAGATTCCCATCAACATTCATCAGGGCCACTGAAATACCACAGTCTCCTTCCCCTGCCTAGAAAAGGGACAATGGCCGTATATGAAGACACTGACATAATCACTGAATGTGTGTTTGCATTTATGCTTCCTCAGATCCGAGTTCAACCTCTCTGATGTTCACCTGTGTAGAGAGCATGGTGGTGGTTTCATTAAGAAGAGTCTGAAAGAGTTTTTAAGTTAGGACCCAATCCAGTTCAAATGTATGTAGTTATTCAGGTTCTAAGGGCCAAACATTTTTCCACTTGGAGCATAAGCACACAAAGATTCATGACAGGAGGTCATGAATCCACAGAATCTGGTAACGGATCACTTCCAGCTCTTCACCCAAACTATGTCCCAGGCAGAACACAGTAACAGCAGCTATCTTCAGCGAGCTCAGTCAGCATATTATCCCTATCTGTGTTTACTGAGACACAGATGTATTTCCTTGCTTTAGAAAAATGTTCTTTCAAATCACCATTACTTTCGGCGGAGCCAAACTTTTCCTTTCAGATCAATCACAGTGGTTGGCTTGTCCCTTCTCTCTTCACTGCTGATTTCAAACACTCGTTTCTCCGTGCTAAGGCAATAGATATCTGACTTTCCCCGCAACTACAAACCAAACCTGTAAGAGATGGAGTGTGCACATATGGGAAAGTGACATTCAGAAGATTTCAAGTCTCTCAACTACAACCAGACAGTCTTTCTTCTTTACTGTTTTCCTAGAATCAATGTATCAGGAAGACAGAGCAATATTCCTCTTACCCCCAGGCACTAAAAAAGTGGAATTTCGATTGTGTTATTTGCAGATAATCTATTGGCAGTCCTGGGGTGTATGTATTTAATGGAAGTAGTAGCACCGTGGTGAAAAATCTGCTGTCTGGTGAAAACTGGTTTCACTCTTAGGATTGCAAAAGTAATCACAATATTCCTAGGGTCACTATTGACATTAATGAGCTCATGTGCCATCAGATAAAAACTCTGAGGATCTGATGCAGGTAGTTGCTTTATGGTCCCAATCAGGTGAGTTTTTATAGGCTACATTGGGATATCTTATTTTTGCAAAGTAATGACATATGTAGCTCCAGAGAAATCAGTGAAAACAAAGGCATTGTTAGAGTGAGCAATACAATTATGCAGCAGACATAAAGTTTCCAAGAAAAATAATGCAGAATATTACAAGTTGAGGTATATCCAAAATATTCCCTCTGCTGTAACTAAAAAGAGCTTCCATCACTCTCTCTAATGCAGTACCTGTTCCATCGAGAATACATCTCTCTCAGAAAAAGTACTTTATTTTTCCACCAGACGTTTTTACAAGATGCTTCTAGCAACAGGAGACAAATGATTCACACATTCATCCACATGACACACTGCAGCAATTTATTTCTTTGTGTGCTACACTTGTGGTGAGTTATACAGCAGAACAGAAACACTGATTGAGTACCCCCTCTTATTTTGTACTTTTAGATAGGCACAAGTAATGAAAAGGTTCTGCATTAGAGATTCATATTCATCCCTTACTTTTGTAACCTGCTTTTTGAGACCAAGATTTTCTTCCTGTCAGTCAGCTGAGCTGGGCTCTGAGAGTTGTTATTTCCATAATCATCCCATGGCACGGCCCCACAATCTATCACAGCAGAGAAAGTGAAAGAGCAAAGCTAGAGATGAGCAAATACCACAGCCTAGGAGTAAATGATCCAGAGCTCAGAATACGTGCTGTGATACCTATTTATTTAGAGCAAGAATATTTTCCTAACAAAGTGGCTTGGTGAAAATAATCCTTTGATGGTATGAAATCATCAGTTTTGTTCTTTTCTGTTTGTTGAATAGAAACACTGAATCCCTGGAAGCAGTAGGAAGTTCATGACCAATATTTGAAGGTGGCAACTGCTTGAGCTGTGAGGTTGGACTAGATGACCCACTGTGGTTCTTTCCAATCTTACCCATTCTGTGATTCTGTGAAATGTGTATGTTTCATACATAATCTTAAAAAGCCTGTTTCTGGTCATCAGGAAAGAAAGAACTCCTCACTGGTAAGTATGAGGGTACGAGAATTGACAGAATGAAATGTGTGCCAAAGAGAGAGGAGCAGAAAGACTGGGGAGCAGGATTAGGAAATGCAATTTTAGAAGATCCTGTGCCTGGTTCTGCTACATCAGTGAGCCTGGCCTACCATAGCCTAATGTCCCCTGTCTCCAGAGAGAAAGTCAGAACAACTGTGACCAGGCTTCTTTCAGCGAGATGTGAGGTAATGCATTTACCAGAAAAAATATGCTCTTTCTGATAAGCTTGTACATACAGACCACTTAATATATGATAAAAACAATTGTGTGTTCCATTTGTTGATATTTGACAATCAAGCTGCCCTCAGAAAGGGCAAACAGATTAGCACAAGTAGGAAGGTATGTGATAGAACTTAAACAGATTTAAATGACAGTACTGAAATTTCACATAGGTAGGTCATTGCTAGGTATAAATGTTTGGTCATTCTCATACCACTGAACAGCACTCTCAAGCAGATGAACACAATGCAGGAAAGCTAGAAGTCATTCCTGGCATACTGTTACTCCAATAAGAAAGAAGCACTATGGCAGGCTGTGGGCTCAGCCAACAGCACAGTCTGCTTTCAAGGTTGCCTGGCACCTCTGCATGCCAGATCTAAGCACTAAATGCTAATAACTACACTGGGTTCTTGCTGAAATTTTCTGTGGCTTGTTGTTGTTGTTGCTGTTTGGTTTGGGGCTTTTTTTTGGTGGTTGTTTGTTTGTTTGTTTGTTTGTTTTTGTTTCTGTTTTTTTTCTTATAATGAACATTACTAAGAGATTTCTGAGAAATTGATGTTGGGGGAAAATACACGTATTTTAGCCCTGCTTAAAAATACCGGTGATCTTTATACAGAGCAGCACCAGCTTTCCTCTGATTTGGGTTTCCTTTTTCCAAAACCAACATAAAGCTTGTTGAATCCCAAGACTCTACTATAGATAACAGAACAACCCACAGGGTCCATATATGTTCTTTAGATACTTTTTAGTTTTTCAGCTATCTGTCATCCCATTTTAGCTGATCATGCATAAACATTTCTTGTGGCTTCTAACAGCTCCATGGTGCATCTGAGCTTGCTCTTCAGACCTGCAGTGGACTCTGTTGATTGCTTTAGGATAGTGAGAAGTGGAACTGGGAGGGGGATATCTCTTCTGAGGCTGAAGCAGAGCCCAGTGACATTAAGCAGCTGGTGACCATGGACCACTTCCTTTGGGTACAACACAGGTGACACAGGGATTTGGGTGGTGGTGGGCCAGCAAAGTGGAAGGAGTTGGGGGAGACTCCACTGCCCACAGGCTACAGGAAAGTCCAAATGACTGCTCCCATATCTTTCCATCCAGCTAAAACCTCACGCGCCTCTCTCATTTTCTCTCTCACTTGAGCCTTCTCAAACATATGGAACAGGACAGTGAAATCAGGCAAGATGAAATGTTACCAAAAAGACACTGTACAGAAAAGGATACAGGAGGGAAAAAAAAAAAAAAAAAAAAAAAAAAAAAAAAAAAAAAAAAAAAAAAAAAAAGAGAGAGAGAGAGAGAGAAAAGCACGAGAAAATGCAATTAAAAAATCCTAAGAAGCCCACAGAAGAACTGAAATCATGCAGTCAGTAATGAGGCCAGATTAGAGTAGGAACCCAGGAATGAAATTATAGGTGCAGGTGTTCTAACACTGCTGTGCAAACGCCCTTGAAACCCAAGCAGTATTGTCCCCAGTGTAGGTTTCTGTAGAAGCTGACGTGGAGTTTGAGTTAATGGAGCCCTGCCTCCAAGTCAGCTAACAGATTACATGGATGTCACGATTCCACAAGACAGCATCTGATTTATTGGCTGGGTTTATTTCTTTTCAAAATTCCACCCACACATAGTTGCTATCCTAAAACACACAAGTGAAGCTACAAAATCAAGGCCAGAACTCCAGAGGAGCTGGTTCTGCAGCCATAAGGCAGAATATCCCATACTGACCCTGCAGTGCCTGACCCAGTTCTGTTTCCTGTCTCAATGCACAGGATTGAACTGCTCTGGGAAAACATCTTGTGAAAATAGAGACCCAGGAGTGGAAATTCAAGTTAGAAGGTTACCGGTGTAAAATCCATTGTGCACATGAACCATGGTGCAGCAGGCAACTACCTCTGCCTTCAGGTTATCTTTGTTTCACCAAAGATAGCTGGTGGTAGTTTCATCATGTCCTTCTGGCATGACTCAGCACCAGCCAGGAGCCTCCGTGCCTTCCTTCTCAAAGGCTGGCACCACGTGTCTGTTCAGTGGGACTCTGTCCAAGCTGAGACCACTAAGTGCTGCCACTCGATGGAACAGCCTGTGTCAGAGCTGTGTCACTTGGGCTGCCACCTTCTTCCACCGCGTGCAGCTCCGGAGGCGAAGCACAAAGATGCACAGTCACTGTGTTTGTGCAGCTCAGCTCCCCTTCAACAACTTCCCAGCCAGCCAGCTTGGCTTTAGTTTTTACTTAGCAACTGCCTCCCACCCAGAGAAACCACCTTCTCCTGTTCTCAGAGAGTAGGATCAATGCTCCAAGCATACTTTTTTCATTTTGGTAAAGTAAATGATGCTGCTGCAAAAGAATATTTTCATAAATCATAGAATAGGGTTCAAAGTTGCTGCACTCTCTGGCTGTGATGTCACAACCCAGTACGGTGAAACAGTGCTGTAAGTGACTTTTTTAAAAATAACCCAGGAAAACAAAATAAGAACCCTGTGGGTGGCCTGAGTCACAAGGGTTGCTATATACAACATGCATCAAAATGAAATATGGTCACTTTATTGTAAATAAAGTGTTTCTGCAATACCAAAATGAAGCAAAATCAAATCATTCAATGTAAAAGCTTGTGCCCAACCTACAATTTCACTGAACTAATGGAAAACAGATTTGTCAATTTTTTTGACTAGTTCTGGGTGCAACTGTATAATGTTGTTTTTTTTCCAATTGAAGCTAAAAGAGAATTTTCAGTAGCAAAATTAAATCACCAGCACAGAAACTCCCTGGATTGCAGTTGGGCCCCAATAGCCTTTCTGTCGCTGAAAAACGTGGTTTGTGTTTTTTACCAGAAGTGGTCATATTTCCATAATTTTTGTTTCAAATTTCCCTGAAAGAATTTAATTCTGCTTCCTAAGATCACGACTGACCCCTGATTTAGCAATGTCTGAGGAAGGAGTTCCACTACTGACTCTGTGACTAAAGTCCTGCAATCCTGCATTGCAGTAGTGTATAAGCCTCTAGCCCTAACTCATCTTCACATTATTACAGTCCTGAGAGCTGAAATAAACCTGTCAGAAGACAGCTGGGCACTGCATAAGTTTGCTGCCAATGCTGCTATTACAAACAAACATAATCTACATCTAAGCTCATAAGCTTAAGAAATGTGTTCTCTTTTAGGTCACTGATTGACATGAGTTCTAAGAAATAAAGCTGTAAACACGATTTAGCTGTTGCCTAGCTAGAAATGCAGATTATTTACCTCTGTATCTGATTCTTGGTGGTTATCCATCAACCTTTGAACAACTATTTCAACTATCTGGGGGTACAAAAATGAGAAATTTTCTTGCTTTACCCTGTGTTTCTAGAGCTCTGTGGGGACAGAGGGAGAAAACAAAACAAGCTAACAAAAAATCCAGAATAAAACCACACATCAGTGGCTATCACTGCCACAAAATATTGCTCCTTCATTAATCCCTGGGATTTGACACTGGGTATGCTTTACAGCTTAGTGCTTCTCAGCTTTCCTAAAATGTTTATGGCAAAAAAGTAGATGTCATTGCAAACAGATTGCAAAGCCTGTGTGGAGCAGCAATACCAAATTCATCCTGGTATCAAAGCCAAAATGCAATTTCATTACAGACCAGTTCTGTCAATAATGACCTGGCCCACAGTTGTATATTGGAGTTCTCAGTAAGTATTGAGAAAAGAATATGGCTTTTGTTTGGAACTGAGCATTTACATACACTAATTATTGCCTCCTGCAACCACAAGCAGTGGCAGTAGGGCACATTTTTTCTTACCTTTTATTTCCTTTTTTTCTTTGTTTTATTATTTGTGTCCATGAATACTCAAATTGCCCACATCCATGCAGTAATTGTACCAACATAACATACCTAAAATACTAAAAATTCTGACATTTAAATTGCCCTGCTAGGCCTAAAATATTAACACTCCAACACAAAGGAGTAGAGAATTCCCTATCAGTCCAATTCAGCCTGCCTGCAAACTCTGGTAAGGAGCTGACAGCAAATGCATTCACACACAGGACAAGGCTCCACTGTGTTTATGCAGCAAGGATACTTTTCCCACACAAGTATTGAGTTCCCATATTCCTCTTCATTCTTCTGACCAGGGGGGAGAACTACTCTTGTCTGGCTCTTTCAGATGTCACTAGAGTCATCTTCTGATTGTCTTCTGCACACCATGGATCATGTGGATTTTGGGGCTTTCCAGAAGCTTGTGAAACTAGAATAAAGTTTAAGACTTTTACTATATCTCTATGCTGTTTATAAAGCAACTTGCTTGCAAAAAGTAGCAGACTAAACCGAAGTAATTCTCTTGCTGTTCTTATCTAAAATACAGAAATTTCCAATAGAATAGCAAGGTTAATGTTATTTGTGGGTGACTGTATTCCTAGCGCTGTACCACAAACACTCCGGACAGGGGCAGGTTCCACTGTTGCTTTGGGCTCTCCCAGGACCCACACCTGACGCCACATGACAGAGGTGACATTGCAGAGCCTCCGGGGTCACCCACATCTACCAGACCTCCACTCCTGACAGGCTCCCATGGGCCCCTGCGGAACTTCACTTATCAAAAACTCCTCTTCCATGCCAGTCTGAAAGTGGCTTTTGTGGCTGGACACAGGATACCTTCACTCGAATCACTGAGATGTGGATATTTCATATATTCTCTCTCAAAATTACTGTGTTTGCATTTAATGACCTTCGACCTTGACTTTCCTTTGTCCCTCGTCCTAATCCATGCAGAATGTGGTTAAGTCTCAGCTCACTGCATCAGCCCCACTCAGCTTACAAGCAGGACAGGATCATCTGTCTCTTCTTTACTGGTCCTACCACATAGTTCAGTCTCTCCAAGTTTATAATAACACAAAACTAAAACCAAGGGGAAGAAACCAAGCACATAAGACTGGGTAATTTGGTCACTGGTAAGAAGATTTCTGTTCTTATACTGTTGACCAAATAGACCAAGAAGTTCCGTCTAACTCCTATCCCTGCTCTACTTGGTGTCTGATCATGGCTTTTCTAAGTGCTTCTGAGGGCCAAGGCAGACAATCACTGTGCTCTTGGAAATGGAGGAGCCATTAGCAAGCCATATCCGTCAATTCGGTTTATTGCTTTAATCAAGCAGCATTTCAAACACTTGGTGACATCACACAAAGGTTTTGCATCTCAGCACAGAGCACAAAGGGAATTAGAGAGCTCTTATCTGTGAGAGATGGGTGGGGATTTGGAGGAAGAAAAGAGAGGAATTTTTGAATCCAGTATTCAGGAGATTGCCTGCTGTGAAAGAGCATAGCACTGCTCCAACACTGTTCCCTCCACAAATTGCTCCCCAGCACCAGCCATGTAATGGCCACTTCAGCCTCTGGAATAGGCTGCTTTTACTGCTCTGCTTATGGTTAGGGTGTGAAAAATCCATAAAGCCTTGAGCTGCAAGAAGACTGGAACAAAGACATCAAGGGTAGCACAGCACTGGCCCAACAGTGCTCTCTCCTGTCTTGGTTTAAAAGACAGGTGTCTGCTAAGGAAGGTGGGAAGTTTCCTGGAATGGAAAATATGACCCCTTTCCCTCCAAATTAATGTAGTTATGAATTTATGACGCTTTCAGTTAAAGATATAGGAAAGGAATAACAGTTCCTTCTTAGTATATATATGTATAACAAGGCAAACAAACAATGGCTGCAAAACCACACAGAACCAGGGACCCAGTGACAACTTCCTCTTGGCCACGGGCACTTTCCCTTCGGTGCAGTTCCTGTCACGGCCACCAGGGGCGCCGGGGGCTCCCGGCCAGGCAGGGGTGTGCAATGATTCCTCCGTGCCTGCAGGGGGCGCTGTGGCTCAGCCGCCTCGCACCATGCAGTAATGGCGACACAGGCAGTAAGAGGGGAAGAGTGTGTGGCTCCTTTTGCAAACTCATGGGCAGCAGCCGGTCTCAGTGCCACTCCAGGTGGTTAAATAGTAGCCGGAACCCCGGCTGGAACAGCAGAGGTGAGCACACCCCAGGGGCTCTGAATTGAATTGTAGCACTGAGAGAAATGAGAGATCCCAAGGTGCTACCTTTATGAGTCTAGTCTGTTTATTATCAATTATTGGTTGCTTGGATCCTGTGTATTGATGTTATATGTATAAGTTACCAGTTCGATGTATTGATGTTAACTGTTCTCTGTACCCCAGACCCCTGTTCTGTGTACTTCCACAATTGCTTCCCAGTTCTAGACAGTCCTAACACCCCTTTACTTTATTATAAGTTGAGCCCCATTACTCCCTAAGTAGCCTAAGCCACCGCTGCCTCGCCTGCTACTTTGTTATCAGCTCCTCCCCACCTGCCTGTCGACCTAGAGGCTTCACCCCCTCCTCGCCTGCGTCTAGCACCGCCCATTATGGAGATCAGGCAGGACGGAAGTGCTGCAGACACCAACAACCCCTGAGAACGACGAGCCAACTCAAGCCTCGGGAAAACAAAAAGCAGCGTTGAGTGAGGAAAGAGCTCAGGTACCCTCTGACATCCTCTAACCACTTTCGGGAATCTCGCCATAACTTAGGAGACCCTCGCGGAGAGACACCCCCTAGACCCAAGAAGCTTGAATCGAGATTTATGGACTCCCGTGAGGCGAGGCTCCTGGCTCTGCACCTGCGTGGCAAAGTCGACAAGGATTTCCTTCTCGGCGGTGTCTGGTCAGAGCAGCAGTGGCGTAGGCATCCCTGAGCCCTCCCTCGCCAAAAAGAGCTGGAAATAAAGGCATTCAATGAGTTAACTCAGTCTCCTGTCCAGTTCATTTCCAACAGCACTAACCCTGAAGCAGAAGCAGCTGGGGGTCCTGGAGGACACAGGGCATCAGGCCAAGCTGTAACAAAAACCCCAAAGCAGCATCACAGAACAGTGGGGCTGGGCAGGGGATTGCTCCTTTGCACACCTCACCGGTGATGGCTGGTGATGCCATTTGGAATTTTTTTGTTTTTTCCTTTTATATTTTCTCTGTATTTTTCACACATATATTTGTAGCTCTGTAGCCCATTGTATTAGTGACTAGTTTTCCCAGTAATTTTCCACGGCCTTTCCCTAGGCAGAAAGACAAAACAAACCCCACAACCCCAAGCCCCAATGGGGTACAAGGCCCTAGTGCTATCTTGGTTCTTCCCGGGAGCCAAGGCTGAGAACAACTCTTCAAGATGTCAATTTCATGGACAAAGTACAGTTAGTGCCGAGGGGGGGAATCCAGAGAAGGGGCTTGACCTGGGGGGAGAATTGCATCACCACCTGTCCTCCTAATTGGTGCTTTTCATCTATTATGTTAATTTCCTAAAACCTATAAAAACCCACTCATCCCTGTGGGGATTGGCTTTTGTGGTCATCTTTCCCTAACTGTCCCTGAAGGCCTTCAAATAAAGATCCGCTCTTACATTACCTCCTTACTGAAAGTATCTTGAGTTTCATTTCCAGTTTGGGAAAAAGGCAATACCAGGGCTGGGCCGCCGTGCAGAGGGAGCAGCCCAGAGGGTGAGGGGGTGCTCCTGGCTCCCGGGTCCTGGCGCAGCACGCACCAGCTCTAGGCTCCCGTGCGGCAGAGGAGCACAGAGGCAAGCCTGCAAGGCCTAGTCACAGTGCCAAAGGGAAAAAACAACCAAGAGGGTAAAGAAAAAGGTGAGAACCACATGGCAAGAGGATCTCCAGTCAGATGCACCGTGCCGCATGGCACTTAGGTCAATCGCCCCTATGGGAAGGAAGAGCAGCTCCTGGCCCCCAAGCCCTGGAGGATCCTGGGCTGCCCTCACCCATTGTGATATTCCCAGAGCCAGGAGAGGGAAGGCAGTGATCATTCCGGACACAAAAACAAAACCAAAGACCGTTATGGGATCCAAGCCATCCCCAAGACACAGCCACACCTTGCTCCTTGGCACCAGCTCTGTGCTGGCCGCCTCAGCCTCAGCAAAAGGCTGTTTTTGCTGCTCCGCTTAGGGTTAGGGTTGAAAAAAACCAAAAGGCCTAGAACTCCAGGGACACTTTGCCTGCCGAAAATGACAAAGCTTTGGTCCTCTCAATTTTTAGGTGGAAGTGAAAGTAAATGCAAATGAAGGTCCTTTAGGTTAAATGTCACATGTGAGTAAACCAAAACCTAGCCACTCATATGTTTCCTATTTTCCAAATTTTTTCCAGCCCAACAGTTTGTATAGTGTTGTCCCTGGCCCTGTGCACACTGAAGTTTTAGGCTAGGCCCTTTTTGGCCTCTTGACTTACTTCTGCAGAAATATGTAAGGTAAGGAACAGGAGGGATGAGGTACAGTTGTGCCCTGGCATTGTGAGAGCTGGGGAAAAGGACTGTGGGGGAAGGCTGGCTGTGTTTGAGTAAATGTAAACACTGAAGGAAGCAGATGTAAGAGACACGGGGGAAGCAGTTTCTTAACCAGAAGCTGTGACAGTAGAAGGAATGGTGGGAGTAATATCCAGAGCCTCAACAAAACCCAGTGGCTGAGCTTGCTCTGAGATCCCCAGTGCCATCCCAGCAAGATCTTATTTGGTCCCTGGGAGCAGCTGTGGCCCAAGAAGCAAAAATATTTTCTACTTGGTGGGTTTACTTAGGGACAGTCATCTGAAAGGTTTTATTTGTGCCTTTGTCTCATCTGCAGGCTGCTCTCAGAGTTCCCCACCTAAGCCTAGGAGTGCTGGATGCATTTTACCTTGTGGTTTCATATATCCTGGCTTTTGTTCAGTTAGGAAATTCCCCAAACTGTTTTTGTGTCTTAAATCCAGAGCCTGTGACCCCAGACTGGGGAGCAACCAAGAGGATTGAAAAGTGACTGATACTGAGTGTTTAGAGCAGAGGGTTCAAGGTGCAAAGGAGTGTAAAATGCTGATAGTGAGAAAAGGGGAAAAAGGAGGAGATTGATGTCAACTGAATAATAAAGTCAAGATGAAATTTCATCCTTTTTCTTTTCTTTTTCCTTCTGCATTTTACTTGTGGAAGGTTGTTGTGTTTCCAGAGCATGTCCACACCATCACAGATCTGTCATGATCTCACAGAAAAGCAATGCACCCACCAGGCCCGGGCAGTCTGCTCCTGAAGAGAATAGAAAACATGGTCCAAAAATTGTCCAAGTACCTGGTAAACCATCTGATCAGCCTATGATGACTTTCTCTTTACCAGAAGATTTGAAATGGCAGGCTGGGGTTACTATAGTAAATATGTCATTTCCTTTCCAAAGGTTGGAACAGCTGAGGTGTGTGTCAACCTGCATGGAGACAGTATTGGTTTCCCTAAGAGCTTTGGCTTGTTATTCAAGTCAAAGTACTGCAGGACTGGGGGTTGCCTGCTTTTCCTTTAGCAGTTAGCAGGGAGGTGGTGTGGAACTACTGGCATCTCACCACCGGTTTGGTACCTCTGCTGTCACCGGACACCTTTGCAGGACACTCTTACAAAGACACCTTCAGCTAGAATGTGTTAACTATGAGTGATATGAAAGTCCCTTTGGAGGTGCCTGAGATTGCAGGAGCCCAATTAAACTTGATGTATGATAATTAGGCAACCAAGGTCACATCAGATAATCCTGTCCCAAGTACTGAAGTGCTCTTTTGGCATTTTGCTTTTCAGCCCCTGGATTAATCTGACAGTATAATGAGCTGGAATTTCAAAACATGGCATTTTATGCATACCATCTTCTCTGTGGGTGTGAGTGCTGCCTGTCTGGACTGTTTTCCTGTCACCAGGAAATGCCCCTCTTTACATATATGTGGATTTGGTGCTGCTCACATACAACGCAGGAGTAAAAGGTTTCTCTGTACAGCTTTCCTTTTGTCCTGGCATCTGTTAAAAAAATGAAAAATTTATCACAACAATTTGATAAAAACAATAAATTCTCCAATAATCGTTTAAAATATATAAAAAGACCAGCTTGGTCTTTTAATATCTCCAGATTTTATTCTTTATGTATTTTTCTTTTTATGTGAGTTCAACTTTTATTATCAGTTCTGAATTTATATTCTTGAATTTTCGTTTTGGAAGGAAGAGAGGAGTCAGTGAATCATAAATACTTGTTACAGCTTTTATTTTACCACTGTGCTTATGAACGTTTGATGTTTGAAGTGGGTTTATTTTCTTTGACAAAAAAGCCCTTCCTGTTCTGTGGTGTGTGCTCACTGTGCAATCAAGGGCCTATCAGTAACTTCATTTGTATATGACTGAGAAAGCTCATGTAAATTAGCATGCATAATGAGCTTTGAAACAATCAAAAGGGCTGAGCTCAATGATCAGTGAGAAACCATGTTATCAGATGTAGGAGGAATATTATGTGTAATCTATTTCAATTTCAGACACATCTAATGTGTGCCTAGCTACTACACTTTTGAAACAGAAAATATGGGCAGTGCTCTGCTGTCTCTGTAACATATTTTGTACAGAGTTTTTTATTCCGTTGCTCGTGACCAAGAGATCTTTTTGGTTGCTGCTGCTGAGGAATAATTTCTCTCTCCTCCAAATCAGACCATTTAACTTCCCTGAATGATGGCAGGCCCTTCAGTCTGACAGAGAGAACATTGGGTTTCTATAACAGGTAGCTCTGATTTAAATCACTTCTGCCAGGGCTGACTTGGGAGGCTGTCAAGCCCTGTGCACGTACTTCCTACAAGCACCAAGAGCAGGTGCTCTTGTAAGGGTAATGACTTGCAGAGACTCATTGCTTTGAGAAGTTTCCTAAGCTTAGAGGGAATAAAAAACTTCAGAGCCTCAGGAGGAAAATATTCTGTACCTTGCAGGATTGAGGTACCATAGTATTTCATTAAAAACTCTTGGAAATATTGTCCCTCTCATCTGTACTCAAGTAATGTCTAGTTTAGGTCTCTGGTGTAAGTAAAATGCGATCTCTGGACATGATTCTGCTTGTCTGACAAACCTAATCTTAATATCATAGTCAGTAGGATTTACCACCATCCTTGCTTGGATTTTATAATGTTTAACTTTTTAGTGGGAAAGGCAAATGAAAGAACCACTCTTTTGAGTTGCTTACGACTTTTCATTCCTGTATCTTTTCCTCCCTGACTTTACTACATCTTCACAATTCTCCACCTGCCCCGATCTCTGTTCTTAAAGCCTAATTTTGTAGTGTTGAGGGGGTTGTAAACACATTCTTCTGCATCACAGGAGAGGATGAAACATTGAGAAAGTCCTGAAGTATAAAATCTCTGGAGGAAAAACGAGTTTACAAAACTGACATATTTTTATGTGCAGTTTCTGATACCTTACCTGATATACTTATTCTTCTTGAGATTGCAGGGACTGAGCTTCAAGACATACAGAAAATTATTACAGCCTCCAGAATCCACTGGATCTCAGCAGAATATTCCAGCTGTTAGCCACTCACAGAGAAGTGGTCTTTCTACAGTTTGATGCAGCAATCAGGCATCAGTTATGGTAGGAATTACATCTTGTTGGGGAAGGGACTGGCACTTTTTTGATAAAGAGGCACTTTTTTCAGTTTTTCACAAAGAAAAAAAACATAGGAAAGATGAATTTAAATTTTGTCCATGGTGTCTCTTGCAAATTCGTGTATGTTCCTTGTAAGCATAGACATTTTCCTTTCACTTAAAAGTGTTAATTTTATTTAGCTAAAAGTGCTGAAGATCCTTACACACCTCACTGAGGGATCTCAACACATCATGTCTGAGCATGGCTGTCCTATTAGCTGAGCATTATATCACCTTTATGTTCTGATTCATAGTTTACTACATCGGGGAGGTTGGTGGTGGCTACAGAGGTTGACTTACGAATTAATCTTCTTACTTTCCTGTGGGATCTATGTCTAATTTTATCATCTCCTCTATCAAAGTATGCTTTATAAGCAGGTAGAGAATTTACCTACTTATACTGATTTCAAAATAAGAGACTACATAAAAAGGAGAATACTTGCTCAGAAAAAAATCAGAAGGCTTAGCTGGGGGAATTCAGTCCTTGCAGATAGCATGGAGACCCTTTGGGGACATACTGGAAACATTCAAGAAATGCATACCACATGGGAAGAAAGCCTTAAGAAAGGGTGAGAGGATGCTAAACAGCAGGATTGAACAGATTATTAAAGCAAGAAGACATCCTTCAAAATGTTGCAATTTTTTTCAAATGAAGAGTTAGTGTGCTGGTAAAATGATGCCCCTAGGGGAAAGAATCCAATCCCAGTGTATAAAATTACAGCCTCTAACGTGACCATTAAATGTCAATGCATTGAGCACGCAAGAGCAAGATCTTAGAATTACAACAGATAATTCTGTCCAAATTTCAGTTCAGTGGTGATAAAAAGAAAAGCAAATTGATTCCCTCTAGGTAAAAAAAAAAAAAAAAAAAAAAAAAAAAAAAAAAAAAAAAAAAAAAAAAAAAAAAAAAAAAAAAAAACCACTGCTTTGCCACTGGATAAATCTGTGTTGACAATCCTACACAGTTGTGGTCCCCACCTGAGGAAGGAGAGAGAACTCAGAAAGGTTCCCAAAGGAGCCATGTGGCTGCTGAAAGATTGCTGAGCGGAACAAGAGGTACAACTGGGAGCCCTTTTTGTCAGTCAAGGGCAGGGGATAAACAAGGAGTGTTTGCTCACAGTCTTTTCCAGTGTAAGGTGCAGAGGTGAACAGCGGGTAACCAGCTCTCAACAATGACAACAACAACAACGACAAGGTATTTCTTGCACACAGCCTGTAATTAGGCTGTGGGATTTCTTGCTGCATTGTGCAGTGGGGGGGGAAAAGTTCACAGGACTCGGAGAGAGTCTGCACAGGCTCATGGGAGACAAATCCACCAAGAGTTATTAAACATTTAGCGATTGCCTCTGGCCGAGGAAATGCCTGAGGGGGCCGTGAGAACAGCAGTGGGAAATGCCATCATATACTTGTTCTGGAGATTTTTGTAATCTTCTCACGAGTCTGCTTTTGATCACTGTGGGAGGCAGGACTCTGAGCTGATGGACCTTTGCTCTGACCCAGTATGATTGCGCTTGTGCTATCCAGTGGAATTGTACATAACTGTAGACTGAGGATTTTTCTGGAGGTTTGCAAGGAGATAAAACTACCTAGTCCTTTTATTTCTATTTTTCCTTGCTTAAAGTACTATAAAGGCCATTTGTGAGGGAAATGTTTCCCCCGAATAAGGAATTGTGTATTAATAGGAAGTAAGACAAAATGCAAATATCAGAGGCTTCATCTTTCTTGTTCCTTATTGCCAGTGCAATCGGT
Organism: Hirundo rustica; assembly: GCF_015227805.2. Lineage (NCBI taxonomy): Eukaryota > Metazoa > Chordata > Aves > Passeriformes > Hirundinidae > Hirundo > Hirundo rustica. The sequence continues at coordinate 70,398,729 of NC_053452.1, forward strand.
TTCCATTTTCTTAACACCAGGGCTTAGTGTGACACTAAATCACTTTTAACCTAATTTGAACTCCTCTGCCAAGCTCAATACCAGAAGCTGTTATTTTCCCCTGTAATTTTCTTGCTAGTCCTGCAACTGATACAAACTCCATGTCACTTTTAAAAGTGATTGTGTGTGTTTGACAAAAACAAAGAACAAGGTCCTTGCCTTAGAGTTGCCTTTCAAATGAGGATGTGCAGCAACATAAAACGTTGCAGTGTAGATCGCTTTTTATATTGCAAGAACTGGTCAAACAGGGACTCTTTTTTTAAAAAGCATGAGAATGAAGTAGAGAAGGATTGAGAGTGACAAAGAGGATGCAATGAAATGACCAAGTCATGTCTAAACTTGGTTGAGTAATATATTTACAAGAGGCATAGAGTGCAGTAAAAGCTTTATGTGTGGCATTGCACAGCACAGTGCAATCCAAGCCTGAGGAGTCAGTTGGGTCTTGGAAGCACTTGTGCAACTCTATTGGAAGAGCACTTTGATGGTTTAGCTGGGTACTGATGTCCCCTGCATTGTTGTGTGAGTCATGGTCTCATGAAAATCAGTGTGGAGTGCTCCAGCTAAACCTGGCTCTGGACTCCAAGAATCATTCAGTTTCCAAAATTTCACAAGCACTTTTGAACACTTTGGAAGGCTTTAGTGGCTTTCCCACTTGGTATAGGAAATTATATTAATATTAGGAATAGGAGGCAGTAGAGCTTCTGAATAATTATCCAGTTTATTAGATACAGTAATATTCCTCTCTGTGAGCATTCCTTTCACACTTTTTTTGCTGTAAATTTCTCCAGTCAGAGGCACTTTCAAACATGCATCTAGATCACTAATATTTGTGTCTATTTGTTTTAATCAAGTCTGCCACTCTCCCTCTTAGTTGCCACCATGTTGGGTTAAAATGAAGTGCAGGTAATTTTGTTATAGACCATTTGGAGAATTTTGAAGCCACCTTACTTCTTTTTTTAATACAAACAGTTTGATTTCTGTACCACGAGACATTTTAGTCCTCAGGGTATGTTTCAGCCTTCCAGAGTGTTACAGACAGGGTGCACAATGCACTGCCTCTATTGCATAACTCTGTGATTCAGAGCACATTTGCTTCACAGCTATGACTCCCACAGCTCCCGGATCCTCAAAGCTGCAGGGTGAGTAAAGCCTACCCTCAGAGGCATTCCTCCTTCCTTCATTTGCCTAGAGCTCCTCAGCAAACAGTGTCCTCAGCGCTGTTTACTCCTTCCCTACCACGAGGCAAAGAACCTAACCACTAACAGCTAATTAAAAAATTCCCATGTTTACAGCTTATTAGCTTGTTTCTCCATCAGGAGTTCTAGAAAGCACTCCCTACAGAGTGCACATAGAAAACAATAAAATTTTGAGACAGAATATAATCACACTGATGTCACCAAAATGGAATTATACGTTTCTACTAACTTTCAGTTTTGGTTAATTACCCTTTGAGTTCTCTTACCATCTGGCAGCAGTTTTGATTGATCAACATGTCTGTCATGGTTGTGTGCCAGATATTTAGGTGGAGTGGTTTTCTCAGATATAGCATCACATGGAGTTATACAATGCCAAATTAAATACCTGTGTGCTCAAGAGGCACCTTGAATGATACTGGCAAAAAAAAGCTGGTGTCTTGTTAGGGAAAGTAAGGATGAGTCTTGCTGACAATACTAATATGCTCCAAGGTAATAGGCAGCTTAGAGTAATCATTCTCACTTCATGTTTCTTCATTTTCATGCCATTCTGCTAATTATCCAATGCTAGATACTATGATTTCATCTCTAATAATGCCTTTCCCAAACAATGACTTATAGCAATACAATTTTCTGCCTTGATTTAAGTCCAGTGACACATAGTACCTACTTAGCATAACTGAGAAACAGGATTTATACTGGCATGCAAAATCTGGACAGCTTTGATGAATAAGATGTCCTGATGCATCTGACCTACAATAGATGATTGACAGTAGCTAGATAAAGACGTGGGAGCTATTCCATGGAAGCAGAAGTAGTCCAGCATCTTGGTAGGACAAGTATTCTGGAATTATTCTTATTGGTTTTTTCCCCAAGGATTGATAACAGATGCTTCTCTCTTTTCTCATACATGACCTGCTTTCAAGGTCAGAGCAGACTGTACCACATATCAAATATCAATGCGGCCCCTGAGTTGCCTTTTCCTCATCATACTAGATAGGACTCTCATAACTAATTGAATGTTGTTCTTATCTACAAGGAGTCATCTCTATTTGTTTAGGCACACATGCGTTTTTCTTGGAGGATATTCCTAATGGATGGAGGATTTTTTTCCAGTCACTATCAACAATGCAATTAATTTAAATTACAACATACAAGTACAGTGACACAGTAGCCTTGTACTTATGTTCAAAGACATGAAGACAAGATCATCCTATGACACAGGAGGAAAGTAAACTAGGACTATCTTTTTTCCTGTCTCTGTTTTTAGAAGGACAGAAGTGACTTTTTCTATCCAAAAACCCTTTTTACCATTTACGTCACATCTGATCTTTCTTCAGGCAGAACAAAATATTTTTATTGAAAATAGACATACACCTAGCACTTTTCTAGTGTGCTTTTTCAATGCATGGGCATATGTTTTTTAGAACCATGGTGCTAAAAACTTGCAACAATTTTGTGTTTGTAACACAAAAGCCCCTGTGCTGAGAGTTATGAGGTTTGTTATTGGGTGAAGCTCTGACAGGAGACCTTCAGAGACCTTGCCTTCCTCCGCTGTGCCTGCGCAGCCTGAAGAGCTCATGCAGAGCTGGTGGTGATGCAGTTTCTCCTGGGCAATGTCCTGCAGCCAGGGCCATGCTGTGGAGGAGCACACTGACTGTCAGACCTTGTTAGCTCAGAGCAAGTTGGTATCTCTAACAGTTCAGTTTGTTTTGGGTTGTACAGCTTCTGTGTAGGACTCCTCTTAATATTTGCAGCCAAATCTCTGTGAAGATAAGTGACCTAGATCTGAGCTGTGTCCTCACCTACTCCTGGCCAGCAGTAAGAAGCAAGGAGAACAGTGTTGTCTCATAAATCCTGAGTGGTCTCAAGAGAAGCCCTAGTGGCAGATATCCTTTGAGGACCCTCTAGCATCTCCAGACTTCTGAAGAAAGCAGGAACCCCATACTCTACCAAAGGACCAGGTCTTCCTTGTCAAGAGCTACTCAGTGCGAAGGAAAGAGGAACAGGCTGGTCACTGTCTAAAACAAAGTGAAGGAGAGGAAAGGTGCTTCCAGGCTGTACTTCACCAAGTACTTCCATTCTGGATGTGTTTGTGAAGAATGGATGGTTCCGCACAAACTTGAGTCTACCAGAAACTACATAAATATTGGGTTCAAGGAATGGGGAGAGATTCATTGTTTGTGATGGAAAACAAATGCTATGATCAATTTTTAAAGTAAAATGAGTGGAAAGCCAGGTTTCTGTAACAGCACTTTTCACAGCTACCAAGCAGAGATGTTGTTGAAGTGATCCACTTGAGGAAAGCAGCAATAAAACAAAAGATTTAACTTCTGTGCAATTTTTCCCCATCTCTGCTGTATGTGAGTACCCACTGCAGTCAAAAAACAGGCCCTTCTTCCCTGTGCTGTGCTCTGAACAATCCTGGTGTAAGGCTGCCATTGCACAATAGCCTGTCGCACATCATGTCTCATTGCGCATCTCATGAGATGATATTAAGCAAAGAAAACATTTCATTGTGACTTAGAGTAGAATGTGACAGAAATGCTTGACTCAGGTACTAACTGGTTGGAGGATGGCAAAAAGGCATGCAAACATTTGCTGAGGGTTCATGATCTGGTCACATCACCTAACTTACTGAGATCTTTTCTGATGCGGTGGAATCAACATTAAAGGCAGGATGGGAATGACTGAAGCTGAGGACTGAGAGTATCAATACAATTCTTCTCTACAAAGAATTTTGTTAGCCATAAGGATGCAAGAATATTCCAGAGTGTCTGAAAAGAAAAAAAAATAAGAAAAGTCTCTGCCTTGTCCATGCACTTCCCTCCTCTTCTACTTTCCTTTTTTCTCTTAATTTCTGCCTTTCTTTATTTTTGCTTATTATTAGCTAAGTACTTTTGGTTTTCTCTAAAGGCTTGAGGGTTACCTTCTGTTTCAATAGTTGTTTTCCCCCTCTTTCAGTATCTGTTCAGCCTGTTTGCTGATGTTGTATTCCAAGCGCATTCTTCTCAGTCATGTGATCTGCCCCTGTATTTCAGGTTCCATAAACAATGTTAAATACAGAACTCTAATAAATGGAAATTTGGGAAGCCTGTTAGATTAATTGTACCAGAATTCTTCTTAACCCTCCCACTTAGCTCTACTTTGAGCAGTCAAGAATAGAAATTTGGAAGACTGCCATCAGAGAGGTCCTTCTGAAAGCAGAAAATGGAACATTGTAGTTTAAAAAACCTTGTCCCCAGAAACCACGAGAAAGGAAGTGAAAGAGCAAGATGACACAGTGAGGGTGAAATCTGTGCACATAGGCACTGGAAAACACTGTTGTCATGCAATGGCTCAGGGAAGAAGCAGTGCTCAGTGGGTATGTACCCATAAGGCCAAGGCATTTTAAATTGACAAGTCTGAATTCTTCACAGAAAGTTTGTATGTTTGCATAAGGAGCTAATATGAGATTTGCTTCATTCTGGTCTCCAGGTACCCGTATCCCAGGGCTGTCTCCCATACCAGAGTGAAAGACACCCAGGCCAGTCCTGGGGGCCCATTGCATTTGCCTCTAATTAATTTATGAACTCTTTTGAGGGAACAGCTCCAGGACAGAGCAGGACTGGGTTGCAGGAGGGCTGGAAGTCAGGGATGCAATTTCTCTGTGTCAAATGAACAACAGCTTGTGCATCAATCTAGAACTGGATAGCTGTGGAACTGGGTAGTTGTAGGAGAGCCCTTGTGGGAGAAAGGAATACAGGTGACCTTGCCCCTGATAAGTAACAGCTGTGTTAATTACCCAGTGCAGCCTTGGCCTTGATGTATCACAGCTGTAGCCAATAAAGGTAAGTGTGACAGAAGAGAGTGGATTAGGTGGTAAAGGAATTATCAAGAAGCATCACAAACATGAGAATCATGAAGAGGAAGGATCTTGGGGAGAGGGAATTACTGCTGTGAGGTCAGTCTGGGTTTGCAGTTAGAGCCTGTTGGAACCTGCAGTCACAGTCTAGCTAGGTAAAAGCCTGCATTCAGAGCCTGCAAACTAATATGCGCAGTCATAGTTCAGCAGGAAATAACCAGCAGTCAGAGCTTGCAAGGGAAACCTACAGTAGGAGCTTGTTGCAGCCAGAGCCAGTGAATAGTTGGAGTCTGGCTGGCTAAACTGTAAAGAGGAATAAACCTTTTCATGCTGTGTTTAACAAGAAATCTGTGTCTCAGCTCATTTCTACCCTCTAACAAGAGGGCTGCTGCTACAAGCCCTGGCCTCAGCATGTCCCGGTCCTAACACAAGAGATCTCTTGTGCTGATTCCTGAGGTTCAGCATAGCATTTATTGCCTCCTGAGAGAAGTGAGTTTCATGCCCCTGCCTTACCTTGCGCTGGCCATTGACCGTGATGAGTATCTGTAGAAGCAACTTCTGCTTTTAAAATTCCAGTATCCCTAGAGCTCTAGGCTTTGTGGTTTCTTAAAGCATAAATCAAACCCTAAGACCAAACCTAAGCATAACACGAACCCTAAGTAGAGCAGTAAAAGGAGCGTGAGCTGAGGCTGAGTTGGCCAGCACATGGCTGATGCCAAGGAGAAAGGTGTGGAGGGAGCATTGTTAGGGCAGTGCCATGCTGCTCTTGGCATGCATTTTGAAATTCCAGTGTCCCTGGAGCTCTATGCTTTGTGGGTTTCTTAACCCTAACCCTAAGTGGAGCAGTAAAAGTAGCCTTTGGTTGAGTCAGGTTCCAAGCAGAAAGATAGGGAGGGAACAATGTTGGGGCAGTGCTGTGCTATCCCTGACATGTCTTGTAGTTGCAGTGTTTCTGGAGCTCTAGCTGTTGTGGGTTTCTTAACCTTAACCCTTAGTGGAGCAGGAAAAGCAGCCTCTTGCTGTGCCTGGTTCCAAGGAGAAAGGTGTGGAGGGAACAACGTTGGGCAGTGCTGTGTTTCCCTTGGCATGCCTATTGTGGCTCCAGTGCCCCTGGAGCTCTAGGCTTTGTGGGTTTCTAAACCCTAAGTGGAGCAGTAAATGGAGCATTTTTTTCAGGTTGAAGTGGCCGTGACCTGACAGCTGCCAAGGAGAAAGGTGTGGAGGGAGCTGTGTCAGAACAATGCCATGCTTCCTTTGGTATGCCTTTCATACCTGCATTCAAAAAAATCAAAAAATCCTCATCTGTGGCTCACACTGACTGCATTTGGATTGTCACTGTAATTGTTTTTACCCCATGTCCAGTTGTAAGTCATATTGTAATGCATGTGAAAAGCTGGGGATGGCTTAGTGCCTAGAACAAATTCTCTTTAGCATTAACAAATACTGGCTTCTCTTGAAGTGTTTTGTACATGACCAGCACTTTGTTAGTGTGAGTCATTATCTACAAGTTAAGGAATGTGTGCCCATACTTAGTAGAGTGTGTTTGAGGTTAGAAAGTTATTGCAAGGAGTTAGAAGTATATAGTGTTTTGAGGCTTCTTTGTCCCTGTCATTTCCCAGAAATCCTTTTTTGTTTTGTTTTATTTTAGTTAAGCTTTTACTTGAACATAAGATTTGTCTCTCAGATTTGAAGCAAGTGTACTTTAGACATAACATAATTTAGCTATGATGAGTAGAGCACAAGGTAAATGTTTGACCTTCAAAACCTGCTGAATTTGAGCAACATTTGGAAGAAAGTTTCTTAAAGCATCTAATTTATAAAGCAAGTATGTGAGCTACTACACTGAGGGCATTCAGAGTCTCTTACTCTAGGAATGTGCTTTTGCTGGCTAGGACAGGAGACAGGCAGGGCAATGCAACTGACACACACAAAAAATCTGTATCATTATTTTAAAATATGATGTGCAATTACTAGTAGGCAGCCCACTTTTTTGCCAGAAGACATAATGTTTGCCAGAACAACATTTATTACATGAATAATGCATTTCCTCTTTTTATATACAATATGCCATTTCTTGTCTTCATATACATGAAGTACAATATGCAGTTAGTACATTCTGAAATAAGAGACATCAGTTAATCTTGGAGATTAAGTTCAGGTCTTTCTGAAGTGAGTTTTACAAGGTTTTAATGTTTTCCTTTTAGGCTGAAAAAAGAACAAAGTAAAATCGAATGCAAAAAAATTAGACCTTTGATTTGGGTGGAAAGGAGTAATGAAAAGTTAAATACTCTGTGTTGTAAGCATGGAAATTATAATTGGGCAGGGTTTGTTTAACCAGCTGTGACCTACTAACTTTTGCACAAGAATGATAAGCACAAAGGGTACCTGAGGAAACCAGATCCTTTCCAGGGTGAGATTGGTATTCACACTCCCCATTTCCTCTGCTTTACATCACAACCCGTAAACGATACCAGCAGAGCGAGAACAAGCAGGGTGAGCAGGGTTTCCTGCCAGGGCAGAAGCACATACACTGTCCAGATGTGCGTCATCTTCACTGATTTTGGCGGTCAAGGACTGAGCTGCCTGTCACAGATGCTGTTCTTCTCCACCTCACTGCAGGACACTAAGGGTGACTTCTTTGTAGCTATGCTTGCAGAGGAGTCCCAACACTTTGTTGCTCTTCTAGGATGTGGCACCTGACTTATTTAGAGAGAAAAGAACATCCTACTGCATCTAGATCAGCCTGGAAACAGATGAAAGCTTTCAGTGCCATTTCCCAAGAAACAGCTAAAACACATTTTAACCCCAAATAGAGTTGATTTTCCACATTATGTGGTCCCCCTCGCCCAAACCCTAGCACCCTGCCCCCCTCCTCCCCTCAACATGCTGTGTCAGGCTCACAGAGTAACTGGGGCTTCTAAAACATGTTTGGCTAAGAGCCTTGACCTGGTTTCTTTGCCAAATCTGGGAACAAAGAAAAAGTCTGGGGAAAGGGAAGAACAGGATGGCACCGTTGCACTAAACCCACAGTCCTACATTGTCCTCTTTCATCCTGCTTCCAACATCTGCTTTTAGGACAGTAGTTGCTGCAGGAGTCCTTTATTGTCTTCTGTAAGGGTAACATTTGTGCTGCACCCTGTGCTTCTGTCTCTTACTCAGAGACACTGCTAGGGCCTAGGTAAGCCAGACTACTATCCACAACCTTTTCTTCATCCTGCTGCAACTCAACGCTGTGTAACATGAAGACAGCAAAATCAGGAAAGTAGGAGGATTCACTTGACCAAACGCAGATTTTGACAGTGTCAGCACCTTTGCTTGAGTCCCTGGGGAGAGAAAAAGGGACTTCCAGGGCACAAAACATCTCATCCAAACCCAGGAGTCTGAAACAAATCATCCCTTTGAAGCACCTCTTGATGGTCTTGATGCTTTGAAGCACCTCTTGAAGCTTCTGAGATACAGGTGACTGCAGTAAGATGGGCTATTCTTAAACAGTTCCTATTAACATTAAGTAATTTTAGTCTTATGAAAATGCATATATATATTTCTAGAAATATTTACATTATAACTATCTTCTGCTTCTTCCCCAGTCAGTAGCCTTTCCTTTCCTTTCCTTTCCTTTCCTTTCCTTTCCTTTCCTTTCCTTTCCTTTCCTTTCCTTTCCTTTCCTTTCCTTTCCTTTCCTTTCCTTTCCTTTCCTTTCCTTTCCTTTCCTTTCCTTTCCTTTCCTTTCCTTTCCTTTCCTTTCCTTTCCTTTCCTCCATCTAGCTGCAGCTCCTCGTCAGAGGGACAGGAAAGGCAGGGCCTGCTCACCCCAGAAGCACCTGGCAACCACAAATGTACGTAGCAAGAATAGTTCAGAAGATAAGAAAGCAATTGGATTAACTCCTACTATAGCCCTCCAAATGCAGTCAAGCTGGAAGCTAAATTCTGCTTTCATTATAAATAATTGTCAGTTGCTGTCTACAAGGTGCTTCTTGGCTTCACTTAAACAAAACCAGTTAAAACCAGCTGGCTCCAGTTAAAACAAAACAAAACTAAAATGAAACATTAACTGGTAATAACTGATAAAGCAGGGATGAAAAAAAAGACCAGAGGAGTGGAAAGGGCAGAAGCAATTCTTTATTAAAGCCTTTTCTCCAGCAGCTTGCAGAGCTGGAGAATGGAGAGCTGGCATGAGTGCCAGTTTCTGTGGCAGCCTGTGCAGGGCAGGTTGATGCAGATGCAACAGGCATGCTGCAGTGGTCCCCCTGCTGCAGGGGTCCCTGAAACCCATACTGAAGCCATCCCCAGTTCCCATGCTGCAGCTGCTCCCACATTCACTGCTCTCTGGCCACCCTCACATCTGCCTCCCTCCGGTCGGTGGGGCCTTGCTCTCGGCTTCCTTTGTATCTGAAGCACAGAAGAGCAGCATATCAAGTGATAGGAAAGTGGGTGTGGCTGGGCCACAAGTTGATGGAGAGACACAGGCAATTGTCAAAGCACAGGCAACTTAAGAAAAGTCAGTACTATTAAAGAAATAAAAGGCCATTCATATGTATACACACATTTTCTAGGATGTGTCAGTGTCTTGGATGTTTCATTTTAAAGTGTAAAAGGACAATGTGTAACTGCTTATAAGTTAATACACTTACATTAAATTCTTTGAAGAAGTGTAATAGTATAACTCTACAAAGTATTATAGGGTACTGAAATATTTTCTTGCTGTTGACAAGTTGCAGGTTCAAGAGGCACAAACCAGTATCTGAACAGGGTGTACAGCATTAGGACTCACAGTTCGCTCTCGATTATCCCAGCAGAGTCAATGATCTGGAATTCCTTCTCTGGCACAAGATAGATGCTCCTGAAATGCACCATGGCTTTATTCTTTACTCAACATCCTTGTGACTCCAAGAGTAGGAGTACATGGCATGTACTGCATGAGTATGGGTTCTGCAGTTGTACTCAGCTCCTTGGGACAGATAAATCAAGTCTGATTCAGTCCTTGCTGATAAACTAGGATGGCAATCAAGACTTGCTATGACATGCCACCACTCTTGGTCCTAACTCTCAAATGAGTTCAGGGCAGAAGGACACTGAGACTCTTGAACCCACAGACTGAAACAATCTGAGGTGAGGGCAGCAGGGCCTTGAAACTTAAGTCTACTATAATAATCTACTCTAGGATTACTGTTATCTCTTCTCTTATTGTGTCCAAAGAAAACTCTTTCTAAATCTAGGGGTAAAAGTGCTATGAATGGCCTGTATGCAATTTTTAATGATAATACATAAAAATACTAGAAACTTAAAAGCATCTCTGGGCAGTCTGAGACAAAATACAGTGTCTTAGACAACACCCAACAAAACTAGGCAGATAAAAGAAGGAAAACAGCCTGAACAATAAGCCTCTGATGGGGTTACTTTCCAGCAGCTACCAGCCAGATAAGAGAAACCCCAAACTGGGGTAGCTCCACATGTCTGTAACTGGTGGGCAGTTAAACTGCAGGGGAGGGCAGAGGAGCACCTTCTCAACTTTCACAGCTCACTGGGCTTGTAACTACAGCTTCCAGCCTTGACACAAGCTTCTGCCTGCACCTTAACACATGTTTTCCTGTGTTTACTTCTGAGCCTCTCTTTTGCTGGGGAACAAGATGACCAAAAGCAAAACCAGAATGCTGGGGGACTACTAAACCCATCTGTCTGCGCATGCTAACAGAGTCACACAGGGCATCTGCAGAAGGGCACGCCTTGCTGCACACAAGTTTTGAGAAAGGAGACCCTTGTGACATGGTCAAAAAATTGTTCTTTCTGAAAGGAGCAGTTGATACAGGGTCATCTCCTAAGCTGTTATGTGCACTTTCTCTCCTTTCCTAACTTCCAACAAGTCATATGTCTGCAGTTTATTAACAGGTTTCATTTAAATCTTAAATAAATAAAATTTAAATGGTAAACAACCCTTACTCAGTAAGCTTAATCATTAAAGAAGTGGATTTACATCCTGAAAATGAGATGATATGTTTGTTTTTCCCTTACCATTAATGCTTGTATTAGAAGCAAGAACATTTTCAAAGTTTTCTTTCTCTGTATGCTGGCTTTTGCAGGAGACTCTGTCCACATTCTCCATCCACCAAAAATTGACGAAAGACTGGCAGAACACACAGCTCAAGGCACTTTCAGACTATCACTCCCTTTACAGATATGTATTTACCTTTACTTAGCAATATACACTAATGGAGGACTCTGGTCCCCAGGAACACTTTTACAAACATAATACAAACCTGGCATTACCTGCAGGGTATTTCTTTAATTCTTGCTCCTCTTTTTTTTTCCTTGAAATAGTCCAATTATGAATTACTTGTCTTTGAGGACAGGGATGTCATCTAGGAAGCTTCTTAGGCTATAGTAGTGCCCAGTGGGCTGACATCTCAGGGCATGCTGGGACATACAGTGATACGGCCTACAAAAAAGGATAACTTAAATATGTGATTTTGTGCAGGGCATCATCAGCCCAAATAAGCTCTACCTTTGTTGAGCTTCTTTCTGTATAGACATTCTTGGCATCTTCTACAGCCAGATTTACAAGCTATGCTTGCTCTGTACTGTGATGGCCAGCATGATAAAAATTGTGAAGGTGGCATTTAAGAACAAAGGTAAATTTTAGATTTAGTACTTTTTATCTTATGTATGTCTTTACAATGCTTTAGAAAAATCCACAAATTAATACAGTAGCCACTTTGTGGTTCCTGCTGATACTTAAGTTCCAATAAGGCAGCAGAAACAGGAAGGAGCTAAGTGAGATGATGAGTTAATTGCAGAACTGGTGATTCGACAGTGTGACCCTGAGTCAGATTTTGTCATCACTGAGCTGTGCTGAAACTCTACTCCAGCTCTGGGCTGCAAGTGGCCTCCAGACCCCTCAGTCTGGCCTTACCCACCCACCATTACCTGAGTTATAGGCAGTGTGCACCTGCAGTGTGGCACAAACCCACACTGTTTGCAGAACACGGCTTCCTGGAACAGCTGTGCTGCTCACAGCTCTCTCCTTGCTGAGAGGAGAGGCTTTCCTCGGATTTCCGGGGGCTGCTCGTATGCACCTTTCCATACCTGGGCATATGAAATGGCAGATCTGGATGGTGCCTACATGCCAGCCCAGCCTTTTAACAGAGTGGAACATACGGTTCTCAGTGGCTTCACAACAGGATTCACACCCAGTAGAAAGGACACACATTGTAGTGGTGTGAGAGTTGTTTTATTAAGTTATTTTTGAAAGATTTTGGAGTTATTTTTGTAATGGTTCAGTCCACTGTACCCCCCTGTGTCTTGTAACAGTTTTCCCCCTTATGAGTTAGGTATTTAAGCAGACATTTTCTGCCAGTCATTCCTTCCCTGCGCCTGTCCCTGTCAATTCCCCCCTTCCCCTCGTGGTCGCCCTGTCTGTCACTTCAAGACCCTTCCCTGGATTCTGGAAAGATCCAGGAGAGGTGTCGAGTGGTAGGCTGGTGCCCGGGGAATCCCCTCCTACCCTTCTGTGATTTGTTAATGGTTCAGAAGTTGACACCCCTGTTACCACCCCTGTGTTCCCTGGTTGGCTGACCCGTTGTCAGCCCTCCCCCGTTTATAAGTGGCTGTCAAGCTTTGATCTCTGCTCTCTCTGGGCAGCAGCGGTCTGAGGCGGAGCTCTTTGCCAGACTCCCCTTAATAAACTACCTTCTACCCTGCCTAAAGAGAGACGACTCTTTTTCCGTTGCCGCAGTCGCAATTCCATCAGGTCCACTCGCTGGTGTGGAGAACCAAGAGCCCACTGGGAGGAGGTTACTTGCCCTGCCTGTAACCCTGACCGATCCTCGTAGTAGCAGTGCGGAACTGAGCTAGCCTGCACGCCTGCCAGGCGTGAGAGGACACTGCTATAACACATAAATTAAGCTATGGGGTTATGCAAAGTGTGGTCTGTTTCGTAGTGAAAATAGACTAGAAAAAGACCATTTCTTTTTTTCTTTTCTTCTTTATTGGCGTTTGTACTCATTTCAAGATATGTGCAAGAGAAAGGTCTCAGAAGCATAAACTTATCTGGGAATAAAAACAATAAAATACTGAATATTTACATATGAACACAGAGTTAAAGAAAAGAAATCAAGTCCAACTCCATTTGAACTTATGTTCTGTCACAAATTGTTTTACAATCTATATTGAATTCACAGGGTAGCACATCCCACTCATTCATTCTCTGATCGACTGCACATTTTTTCCACTACAATTTATCACTCATATAAGTGATGTTTATCTTGTATTTCTGCTGAAGTACCAAAAAAGTGTTGGTTTTGTTGCTTAGTGTCCCACCATCAATCCTTTCTCCTCATAAAGAAACCAAGTGGCACATTTCCTACTCAGCAGCAAGGCTTGTACTACCTGTAATGTTATCCCACTAAACCACTGAAAATATTATTTTCCTCACCTTGCAAAATAGCTTACAGGCATATTCATAATATTCTGAATAAATAGTCTGGAAGTTCATATTATCCACACACAAAAGATGACCTCAGAACAAGAGTTAGGTTTAAATTGTGATGCATTTGTATGGAATAGGCTATACTAGGTCTATATTAAACATTTATTAGACATACAGTAAACATCTATATCAGATTTACTTACTTATATTCAACAATAATCCTTCTTTTGATTTTCAGAATTTTACCCTATATAGAGAAAATATCTTCTTCTTATAGGATTTACATGCACTCTGAATCTAGGGAAGCCAACACACTTGTAACATTTTCTATTCCTATAATTTTAGGACTCCTCTAGATTATGTACAGTATTACAAACAGTAATACAAACAGTATTACAAACATCTGAACTATGAAACTCCAAAACCTTAAGGAGGTTAAACATTAAAAAACATTTCAACCAGTATGCCAGGCCCTGTGGACCGATAAGTCAGTCTTATAAATAAATTCAGAATTATTTTATTGAAGTCTGGTTCATACAGTTTTGTTCACAGATTCTGTAGTGTTTCCCCAAAAGAGCCTGCAGCTTGCAGGTATTTCCTGGTACTCTCACAGAACTTTCTGAGCTGGCAAGAACCTTAGGAGTACATTAAACTAAATAATTTTTGCTGGTTATTTTAAAAACAGAAAAGGCATTAGGGGGTTGTGTAGAAGAAGTCTGATTTCACTACCTAGTAAATTCTTAAAGGCTGTGCCTAACCTGTAATGCAGTCAGCACAAGATTCAGAATCACAAGCAGTTTAATACAGGATCTCTGTTCTCACCTTCAGATGCTGGATAAATAAGAATTTGCAAAAGACAAAATCTATAGTCCTAACTGTATGTTTACATTTATCATTTTTAATAATGATCACATCTTCTTCTAAAACTAAAGTATTTACAGAAATATTTATTAGAGGAGCCTTTCTCACAAAGTGTCTCTCTCTAGCTGGCACCACTGTGGGACACTTTATATGCAAAAGCCCAGAGCAGTTCTGCACCCATCAACAGAACTGCAGCCAGAATTTATGCCCACACCTAGGCTGGAAATAGTTTAGAAGCAAAGTCCATTAGCATCCACAGCCTTAATCAGCCTGTGGACTGCTGCTGTTTTCCATGCCCCTCTCCATCAGGAGCCTTGCAGCCATGCACAAGGGAGACCACGGGGAGACTGTGCAGCAGAAGAAGGAGCCAGGCCACAGTCTAGACCTCTGGCCACATCCCAGCCTGTTCCCCTGCTGGAGTTTCCACACCTGCCACTGGCTTACCCTTCTCCTTAGAGCAACCCTGAGAAAGTACAAACACTAACTCAAAGCTGCCACTTCACCTACGTGCCAAAACCCAATAGTCCCTCTCCAAATCCCTTGGTAGCATCCTGATGTACTTACAGGGATTTGCAACCTGCTGCCCAGTGCTTCTCTCTTTTGAGTGAAAGAGTTCGGCATCCTGTCTCTGGGTTCCCATTTGTCCAGCCAAGGGGAAATAAAAGCCTCTGGAACCCTAAAGAGGGAAGAACGTATGGGAGCTGAGAAGAGTCACCTTTTGAAAGGTGAAAACCTTCTAAACCACTCCTTTAGGTAACTTCTCCAACAACATGCATTTTACTGATTCTTTATATATAACAGGTATAAATACACAAGGCCTTGTGGATCAGCTATCAGAGATAAGATGAATTCTGGAGAAAGTCACACAGTTTATGTATTTTTAATTTCAGTGCACACAAAATATATGGTGAAAGAAATAGAGACAAAACAAAACAAACAAACAAAAAAGCCTCTTCATACTGGCATTAAAATAATAATAGGAACCATGAGTCTGCCTGGACCAAACTAGACATGTTGAATGCCCTTTTATTTATATCTTCAAACCTGGTTGTTCAATTAGAACGCAGTGTTCTGTGCTCAACTTCCAGCTAATCAGCACTGAACAATATAAAAAAATATATCTATGCCTTGCCAGTACCTTGTTAGTACACAGTATGCCATGTAAAAGCCAGGAAGTAGAAAGTGGACATAAAAGTGTTGAGACCAAGCTCTGTATTACAGGACAAAAAAATCATATTTAATGGCCTTATTCTGGCTCACTTATTATTTGTCAAAATTTTGCAGTGTTTTCAGCTGGAAACTTGATGATACTTAGAAACTCCTGAGAGGTATCTGGATTTTCTCCTTTAGTTAACTAAAGGTTTTCTCCTTGGGTTTTAATGTGAAGCCAGAGTCATATAGTACCATAGAATGGCTTTGGTTGAAAGGGCCCTAAGAGATCACACAGCCCTGCCTTGGGCAGGGACACCTTCCACTAAACAAGGTTGCCCAAAGCCCCATAAACCTGGTCTTGAATGCCATCAAAGCAGCCTATCCTCTATTTCCTTCCCAGAATTCCCAAATTTCTTTCATCTGCTGAACTCCTCTGACTTGTTAGGCTTAACATGTCATTCCTAAAATATCATGAACATCAATTCTGTGCTTGCTGTCATAAAGACTGGCAGCTCGTCCTACTAAACCATTGCAGATTTGCAGTTCTGCGTGTTTTCATTTACTCTAGTTTTATGTTTTAATAATTCATTGAAAGTCACATTTCTCATTGAGCACAGGCCTAATGAAACTGTATCAGCAGTAGACTTAGAAGCAGTAGGCTATTTATAAATCAGACAACATTCCCACCATGGTGCAAATAAAGTACAAATATTTACACATAGTCACATTTTTCAAATATGTGCAAAGGATGGTTCCTCTAGATTACTTGTGTGGAAAATCAGCTTGCCTCTCCACAAATGCAAAAAACTACACTCATCCCCTCACAACTCCTATGTAAGTCCCATTGGCTCTTGGTATGAAGAAGCCTCAGAGATTTTTGCATATTTATATAAAAATAATCCTAATTTTCAAATAAGAACTAGTGGTAGTTTTCCAAATAGTTTGTCATATTTCAGAAGTGTCACAGGCACTTTGAAGTCCAGGAGTGTTAAAAAACCACACTAATTCCGTTGCAGATCAAGGAGAACTATTGTTGCATGTATAGCAGGAAAGAGAAAGATCAAAGAGGCAAAAAACCCCATGTTTTTGAGGATTGACTTCCTTTTCTTAACTAACTTGACTTGGGTTAGTGGCAGCTTGCAGATAGGTCTAATAAAGAATGCTTTGGCTCTGTTGTAGACAATAGATTTATTGCCCAGGGAACCACTCTTTTGAGCACAAGGAATACGAAATGCATTAAAATCAGTGGTCAGCAATTACCTTGGAAGTAAATGGGCAGACATGAGCATTGTCTTCCTGAGAAATTGTTCAGCCTATAAACAAAGGTAATATAGTGAACTGAGGTTTCAAATACAGGGAATTTCATCATTCTGAAAGTCCTGTATCAAACAGCCTGGTCTGCATGGGGACTTCTTGCACGGTGAGTCTGGCCTGGTTTATCCTGCACCCTTCATGGCACAGTCCATGTGTCCTGGCCATCAACCAGCCAGGCCATGGCAGGTGCTGCAGAGCTCACAGCTCCCTTGGCATCACACAATCAGCTTTCCTTCACACAGTGTGAAGGGAACCACCACAAACCTTGCCCTGTTTTGGATGGGCAACCACACCACTCATGGCACCGGTGGGTCCCTCAGTGACATCCTGTGACATTCTGAAAATCTCTCCTTTTCCTATGTGTGGAGGTTTTACAAGATTTGCTCCATTTTGACATATTACTCTGGAATAACAGATGCATGACCACCTTATCACTGCCTCTGTTGGTTATATTGATTGCCTCCTGCGTGTGAGTTTGATAAGTTAGCTAATACCTACTGACAGTAAATCAGAGAAAAACTGATTCAGAATGGATGCAGCAGCCACTAAATGATTTACAGAGGAGAGGAGACAGCTGAAAATGGAAAACAGAGCTGCTGCCATTCTGTGGCAAATAAACTGTTCCGCATTTAGACAGTAAGAGAGCTCCAAATGTTTGGAGGATCAACTTTTTTCCACGGTTGCTCGGTTCCCCTTGAAGACTTCAGTGCTGCAGGATCTGATTAGAAAGGAACACATGTCTGTGAGAGGGAATGGAAACCAGTCTGCTGGATAAAGCAGACCCTGGCCGGCCCAAGGATGCTGCACAGCTGATCTCAATGCCTAAGTGCCCACCAAATGGCTGAAGAGTGCAGAAGTCCCCAAGGACATGGACTGTATACTGCCAAAAGTTGCATTTCAGTGCTGTGAAGATTCCTGCTCAGCAGCGAGCAGGCAGCTCTGACCACACAGCACTAGGCTTTTTTCTGGGGGATCATCAGGGTATCAGTTTGGTTGGGCCACTGGATGTCATCCATACAGTGCAGAATCACTGTCTTGCTTGTACCAGGATGGGATGCAAACCATGTAGTGGTGTAACAAGCCTGTTCTGGTGCAGCTGACAGTCTCTGGGGGCAGTACTCACTCTTGGAGTTCCTTTACAATCCTCTCCAGTGTAAGGAAAGACAGTGTGTAGGACACTGCTCTAGAAACAGCCGTTCGTGCTCAGAAACTTGCAAGTCACAGCTGCAAGTGCATGTGGTCTCTTTCCCTCCCCTCCTTACACTACAGCTGTGAGTGACCCAAAATGAGACAATAGAGTATCACAATAATATCTATTTTTCATTTTTAAACTTAGGAAAAACCTAGGGGTGTGTCACACAGGAAATGGTTTAGTCTCATTCCCTTAGCTGGTTCATCTCCAACAACTTTTGAACCCTCTGGCTAATTTTAAATACATTTGACACAAGAACAGAGGCCTCGAGGGTAAAAAGTTCTTTGCAGTTTTGCTAAATCAGCACTCAGCTAGTGAGGAGAACTCCCTGCTCAGGGAAAAGGCAAGGAGGGTTTGATCCCTGGCTGTTTTGTTTGGCTTGCTCAGCTCTCAGGAGGCAGGAGCCAGCTGGGTTCCCAGCATCACAGCCAGGCAGTCAGCACATGCACAGCTCCAAACCCGCTGCAAAACCCAGTGTTTCTTGCCTGGCTAGACAGCAAACCTCCCTGGTGGTGAGGGATTGAGCATGGGGTGCATCAGGGGTGCAAGAGGAAGCTGAGGGGAGATGGAAGAAGTGTACTAAGGAGCATGGAAAGAGATGTCAATGCAAGCACAGAGAAGGCACAACAAGCCCCAGAGAATCTCTTTGCTTATGAATGCAATATTGCAAATGAGATCACTTAGCTGTACCACTGTAAGGCAGCTATCCCTGGAAGAGACACAAAAGCTGTGTGAGATAATGCTGCATAGAACCCTACAAAAATTTAGCATGCATAAAGAAAGGGCAGCTCCTGAACACCATATATTGAATACAGGATGTTAAAAAAATAAAAGGAAATCTATATATGAGGAAGAATAATGTTGGTAACCCTAGAAGGTAGCTTTTGAGCCAACATAATGGCATCAGGTTGGCATGGATGTTTCACACTGCAAAAAGTGTTGACCATACTTCTCTTTTCGGAAGACAATACAAATGAAAGTAGTGGGAATTCATGGTTTCACCAGGCCAGAAGAATGCACATTTCAAGGTCAGGTTGTAATTGCTAGCCTTTTGCATACCACAGGCTTTAAGATTTCACCTGTGCCTTTTGAATCCAATTCATCTCCAACCTCCATCAGTCCTCTCTTGTGTATTTTTAGCTATGCTTCATCATTAACCCAAATCACAGACTGAATAAATCACTGATATGACACCATTTCTTTTTATGTCACATGCTAATACACATCCACTACAGTTCCTGCAGTCATCAGCGATGTTGTTCCAAGTATTGTGCAGGACTGCCACCCAACTGATTATAAACAGAATTAACAGATATCCTCTTAGGGCTAAGTCTGACAAACCCCATTACTACTAGTGCAGTGTGAGGAAGAAAATGCTGCTGACCTTTCTGTCCAGGGGAGGCTGGATCCAGTAACACAAGTAACTGAATGTCTGCCAAAAGAGCATTTTTCTGAATGACCTGATAGGCCAGGATAACATCTTCCTTATTCCAGACAGACACAAGAGCTAAGGAAAGGGAAAACAATGTGTTAGGCATTTCCTCTGCTGCTCATTTTACATAAACTGCTCTTTGTTTTGTAGTACTTCAGCAGCTTAATTAAAGAAAGGAGGAGGTAAGGGAGGGCATTCTGTTGTATTTATATGCATTCTTATCATTGAAACATGACTAAATGTAGAGACTAAGGAAACACTTCATTCATTTGTGTTTAGTGAGTTGTGTGCTCAGTTCTACTCGGTGGAGCAGAGTGCTAGAGACTGCAGTCAAGTGTAAACAGGCTGGGAAATGAATAGATACCAAATAAAACATATTTCTTTTTTCTTGGTAAAATTCTAATTACATGCCACCATACTGCAAAGTACAGGTCATGACTGAATTGATGGCAATAAAGAGACCTTGTGGAAAGCTTTAAAGAAGAAATGTCCATGGCCTGGCAGGCTGTGATACTCTTTTTTTATCCCTGTACAAAGAGGAAAGGATTAAGTGTGCAAAAAAACCCACTGAAGACCAAAGTAATTTTCTTTCATAATTTAATACATATCTTTTTGCTTATTCTGCACATTAAATCATTCTCCTGCCTTATATGATCTCTTGTACAGACACTGAAGTTTCCAATATGATTGTCAATTTCTTGAATGCTTATTGGTAAGCTACATGGAAAATATCTGCAATAAAAGATCTATCAACATGGAGTATGACAGAAAGAAGCCCAACTGAGAATAAAAGGAAAATTGTAATAAATTCAGAAACACTTTTTATTTCTTTCCCCCTTTAAATTTAGAGCAATAATGGAATTGGTCACTCTAGTCCTTAATTTAGTAATATTAGGATAATGCTTTCATTTTCAAATGAGTTTTGTAAGAAAAGGAATATGTTCTCATGGTGTTTTGTGGTTGACTTTAGAAAGATTCATTAATGGACAAATGGAAATCCCCGAAACCTTCTTTCACTGCAAAAGCCTTATATTACCTAAAACTAAAACCACATGGATACATTTTAAAAACTAACTTTCCTTCTGCTGTAAACAACGCATATCCAGAAACCTACCTCCTTCAGGGTCATTTCAGTGGGACACCTGCAGTCAACTTAAAATGTTTCTTGGCATCTGAAATGGTGTGATGGATACAAAGCAAACAAGTGCTCTACCCAGATAGCTGGTGGTTGCTCAGGATTCCCATTCAATTGACACAAACAGCATTCACAAAGGGCAGCCAGTTGAAAGCCTGTAATGTCATAAGGGAAAATAAAGGGAAACAGGCTAACTGCTCTTATTTAGAAAGGATAGCCTTTGGCAGAGAGATGAATAACATTATTTTGGACTAAAAATTGGGCAGGGGACTGACTGCCAGAGAGGAAGCTTAAACAAACAAGAAGAGCTCATACACATCATTACTATTAAAACTGAGATTTCATAAATTATGAAACATTTATTCTAGATAGCCTCAGTATGTCACAGCTCTAACACAACCTACCCCATCTAGCGAATTATGAGAGCAGTCCATCGGCAGACAGTAAACACATGGTCTGGATGCAACCACTAACTCGGGAAACTTCTAAAGCACCAAGTGTCAGAAGCTGGGCACTGTTCTGCTTTCAGTACTCCCTTCCTACAGATCCATCACTGCACTCCTTCACATGTAAGACCACAGAAATATTGATCTAGTCTGTGATGCTTCATCTCGTATAGTGTAAGATGTCAGAAAGAAAGGCTTTGACTTTTCGGTACAGAGTGCAAAGGAGTAAGATATGCCCTTGCTTCCTCCTTACATCAGATCAGAGGTTTTATCAGTCAAACAATCAGGTCAAAGAGAATCTATGCTGTGAGAATGTGATACAAACACAAAGAGGACCCAGAAGGCATAAAAATCAGGTGTCATTCCCTGCACACAAAGTAAATTAAAGAAAAGGGGAGGAGACAAAATAATACATGAAAGACACCATGTGCATGAATAAAGAATTATATGGGACATAGGCAAAATAAACTCTAGGGTCTTAAAAAAAAGAGCTCTGTGTTATTATTATAAATGTTGCTCTCAGTTAACCAGTATAGACATATAAAGAGCCTGTACTGAACAGCCATCAGCACACACATCAGCTTGTTTTTATCATGTGAACGGGACAAAGAGAGAAGGATAAAATATATTTAAAAGGTAACTGTGTCAAACAAAACCAAAAAGAAGCAACATTCAGACTAAAGCCACACTGTCTAGCTCTAGTTTTCTACCAAAGGACGTCCCTTGTCATCAAATGGTAGAAGAGAAATACTGAGAAACTGAGAACTGGGGAAAGACTGAGGAACAAAGAGAAGAAATGGGGGCTGAAAGAAACAGTATATACAATATAAATGTGTACTTTTAACTGTAAATGACCTTCCACTCCAGGAATGGGGATCCAATCAAGTAATGGGAGTAATTCTGACAGGTCTGACAAAAGCTATTTTATGAGATAGAGGAAGCCACATATTAACTACATTTAACACTCGTAACAGGAAGAGAACACTAGACCTTTCTGATGTTTCAGTCTGAATCTGAGCCTCTACCAGTTCATTTTGTAAAGAATTGTGAACTTCATCGCATCAAAAGAAGATGTAAAAACATTACCTCCATGTACCACATTAAATAACCCATATAGGTTTATATTATGTTTAGACAGACTTAACCATCTTCTCTAGAATGAAGATAATGTTATGCTTACTGGTCTTACATATGCATATGAGGTCTTACTTTCTGTCATAACTTTCCACTCTGTTCTCATACTGGAAAGTGACAATTTCCTGCTATTTCTCAGGGATTTGTAAGTAAGCCACCTCAGATGAGTACGTCCTCTTAGTCCTGTTCCCAAAAGAAATGCAGCCAGGCAGTGATCTGGACTGCCCATCTGTCTGCTCTAGATGGCTTTTGTAGCAATTGGTGGGTATTAATGAAATCTGATACAGAGACAGAATTTTCAAGATACTAAGTTCCTACAGATTTAATGAAAATAAGGTAAGTGAAAAGTTTCAGTGTAATCTTACCCCCTATTAATTACCAGAAAATATTTGTGTTTTTTACATATGCATGTGCATAATTGAAGGAAAAGCTTAATCAGCAGTAGCGTAACTATAATTTCTATTTTATTAGAAAAATTGAATATCCAAACAAGAAACACAAACAGCCAAGAAAAGAGACCTTCTTGCTTCATGGACTTTTTGGCTGAAGAAGATTAACCTTTTTGTTAGTTTGGTCGAGAAAGTTCCACATGCCAGATTATAGTTCAAAAAGTTTTTATTTCAATGAAAAAGAGTTGTGACAGAAAAATTGATTTTCCACCGAAGTAAGTTGAGTGGTCATGGCTCACATATCTTAAAGATGTCTATATTTTCAGCTGCTGAAAACAAATGCTGCTGACTTTTTGATACAGACTCTGAATTTTTAAGAGGAAAGTTAGAGAAAGGGTTAAGACAAAAAACCTGTGACTGAAATGTCATGTATCCTACACACCCAACTTTGCTATTACAAGTAATCACACTGCACAAATCCTTTCCATAAATGAATCAAGCCCCCTTTAAAACTGTTAGTTTTCTACTGTTTGCTCTTTCCCTTCCAGAACTTTGTTGTCTGATTCTTAGAAGTCCCCTATTAATTTCAAGATTAAATTAATTCACAGTGATTAGATCCATTTGTTCTGCTGCCAAAATTGACCTTTAGTTTAATAGCTTCCCTCCATTCTCCATGCTTATCTTTCTGGTGTATTCATGAAGAAAAATCTTATCTTCTCTCAGCCTTCATTTTTGCTAGGATAAACAAGCCAATCTATTTCATTTGCTTTTGAAAACGTGTCCTTTTTTTCCCCCCAGCATACTAGTATACCATCTTTGCCCCCATTCCAGGCTGAATTTATCTCACTTGCACACAAATCTCCAAATTATACTTAACAATGCAGGTAAGGCCTTACCAGAACCACATACAGACATCAATTTCCCCTCTATCTAAAAACTCATTGCCTGACTCACAGTAAGAAATAATGGCTTTCCTGCCCATCACAATTGTGATATGTTGGCAGTTTACAATCATCCCATGGTTAGCTCTACATCCAGTTCTTTCTCCCCCT
The DNA here is from genome assembly GCF_015227805.2 of Hirundo rustica. NCBI lineage: Eukaryota > Metazoa > Chordata > Aves > Passeriformes > Hirundinidae > Hirundo > Hirundo rustica. The sequence continues at coordinate 70,422,334 of NC_053452.1, forward strand.
CTGTTGCTTCCAAGTAATAAGCTCAAAGCCCACAGGAGAATTTTCTATTATTATGCATAACCTTAAGATTTGTGTTATTGATGCTTATCTCCTCTCTACTGCTCTAATCCTTAGAACAGTAAGTTCTTCCTGCAAGGTATTCCATTTATTTTCCATATCAGTTTTATCTGTCAGCACTGCAATGTCCTGGATTTAATAACACCTCCTTATGTTTTCTACTGACATCATTAATAAAAGTGTCAAGTAGTATGGAGTCGAACAAGAAGAATTTTAACCAATAACCTGCCTCCAAGACAGTTGTTCAACATTACCCTTTGTAGTCTCCCCATTACCTCCGTCCTTATCTTCTTTGTTTTCCAAATTGTCATCTCCTCCAGCCGAGAGCTCCATAAATGCCACTGACTTCCCTTGCCTGTCTTGTTTCACTATCATTATAAAGATCAGCAGAGCTAGAGCAATTTTGATATTTTCCTACCTCTGGTGGTAAACAAGACTTGTACTTCTTGTGTCCCTCTTATTATATTGCTCTACCTTTCATAAAAAGGCTGTTAAAATATTTAAGTGTGTAAAACTCAGCAGGAGGAAACATCTTTGTGGTTTTTTGGTTAGTGAATTCCACCTGGTCCTTTTGACAGAATTATGTTATTTTCACTGGGAAAGGGTTTATCCTGTCAAGCTTTGAGGAGCATCATGGCCTTAACTTTTGGAAGTAAATTCATTTCCCCATCTCCACATGCAGGCAAACAGCTCCCACAACAAAAAATGCAGGCACTCTCCTTCTCTCTGCATTTTTTTCCATCTATAGTAAGTGGTGTATTGAAAAGAAGTCATTTAAAAGAAGTCACTCCTACAAACCGCACCTCTCTGAAATCACAACAGCTAAAACAGCACTAACCTAGCCAACCATGCCTTCTGTGTTGCCACCTTCATCAGTTGATGGCAGAGTGTGACAACATCCAGGAGAATGGAGAAGGAATCCAAGAAAAAGAACTGTTTTTCTCTGCCTGATTTTTCTCTTCATCTGCTTCCATCTCTAATAGTGACAAAGCAATTTCTTGCACCAACACAGGATCTTCTATCAATACCTCAGCAAATAACTGCTGACAAGGGGATAATAAAAAAGGGGAAAAAAGAAATCATTTACATACAGGTAACAAAGGCCTTTAAATACTTCAGGGAACCATTCAAAAATAAATTGTAAATTGTGACTGGATTTGTTTCTGACTTGCCACACATGCAAGGCCAGAACTGTGCCCACTCTGACCCATTCTGGCCCCTAAAAATATGCTGGCATTTTTTCTTTTGCTTTGAAGGTAAAAGACACTGAATCTATAAACCTGGCTTTGCTCAAAGCTTATTTTATCCACAGAAAATGTTATTTTATCTATTTTTTTAATATCTAATGCAAGATATTTACTTTTTGAATCAAAATTCAGCAGGCTTTCATGTGTATATAACTCTCTAAAGTATAAATACCTCTGTAACCTAGTTCACTTATTACTAGCTGAGGCCATTCCTCCTCCAAAGACTGTGCATATCCCAGCACATGCACGAGTGCATCCACGATGCTCCCAAAATGGGGACAGCAAACACCTATGGTCTGCAGAGCTGGACCCCTTTTCTACTGATGATGGAAGCCTGCAAAAGAACAGCAACCCCAGAAAATAAAAATTATCAAAAGCCACAGATTGGTGGAAGCTGAAATGACGATAATCCATCATCTGTTGTGCTGTGGAAGTGGTGGCAGGAACAGCTCCTGGCTCTGTGCATGGAAAGATGCTCCTTCTCTCTGTCTGTCCCAGCCTGTGCAACTGGGCCACTCTGCTCGCTGCAGATGGCAGATGTGGTCAGTGCTATAGCTGAGTGGATTCACACTTCGCTGCTTGTGACCAGTGAATCACAGATCGTAAGAAAATGTGAACACAGCCACACAGTTATTAGTAACAAATGTTTAGATTTCAACACCAGCCATTCCCCACACCTTCACAGCTACATTGAAAAAAAGAGTTTGGAAAGACAGCACCCCAAAGTTCAGTGTCAGAAGCTGTGCATTATTCTATCCCCCTTGCCCAGTACTTTACAATGTGCTTTTGTAACTCTGTGAATCTGGATGGGTGGGACAGGAAACTCATCTTTACACGCTTCTTCACAGAGCTGCTACAAGGAGAACAGCATCTTTCCTGTTCCCAGTGAGGACAGGAGAAGTAGCAAGCAACAACTAAGCTGACTAATTAAAAAATGCCCGACCTGCTAGAGACATCCAACGTCAGTAATTTCATTCACAACAATTAGGATTTATCAGAAGTATACCCAACCAAATTTGTAGTCCTACACCAGGAAATGGTAGATATTATAGTAATGATTTGCTTCAGCTATAACAATATTTGCTTTAATGTCAAGTCTTCTTTTTCTTTTCAGACTGTATGCACACACAAATACAAAGTCTGGAGAGTTATTGTGACCTCACATCAGTATTAAACATGTATATTTTCCTTCTTGTTAAGCTGATTGTTTCTACTTCCTGCCACTATGAGGTCAAGAGTTCTACTTTTCTGTGGTCATTTGCAGGAAAAAAATCTTGTTTTAAGGGCGTTTAGAATGTATCTTCACCAATCTTAAGCAATAAATAAATAAATTAAGAATCACATAGCTAGAATTTAGCCAGAAAGTGTAATTGAACTAGCAAGATCACACTGAGGCGTTCTACTTGAAAGGGTTATTGCTAGCATAAGCAAAACGGAACTTACGTCTTTTTGAATCCAAGAACTCTAGAAAGTTTCTGGGTTTTCCATAGTTAGCCACTTATCAACTATTAGCTGCAGCACTTATTTTTTTTAGATTAGCTCCTTTATTGTCTGGTTTTGGTCTGTAGATGCTGTGGAATTCCTGGTAGACACACTCAGGAGCTTTGGGGATTGCATGCACCAAACTAAGGGAAGGGTGAAACCCCAGCTAAATAAATGTTCCTCAAAATAGACCTTAAAACCAATGCATGAAGAAAAAATAGGTCTCAAATAAGGCTTTTATAAATTTTCTACATAAGAAACATTCCAATAGGTTCATTTGTAAGAATAAACTGCAATGCTTTAGTGCACATCAAATATCAGACATCAAATACGAAAATAGAACTGAAGCTGTAATAAATATAATTGTATTGGAATACATCTAAGTAGTCTCATTTGCTAATGAAAACAGAAAATGTTTAAAATTTTCATTTGTTAGCTGACATGGCTTATTAACCATATTGTCACATCTACTATGATTATACCTGCCCATTAAAACCGCCTGCACTTGGAAATGAACCCTCAGATAACCAACACAAATTCACAAGGTCTGTGGGGAGAGGAATATGGGCAAGGGGCTCACGACAGAGGCAGGAATTGAGAAGGGACCTGAGGCAAGGAGCTCTCGGCTTCTGGGTGTGTATCAGCGGCTCTGTAGCTGCTCTGTGTCACTCCCAGCGTTGCACAGCTGCGGTTTGGGAACGAGGGGCAGGTCTGTGCCGCAGGTAACGTGTGGGTTCCGTGTGTGAAGTCACAGTGCAGACACATCCAGCCAGGCAGCTGGACTCAGACGAGTAATAGGCTGTGGCCAAAGGGCAGGGAAGGTTGTACCACCAGGTCAAAATACAGACACAGCGACCTTGAGGCCAGGCTAAGCTCAGTAACTACTTCCAACATCACTGTTTAATATTCTGTACCCATAGTTATACTAATGCCCTACAGCACTGCAAGTTGCAATGACCAAATCCATTGTCAGGAAAGGCCAGGGTAAAGCTGATGAAGAGGAATCACTTTTTCTCCTTTTTGTTTTTTCTGGGTATCTAAGCAGAATGAGACTTTTTATCTATTGCTTGATTCACCATAAGACTGCAATTTTTTCAGTCTTAATTTTGGGTGCTGGATCCTAAATTTTTTACAGTCAGTGTGGTGGCTGGATGCCCGGTGCCCATGAAGCTGTTCTGCCGCTCCACTCCTCAGCAGATAGGAGAGACAATGTAACAAAGTTCTCATAGGAGAGATAGGGACCAGGAGAGATCTCACCTGTTACTGTCATAGGCAAAACAGACCAGACTTGGGGAAAATTAATAGATTGACATTCAAAACCAGAGTAAGTGTAGAAATTGCTTCCTCCCCCTTCCTTCTTCCTAGGCTCTGCTCCACTCCTGATTATCTCTACCTCCCCCTACCAGCAGGGCAAGGGGACAGGGACTGGGAGCTGCAATGAGTTCATCACGTTGTCTTTGCCACTCCTTCCTCTACAGTGGCAGGACTCCCTCATGCTCTTCCCCTGCGTGGGGACCCTCCCACAGGAGACAGTCCTTCACAAACTTCTCCAACCCAACTTCTTTCTCCAGGCTGCAGTTCTTCTCAAACTGCTCCAGCATGGGTCCCCCACAGGGTCACAAATCCTGCCGGCAAACCTGCTCCGGTGTGGCCCTCTGTCTCCATGAGGCCATAGGTTGTGCCAGGAGCCTGCCCCAGCACAGGCTTCCCACAGGCTCCCAGCCTCTTTCAGGCATCCATCTGCTCTGGTGTGGGGTCTTCCATGGGCTGCAGGTGGATCTATGCTCCACCATGACCTCCAGGAGCTGCAGGTGGTTCTGTGCTCCACCATGACCTCCAGGAGCTGCAGGTGGTTCTGTGCTCCACCATGACCTCCAGGAGCTGCAGGTGGTTCTGTGCTCCACCATGACCTCCAGGAGCTGCAGATGGATCTGTGCTCCACCGTGGACCTCCAGGAGCTGCAGGTGGTTCTGTGCTCCACCATGACCTCCAGGAGCTGCAGGTGGTTCTGTGCTCCACCATGACCTCCAGGAGCTGCAGGTGGTTCTGTGCTCCACCATGACCTCCAGGAGCTGCAGATGGATCTGTGCTCCACCATGACCTCCATGAGCTGCAGGGGCACAGCTGCCTCACCACGGTCTGCACCACAGGGTGCAGGGGAATCTCTCCTCTGGCACCTGGAGCACCTCCAGCCCCTCCTCCTCCACTGACCTTGGTGTCTGCAGGGCTGTTTTTTCTCCCTTCTCTGGCTGTAATTGCTGTTGTACAGGGGTTTTTCCTCCCTTCCTGAATCTGTTATCCCAGAGGCACTACCACTGTCACTGAGGGACTCAGCACTCACCAGCAGTGGGTCAGTCTTGGAGCTGCATGACATTGGCTCTGTCAGACATGGGGGAAGCTTCTAGAAGCACACAAGTCTTGTGGATATATTCCTTCTGGGCCTCTACATAAAACTTACCAATAAACACGACGACGTTAGCCGACAAAATTCACATATAGCTAGAAATCAAGGCAAAAATCAAATATTCTTTATTTAAACAGAAGTTAGAAAAAAATCTACATATATATATATATATTTATACACATGTAAAATTTTCATGTCAATTATCTATGTACCCACTCTAGATGAATCATTCATGCTAAAATTATTTTGAGCCTTTCATATTGTTTCAGAACAAAATTTGAGATCCAGTGATACTGGCAACATTCCATTTTTATTGTGAGCAATGTGGAAGCACTGGTGGCAACGGCAGCACAACAGGAGCCTCTTGTACCCAAACCCCAACTTCTGTCTGTGGACTAAAAGGCACATTATAAAAGTTAGATAATTCATCTTCCAATGTGCAGCCTCCGAAATCAAAGCTCAGAAAAAGGAAATACCTTGTGACAGGATGCAGCAGAAGGCTGAGGCAGATTTTTAGACCTGAAGAAAAATGTGAGGATTTGAAATGCTGTGCTTTAATTATTAGCACAGGAATTCCTAGCTATCTGAAAATTTTCAAAATGCACTACAAAGTACAAGCTTTGTTTATATTCTCTTTAAAGTCTCCTCTCTCTTACTCTAAACTTGATTAGTTCCTTATCCACTGCATTAGATTTTTTTTTTTTTTTTACCTTCCATGCCTCTCAATTACTATTTCTAGTTGTCTCAAACAGTAGCAGATGGAGTTTTAACATGACACATGAAGCTCTGCAATCTTTCCAATGTTTCATTTGTTATACCAAGGAAATGGTAGCTCACTGCTCTTGAACTTCAGGCTTTCTATTTACAAAACATCCATGGGCCTCATTTTTAAATTAGTACTGACCCACCTTAACACTGTAAACCAACTCAGGCTTTAATCAAAGTTTCCATTATGGATTTCACCTACTTGCCCAAGATGACTACACTGTAAATTCAACCTCCTTCTTGGTTTACTATGTCCCTCAGCAGTGGGGTGAAGTTGCAAACACATACCTTCATCTTTGCAGGTGTTACATATATTGAAGCTCAAGATCAAACCCTGGATGTTTCTGCATGATGTCAATCATTGCTCAGGCCAGAGTGAATCTTTCCCCTGGGTCCAAACATTCCAATAAACTTCAAAGAAAATATTAAAAAGCTGAAGAGATACTCAGAAGCACATTTAGAAATGTTTATTTGCCCAAATATTCATTCTTTTTTGGGGAGAGATTTCTGAATCTCTCTGATTGATGGAGGTTGCTGCCTGTATCAAACCACCAGTAACCCTGTGTAGCACCATGTTTATTGTACAGGATATTACTGAATGCTTCATCAGAAGGCTTTAGAACAGCCTTCTCATGAGAGAAATTTCTTCCAAATCTTAGAAAGTTAACATCTGGGGTTTTTTCTACTGAAACGTGAAGATTCTTGTGATACACATTTTTCCTTTTAAAAAGTTACAGGCAGTGTAGTTACAGCTTTAAAAACACCTGTTTCTTTTGACAACTAATCCATTTTCATCTACTGGAAGGGCTCCATTTCCCTCAGCCTGAAACCTGTTGACTCTTCCAAGACTTTCTATCGCCGCATTTAGCAATGACTGTCACTGTTACTTTGTATTTTTTGGAGAAACTCCAAATTAATTAAAGGTTTACTTAAAGGTGCACAAAGACTCAAGCCCTCTTCAGGCTCCTCTAACCAAGAATAGCTGTTAAGTTCTTTTTAAATAAAAATTTTAATTACAATTGCATACAGCTTAGGGAAAAAAAAATGTTCCAAGAACAATGGCACATGTGAACTCTTGAGATAATTGTAGTATTTTCTGGTCAAATGGTAATCAGGAGGTTGAAAATATGAACTAGTACTCTTCCTTCTGGACATAACAGTAATGACACTACGCAATGATCTAGATCTGACTCTTTCGCATTAAAACTTAAGTGGAAAAGCATCCATGTTACTTTCCATATCGAAACCAAAAATTCTTGTAGAAGAAGGTGCAGAAAGGTTTATGGGGTAACTCAGTTACTGAGTATGCAGAATTCAACATTCAGTTTCTCTGATTTAGACCTGCCTGACCTGAACTGTTTTGAGGAAGCTAAGAGAGTGCTTGTGCAATAGACCAATAGCAAGTTTTATATTGGCTAAGCTAAGCTGCTGGACAAAGTGCTTTTGTTTCCTCATTCTTCTGCATGAACTTTGTCCCAGATGAAAAGAAAGCTAGCTAAAATTTCAGCTGAAAGTGAGACCTCGAGCAGCAGCACATCTGTACATTTAATCCTACTAGATAGCTGGGTTGTGAGAGCAATTCCAGAAAATACCCTTTGATGCTTTTGGAAGAGAGTTACTGTACTGTTGCTGTTGAGGTTTCACTATTCTCTAGCTGGAGTTCCTTCTTTATAAAATAAAGCAAGTTTCCTTGTGCAGAAGACCCATGGTAAAAATGAAAGGTAGATTCACAGAGGTAGCATGGTCATGCAGAAATGGAAAATGAAGTCTGTTGGGATGAGGGCAGAAGCTTAGCGAACGAGGCAATTAGACAGTCTCTTATATAGCTCTATAACACCCATGAAAGTGGGAGAATGGCCTTAGGAGATTTCCTAAACTACATACTTTTTGTTTTAAAAGGTTTTCTATTTAAAGCCTCTTCAAGGGTACACAGGAGATTCCATAACACCCTCTACAGTTCTTATTTTGAGAGCTGCCCTGTGTTGCTCCAGGACTGAGAACAAAACAGTTCAAGTGTGTGAAGATGACCTCAATTAGTGCCATTTCTCCCTGCTTCTGAAATGGTTTATCTGCTTCTTTCTACTTCCTGACACTCACAGCATTGTCCTTGAGACTGCTGAGTCCCCTGGACAGAAATACACTTTCTAGCTTCTCTGGGTCCATTCCTCTCAACTTGTCCAATCTTCATCTTTCAACACTGAAATCTTTGGGCAGAAACCCTGTATGCTTCCATGGGCCACGGTAAAACACAGTCACATCTCTGGATTCATAGAGAGGAAGGGGAGAGTCCTCAGGATATGCAGCAGCCTTAGTGAATAGCAATGCTACACATTGCTTAATACACATTTTAGTGTCACTTTGTTCAAAGTTTTTCTTAACTACATAATAAAGCATGGCATTTTTTCTCAGATTAAATAACAATAAAAAATTATAGTAAATACAGAGTGAAGTTTATGGAATATATATAGTTGCTGGCTCTAGCTTCCATATGTATGAGCAACAGGAAATGTTGAACGGGAATCTAACGCAACCCAAAGCAAACTGATTGCAAATCACTGTTTTCAGACCAAAAATCATCTGTACCTGATTTTTTTTTTTTCTCCCCAGGAGAGCAGTTTGACAGGTCCAGAGGTCAAGCAACATAGCACATTGATCCACAGAGGCATATGCCCAGCCAAGAATTAGCTTGCTGCCCCTGAATTGCTCACAAGTTACGTTGCCTAAGACAAACCAAAAAAGGAGAAAACAAGCAGATGTCAGTATCACAGGGATTTCTACATACCTAAGGTCCCAGGGCTTGTGGTAATTCTGTTTATTTATAGCACACGTTGTGGTTTTTGCTTGCAGGGAACCCCAGGCCAGAAAAAGATTTCAAATTCCATAAGCTTTGGTGCACCCTAGAGTATTCTGCAAGGAAAGGAGCAAGTGCACCAGCCATTTGGTATAAACAAACCTCTTCCACCACTGTTTAACAAATATTCTTTGTGAGGTTCAAGTTCAAAAGACCCACATCAAGAGACATAAAGCCAGGGAAAATACAAGAAAACTAGGAGAGGAAAGTGAAGTTGTTCACAGCACCAGATCCTGTTGGTATCATCCTCATCCCTCCACTGTCACTCTCAAATCAATGAAAACTAAGAGAGACTACTCGATATATTTTACTAAGAAGTATAGCAGGACAGAGGCTGGATCAAATGGGTAGACTTTCTTTTCAGAAAGCTAAAGTACAGCTTAGTATCAGAAAAGTCAGTCTTCGTAATTTGAAAATTACTGTGAAAGGAGGGAAAAACAACATTACAAATGTTTCAATGTTATCAGTCCCTGAGAAATCCTTAAAGAACCAATGTTTTTGTTTTCTTGGTTGTATTGCTATCTGAATTAGAGCTACTTTTGACAATAAATGATAAATAAAGTAGAGTGAATCTGAAAAGTTTAGAGTTACAGAATTAAAAATCAGCCATAGGGTTTCCAAGCTTCTTCATCCTCACCCTTCTAGAAGTACAGCTGGTACTTTATTTAGAAATCTGTAATATTCTCACTTAGCTCTCCCTGTTTAAGAGAAAGGAAGTCTGGAACATCAAATAATTTGTGGATTTTTATTTACTGAGAAAAGTTTAAAATGGTAGGAAGTTAAATGTAGTCCTGTGGAAAAAGAAATCCAATGCATTAATTAAAAGAAGAATTAAGAAAAAAATAACATTTTCCTTTTCCAACTCCCTGCGCCCAGAAGATGTGCTTGCTCATTGTATTACTGAACTACATCAGTAAATGTCCTTTCTCTCTTATTATTCCCTCCAGGGTGACTTTGTTGTCCATGACCCTGAAAAAGTGCAAAACCGTGACATTAACAATATGTGACAACCAATTCCACATGTTCAGTTAGGCCTTTGCAGAACATTAATCACCTAACTAACTAGAAGGATAAAGAAAAGTCTCAGAAATGCAGTCAGCACTTGGTCTTGCAGAAGTACAGCAGCAATTCAAGTCATGGGCTCGGCCTGCCTTGAAAAGAGCAAACCTAACTATCATAGATCTTTTGGACCTATGGATATCTTATGTTTATTTTTCTTAATATATCTTATGTTTATTTTTCTTAATATACTGGCTGGACACAAGCAGCAGCTGTTCCCAATCTCCTTTGGGTCCTCTGAATTCACATCATATATTATGTAAAACCCTCGCTGGTCCTGTGTGTGAATATATCCATCCTCACCAGTGTGAGCGTGGTCATGGTTTTCCACCTCCGCAAACTCCATGAACTGAGTGCTGTGGACTTGTGCCATGAAAAAGAGACACTCAGGAAATAGCAGCCAGCTCTGCAGAGATTTCAATTTTGTATAATTGACCTAAGAGAGGATCTGGCCTCAGGGCACGGTGTTTTGTCACTAGTAGAAAACAACTAAATAAAATATCACCAAAACATTACTTTTTTACAGGTAAGACCTACACTGTGGCTTCCTTTATATTGCCACAAAGTAAGAAATACTGTAAGAATTTTTTATTGTGCCTAGTTTTTCCTTCAGTCATATAAATTCACAGAAAAGCACCAAGAAGGCATTAAAATGCAAAAGATTGGTGTTTGAACTAAGTTAGAAATTTTCTTCTTTTTTCTAATTTAGCTGAAGTTTGGGAAAAAAGTCTTAAATTTTGGTATTTAATGTCAATATATTTTTAAAGCCTTCTTAGCTAAGTTCCACTTGCAAGATTTGAATATAAGCTCACACAACACACGGACTTTAGCACTAATTAAAAGGAACACTCATTGACTGGTGTCCCAAATTGCTGCAACATCAGAACTTGCTCAGTAGAATAGTTTAACAATGACCTTATTTTTCTAAAAACCCATCAGCATGTTTAAGTGAGAACTGTCTACCTTGGCAGTGAGTCATTAGTTCAGTTGGTAACACCCCAGGCAAAAATCCAGCACTGCAGTGAGCAGAAGTGGTGTTCATTTTCAAAAGATTCTGTTTCTTGACAAGGAGTGCCACAAAGAGAATTACATACATACATCACTGGGTGTACAATTACTGAAGTTAATCTTCCAATATAAATAAGCATTTGGTATAGGAGTACAAGAATGGAAAATTTTTAAAATGTTTTCTATGTAAGAATCTAGCAAGCAAATGCAAGGTCCTGGTTTTCCACTGCTTTTGCTATTTCCTAGTGTGTAATGCACCTTTATTCTCCCTTCAGTGCCAAATAATGATGCACGATGTACTGCAGACTTCTTCTTTTCACAGTCTGTCCTAACATCTCCCTTGACAGGAACTCCAGTGCTTCCCAGGTGTCTCAAATTCTATTCCAAGAAAAGATGGAGAAAAGAAAAAGCAAATTCCCTTAGTCATTGAAATCTTAGTAAAATTTAGATGTGCTGGGAAGAACAGCTTGCCAGCTTCACAGGTCTCGGCTGAATCAGAGTTCATTCTTTACCAAAAAGTTTCTGAGGCACCCCTAACAAATGTCCACCTAATTTGGACATTATTACAGTCAGATTCCTTTCCTTTTTCTGATACAATTCTCTGCATTCTGTTCTTTCCTGATTCTTCTGAACCCACTATCTGTTTCACTGCTCTTAATGATGGGAGGCAGAGTTTGCTAAAGGTTAAACCAAAGCCCTTTACAGAAGAATTAAATCCAACTTGATGGAGGTAAACAACTGAGCAAATTCTGGAATTCTGGGTTGACTTCACCATAGCAGATAGAAGAGGTTTTTGATTGTGTTTTTAAACAACCTGATGGAGAGCATTCACTGAAATATCTGCACTTTCAAGATCTTGACTTTTTTTTCTGGCGATTCCTGCTGACAGTCCTAAACATCTCAGTCAAGACTACTGCACTTTGCAAAAGGGGTGTGTGACTGCAAAACTTTTACAACAAAAAAAAAAAAAAAAGAAGAAATGAACACTTCTCCCTGTTGTGCTTGTTTTGGGAGTCGTATTTTAAAGAGACTACCCAAACCTTCTAAATTCTACTTATGACTATAAAAACGTTAATACCCAGTTACTTATCTTAGCAGCAAATCAAGTAACTGGATATTTGTGTGATGTTATTTTTGCTGCAGGTTTTGAGTTTTATCCTCTCTTTCTGCTCAGGCTTACTGGGCCTTAATAAATCTTTTGTGGGTTATAAAGCAACACATACTCACCAACATATATCTTACCTACTTTCTTCCAAGCTGAATCACAAAGTGAAACAGAAAATGGTTTTAACATAAAGTAATTCACTGGTTTGCAGGGCCTTCTGTCAGTGTAACCTACACCTCTGATCATCCCAAGCACTCTGCTAGGGAGAGTACAAGGCTGACTCATTCTCAGATTCAGATAGATTGTGTGCTGAGCTGCCCCATTGGCTCACAGCTTACAGTGTGGAGGGATTCATAACACAGGTATTCCTCCAATTTTGAGCATTGAAATGATTATATATTTAAGAAACAATGCCATATATTTTGTGTTTATAGCACGTGCTACCTACATGTTTGGTAGGTCTCAAGTAGGTTGCCAGTAAATTGGCTTTCCTGTTGTTCCAGTTCTTGGAAGACAGTCTGTGCAGTGTATAAAAAAAATCTCAAAGCAAACAAAACACATTAGAGACTGTTGTTAAGGAAGTACTGTTGCTTCTGCTTCTAAATTCATTGCCAAATAAACTGTAATCAGATTAGTAAATATTTATTTAGGTTTTAGTTGAAGTTCAAGGGTATTTATCCATATCCATGTATTAGTCGAGGGGAAAGACAGGCCCCTGTGCAATAATGTCTCTCTCATTGTGAGGGCTCTCTGAAGTATTTCACGTCTAATCTCCAGATCAGAGCTTGCGTACATGGAGGGTCTGAACTGATCTTTGCATCATTTCTTCTGCCACTGAAAAAAAGAGGAATGAAAACAAAGGCATATTATCTAGAATTCAGTAGATTTTGTCCCAGTGCCTGCTCCCTGGAAAGCTGACACCTCCCACTGGAAAGCAAAAGTTTTCTAATTACTTGTTCTGACTTGAAAATTTGAAGATGCTGGAGCACTCTGCTCAACATTTCTTTAGTGGAAAAATACAATTTTTCAGTTCCAAAAAGTTTTTAGCTTTCATTTAGGAATTTTACTGATTATATTTTTAAAGGATAAATGTGATCGTATTAGAAATAAAACAAAAGATAACTTTAAAATATCATCAATTCCATGTCTGTCCGCCCCATTTTTTTTATTTTCGAAGAAGTTTAGGATTTTTCATGTTTCCAGATGGAGTTATTTTTTGGTTGGTTGGTTTGATATTTTTTGGTGGTTTTGTTCGTTTGTTTGGGGGGGGTGGGTTTTTTTGTTTGGCTTTTTGGTTTGGTGGATTTTGGGTTTTTCCTGGAGGGGATTGTTTTGGTTTTTGTTCTAGGGGGTGGATGGGATGTTTGAAGTCTTACACAAGCAAAAAATGGGGGCTGGAAACCTACTTCCTTTTTGGTTATAGCCACAGTTCTTCTGCATTTGTGTTTACTTCTATATGATTCTATGGAGAAAAACATACAAACAAGCTTCCAGTAAATAAGAAATAAATATGAGTTCAAAATGCTGACAAAAACTCCTTGTAGAATATTATCATGCTTCTTCAGGTTTTCTACAGGAGAACTTTGGAGTGAATGTTAAGTAACAGAAATTCTACAGCTCAAAAGACAAAATACTATATATCTCACACCAAACCACTAATATCAGCATGAGATACCAATTAAGTTCAGGGTATTCCACTAAGAAAATTGGAAACTCAAAGTTTATGAATTGCATTTGTAATTATTTTTTCAATCTGTGAAGTAAATACACAAATTATCTCACTTTGGTCACATGCCCTCATCCAAGATTGAAAAACAGTAAGTCCTAAGGTCTACCTAAATCTAATAATACATTTTAGAAGTCATTAGGAGTTACTTAAACAAGTATTTCCATAAATTTTGTCAGAATCCTCCAATTTTTCAGGAACATTTATGCCGTGTGATAGTCCCACACTTACAAATGTTGTAGTTTAAGCACAACCAGTAGCACTTATCTAAGTGAATGTTTATCTGGCAGCCATAACTGACACTGTACTTCTACGTGTCTGAAGCTTCTCAGGTTTGTTACAGACCACTGGTAAATGCAAGTTTTAGTTGCTAAGAGCAAGACATCGTGTACCCTGAATCCTTCAGATCATTCAGCAATTGATCAGAACACAGCTGGCATGGAGAGATCCAGAGCACTGGATAGGGTACTCCTGGTGAAGAACATGCTTTGGAAGACTTGGGTGGGACCGCACCTTGGTGTGTACTGAACATGTGGCTGAGAATTCAGGCCACCAGAAAACCCAGTGCCTCCTTTGGCAGCATCTTCTGTGCTGGGATTTGGCAAACACCCTTTAAGCAGAACTGATGATCTGGCTGCTCTACATGGACCAGAAATACTTAAGGATCCCCAGGCACATTGGCTGGAACAAGTGAAAAATTGCATTTTCAGTTGGATGAAAACTCTCCTCTTAAAAAAAATTCAACTCTGATTTCTGCACTTTTTTTTTTTTTTTTTTTTTTTTTGTGAAAGTCATGGAAACCTGCAGTATGAAATAATAGAAAAGGATGGCACCACTGCTTCTGTTAATATGTTGATATCACTGATTTTCCTTCTTCTGGACTTTATTAAACAACATATACAAACATCAATAATTTTATGCATAGACTTTATCACAACAAAAAGAAAAGGGAAGGAAGTTCCATACTGGATGAAATTCATTGTCCAGCAGCAGTGAAATTATCCCAGCATGTAACTCTACAATATTTGATTCCCTTTCAGTCCTTAGTGGTTTGTCCTTGGACTGTGTGAAAGTGCTGTCCCTGTTTGAAAGACAAGACTGTGGCAAGGGACAGAGCAAAGAAAATTTCCAAAGAAATTCAGAACATCTGTTTCACTAAAACCTCAGAATGACTCTGGTTAGTGACATGTCTGACCTCCTAGTTCATCTTCTTTCCTCCAGACATAAAAGCAAAACTAATTTCTGTGATCCAGCAAGTCACAGGAGCAGCATGGGGTAAAATCATAGTGTGGAATAACAAAGTAACATCAGACTAGGCTGTAGGAAAGTTTAACTGTGATGTATACACCACACCCCCAAAACAAGCATATATTAAATGCTCTATCCAGCATCCTGTAAAATGAAATTAAATACTTGGTCTGAGTTTTTTTCTCACTTCTTTTGAATACACTCAACACTGTAGTAAAAGAATAGCAGAATAGCAAGAAAAAAAAAAAGAGCTTCACAGGCCTTGTTATCAATTCCAAGGCGTTCTCATAAACATCAGGAGTTACTCTACCAGTATCAGTTGGAATAAAAATGGCATTAGTATCAGGGTAAATGAGAAGATCACTGTGAGTCATGTAGAATTTATTACTTGTGGATCATTATGGACAGTGAGTTACTTGGCATTATCCATTTCATTGCCTCAGACAATCAAGTAGATAAGAAAAATTCTTATATCTTCTCTAACCAAATTCATTTGAGTGGCATAAATTGGAATTCTTTTCAGTGTACTAAAGGTTTTATAGTATTAATCTTGGCCTTGGTTTTTCTGATTATAGAAAATCCTTTTATTGTATCTTTACAAATGGGTGCTTGTCAAATTTAGCCTGCTCAACATGAGACATTCTAACTAAGTTTCTAATAGAAGTGGCACAGATAAACTTAGGACTACGTTGGCAGTTCTGTAAAATTGCAAGTTGACATGAGTGTATTGTCTCCCAGAATTCCTTCAAGCCAAGCAAATCTTGATGACAAACTGTCAAGCAATGAATTCTTTACATAATCCTTGCAATGACAGATTATCTGTGAACCAATTTCTTTATCTTATTTAGTATTATCATCCTCACTCATCCTGTTCTCATTGACTCTAAAGATCTAATTTCTTAAATTTGAGAAATTCTAGGTCCTTCCATCTGTATTATTCAAAATAAGATGAATTCAAATAATTTTAAAATATGTTTTCCATAATCAGTAACATTAATTGTACATCTCAAATATCATGCTAAGTATATGGACTAAGTCTGGGATGAAGCATTTCCATTTAAAATTACCACTCCAAAATAACAGACAACGTTGTCTGAAAAACATGAGTGACATGAGGAAAAAAGTGATGGCACATTTTTGGCTAGCAGCTAAAATTTTTATTTTAAAAAAGAGAGACCTGGACAGCCCTTTTTATTCTTTGTGGAGGATCAAACTCTATTTTTGCAATAACTTTGATGACTAGACTTCTAAAATTTAAATCAGTCACATCCCATGCATTGCCCTCAAACAGGTATTCTTTCCGAACACAGCTGAGGATTTAATGTACTTGACAAACAATGTACAGTGCAAACCTGCTGCTTGCATGAGTCAACCCAGTGTTTGGAGTTTTTTCCTGAAGTTTTCATGAAGTTATCAAATGTTTCCTGATCTGGGTCTGTCTGAGGTAGGAAGACCTTCAGTATTTTTTCACATGTGGGAAATTCTTCTGACAGAAAATATGGTTATATTTTTCAACACGGAGATAGTATCAAGCTTGGGCCAGATTAATCAGCAGGAAAGAGGGAATGCAGGAGACTAAATGCTCTCTCTCTTTCTCTGTTCCCTTTCCCCTGCTCCTGTATTATTGCCATGCTTGATCCTAACCAAGTGCATGGACACAAGGCCTTCTCATTAACATCAGGGCTGCCTCAGCCCCAGTAGTTGAGACCTTTCCTCTTCAAAAAACAGCAACAAAGTGAGGAGATTTTCCAGTTTTTTTCTTACCTTGCCACCAGATCCCACTGGTGCAGGCATGGGTAGAGGGAGCCAAATCGAACATTGGGCTGTAGAAACAAAAACTTCTGGGATGTAACCCTTCTGTGCAAAGTGCTGCAGCTGTGAAGGGCTTCTCAGTCCAAGGAACAATAAAGAAATAGGGAATCATGTGGGAGATTAGGGACAGGCGGTCGGAAGATATCGCGCTGTACGGGCAGACAGAACCCCTCCCTCCACTCTTAGTTGGTTAGTGTCCTTGATCAGGTAAGCAATACCTAACTTGTAACATAAGCAGACGGAAGTGATGTAGCAAACAGAGGTTTTATAACTCCATGTAACCAGTTAATAAAGGCCATTAGCCGTCCACCACACTGGTGTCTGTGAGCTGGTGGTCTGAGCAGCCTGGGTGTGGCTGCCGTGTCGTTCCTGAACCAGGTCGCTACGCCTCAGCGGAGGTAACAGAATCAAAGTCCATGTGCATCAAAGGGACAGCTTCACGTTCAGAGGATTAGTTGTAGATCTTGCTGCACAGATATTCTAATTTCCCCAGATACCAGAGAAGTAGGTCCTACTTTTCATTTGCTACCCCCACCCACAGTGAGGCCATTTGGGCTTTCCCCCCCTCTATAAAATGTGGAGGTTTCTTGCAGGTTCTGGGCCTCTGTGAGGCGATGTCCACAGATGCCACTTCCTCCTTTAGAGGAGGAACTTGCTATCACACCTGTCACTGCACAAAGTAGGCGTTCGCTCTCAGATCCCCAGGTGCTCAGCTGCTTGATGGCTTCCAGCAACCAGGTCATGACCATATCCTTTCTCCTCTCCCCCCATACGCACATGCTCACCCATTCCCTAAGTTAACCTTCAGTAAACATGAGGGCACACTTCTTGTGGCCAAATCTACACCCCAGCCCTGCTAGAGTCACGGCCCCGTGTTATTTTTACAGAGGTGCAGTCTCACGCTGCTTGTTCTGTAGTGGAGCTGGTGAGCACAAGGAGCAGAGGAAACTTTGGCACACCACCATCCACTGCAGCTGGGGGGCTCCTGCTTAGCAGCAGTAGCAGGAGACTGAATTTTGAGAAAGGGGAAGGCTGGTGTCCAAACAGGAATCTGCTACAGAAGCCCTCTATCAAAGCTGACAAATGCCTGCTAGATGTGTTAATTGTCCATTACCCACAATTTCTACCCTTCTAAGTATCTGGCGGGCCTCCTCCCAGACATGACCTTAGCTCTGCTGTCCAGCAGCACGAACAGAAGTGGTAGAATTTGACCACACAGGATGTGCTTCAAACACCGCTGCCGCGCGTTGCTGGAGATCCTCCATCACTCTCACACCAAATGCGGACAGAAGATTCACAAGGCCAATGAGTCAGCGCACCAGACCCCATCCCGCTGTGAGTCAAGACCAATTTAGAGCATCTGGCCTCTGCAGCGCTGCCCCTGACTGCTTCTCCTTTTTATTGAGAAAGTTCTCTGCTGCCCCCTCTCCAAGGCCAAAATGTAGAATGGATTTGCCTGTTACAGCATATGCAGGAAATACACCAGACTGGAAAGAATATGAAAGTGTTTATTTCCCTAAGATTTATGGAGGGGAGGGACTATCTCTCTCATTTCCTGTTACTCCTCACCCTTGAGGAGTGATGATCAAGATCAAACATACTGTATTTGGTGAGCAAATCACTATAGAAAAAAAACCAAGGAGATATTTTTTTTCATTGTCTCAGCAGCAAAGCCAGTTCTACTTCTGTTAGTGATGATGGCTTGTACCCAAGCTTTCCAGAAAAACTATCTGCTCTAGCGAGATCTGAAAGAATGGTTTCCTTGTGAAGTATCTGGCATGGGGAAAAGGTCTGAAAACAGGGATCATAAAAGAAAGCTTATTTCAGTCCTAATTTTTTTTTAAAAGGCCATGAACATCTAATTTTTCTAAGAGTATCATCAAAATCAAACCCATTACATTAGTTAAAATATTGTAAAGCCAAATTCAGCTGTAAAGCCTACATACCTAGTTTCTGAATTCTGCAATTTAAGACAAGTCCTCTCTCAAATGCCTTGTATGACCCACAAAAGGAATAATAAATGTTAAATAGGAATCAGTGAGAATATTAATATAGAGAGTACTGCCAAACCCTAGGTTAAATAAAATTAATAGTAGTACAAAAGTAATTTAAAAACCACACATCTCACCTTGCAGTTTTTTTAATTGGCACTTCTATCAGAAGTATAATTTGAAGAACATTGTCATGTCTTAGCAGTTACTAGTATCCATAAAATTTTCTTGATACAATTTATAGCATAGCATTGCAGGAATTCCAAGGATATTAAGAACAGGAGTTTCACAAGATTCTTTGTCATCTGTTTGGATGGAATGGAACCTGGCTTAACACAGGAGAAAAAAAAATTAAAAAGGGGAGGGGGGTAGGGGACCAAGAAACTTTTAATAAAAATGTAAATTAAATATCAAAGTCTATGTAAATCACATTTCCATTAATTTCCCAAGTATTTACTTTATTCTCTTTCTTACTGGTTGGGAGTCAACTATTTCTAATCACTTACTGCTTCTCTGCTAAACAGCTACCAGCCAACAAGGGTCCCAAATGAAGGCTTGCCCACAACTCAAACACAGAATCACAGAATCACTAGGTTGGAAGAGACCTCCAAGATCATCGAGTCCAACCCAACCCTAACACCTCATCTAAGTCATGGCACCAGGTGCCACATCCAGTCTTTTCTTAAACGTATCCAGGGATGGTGACTCCACCACCTACCCAGGCAAACCATTCCAATACTTTATTACCCTTACTGTAAAAACTTTTTCCTAATATCCAGCCTATATTTTCCTTAGCTCAGCTTAAGACAGCGTCCTCTTGTTCTGTCAGTTGCTGCCTGAAGAAAGAGACCAACTCACACCTGACAACAACCATCTTTCAGGACGTTGTAGGGAGTGTTAAGGTCACCTCTGAGTCTCCTTTTCTCCAGGCTGAACAACCCCAGCTGCCTCAGTCGTTCCTCACAGGGTTTGTGCTCCAAGCCCCTCATCAACCTTGTTGCCCTCTGCAGTATCATCTGCGGCTCCTTAACAAGCCCACTATGCCCTTTCTAGACAGCAGGGATTCTTCAAGCCTGAGCAGAGAGATATTTGGATGGACTGCAGCAATGATTCTTTGGGAATAGAAAACTTTGGAGCTCAGCAACGTTTCTGGGCTGAAATAGCTTCAGATGCGCTGGAGGCACCACATGAGTAATAAAAGAAGAAAGAGAAGCACACCAAGGACTTTCCATTTGTCAAGAATGTGATCATTGATAGAAAAGGGCACATGGGGCACAACTCCTCCACAGCTCCAAAGAAGGTATTTATTTTCTGTAAAACTGGGAGATGAGCCACAAGGTGTTCTTATTTTCATAGTGCTTCAGGCTCACCCAGGGGATGAGAGGCAGTGACCTCATGCTCTGACACCGTATCAGTGTCACTGGATGAGATATTTATATAGACCCAGCTCTATAGTAGCAGTTCACCATCTTAACTGCAGTAGTTTTCCTCTTGTTTTGGAGGCAGAAGGCTCCTGTTATACCAGTTTTACAGATGAGGATGCCAGACCTGCTCCAATTTCCCTGGGAAAATGTGGCAAGACCCCAGCAAACTTGGCCAGTCACACCCCGCAGCTCCTTCAAGCATCCACAGCAGGGGCGAATGAGCAGCTCTTGCTGGGTGGGTGCGGGTCAGCCCTGAAGGGTGCACACAGTGAATAAGATGCAATTAGGACAAATGAATGAGAGGTCTTAGAGGTGTCTCAGCCTCCCTGTGGATGTAAAAGATACCTGATCTGTGAAGACACATTGCCATTTTTCCAAGGAGGCTGGCTGGCAGGTAGCACATCCTCCAAATGTCCCAAAATGGCCTTGTATCACCATAGTCAAGAGAACATTGGGAGCTGGAACCAAAATAGAGACACTAAGTAGCCACTCCCTGGGGCACACTGCGCCCCACTGATTTGTACCTTTTTATTAGAGCATCTCTCCTTGTCTTTTGAGCACAGGGCTGAACCTTGGTCACACTGCAAGAAGAGCTGTTCTGAGCAATCCCTTTGACACAAATACCAGGGCTGATTTTGAATTGACTTGGGTGAACTTCAGAGCTTTTGAGTATTTATGTAAGTATTTGAGCTGCCTTCTGAAACTGATGAACTGGGAAAGAGGGGGGGGGGAAATATCCCTATAACACCTTAATAATGGATCTTTAATGAATTCAACCATAAGTACATGATACATAAACATGAGACAACCTTTCTGTAGAGCTTTCAATTTCCCTGGAAATGTCTAATAAATAAATAAATGACTATAACTTTAAATGAAATCACTTTAATCACTTATATTACCTCTACAGATTTAGAATGAAGGTCCATCAGTTTATCTGCTTTTTTCTATTGTTGCAGTTTCATCAAAAGCTTTTGCTTCCAGGGATCTACTTTAGAATTGATCTGGTTGATGTAAAAGTAACCACAAAACTTATGAATATTGCTACCTGTTTTTATATAGGAGGCAATATATAGTAAAGCAAGAGCAACACATTCAGTTTGTATTTTCAGCAGATATGAATAGGGATTCTTAACTATACAGAAATAATGTAGTTTGATAAGGCCTGAATTATTTTTAAAAATCATCCCTCCATTTGTCAAAAGAAATATTTTAGACTTTAATCACTGAAATGTATCTTTGTACATCCTGAAGACTAGTTAGGACTAGCACAACTGAA
This sequence comes from Hirundo rustica, assembly GCF_015227805.2. Taxonomy (NCBI): domain Eukaryota; kingdom Metazoa; phylum Chordata; class Aves; order Passeriformes; family Hirundinidae; genus Hirundo; species Hirundo rustica. The sequence continues at coordinate 70,443,792 of NC_053452.1, forward strand.
AAAGGATATTTCCTCATAATTACCTTTAAATAATGAATCTTGTAGTCTCTCTTTTCCAAAGTCCTAGCTGCATCTAGCATGCCCCAGCTCTCTGGATGAGAAATCTCTGCATCATAAATTAGAAATGTTCTCATCGTCTGCTGCTTGCAGAAGATGCTTCTAAAGTTTTGCAGAACATAAAGCACAAAAGGAGATATTACTGATATAAATTTCTTAAGCTGGATATGAAATCCTAGAGTAAAACAATACTGCAGTATTAGCAGCAGGAAAAAAAAAAAGGAGTAGTAAAGGGACAAAAGAGACATTCTGGTCCTGTGTTTTTTTTCTTTTCCAGCAGACACAATGAAACTCCCTGCTGTTAATTCTGGCACCTCCAAACAGAAAACGAGTCTTTTAACCAAAACTAATAGCAAATTTCTTATCAATGGCTTTGGTAAGAATAGCATTAGCCCAGAAGGTGTACTTTGGAAAGTCCTGTTGAAAACTAAGAAGCCACAAACTAAACCACAAACTAAGCCAACCTACAATGAAGGCAGCGTACATCACTGCCTAGCTGGGTAAACGTGTCTGCCTGTGTTTATCTCTGATAGCTCAAATGCTAATTTGAGGAAAGGCTTACTGATCGGTTTGTGCAATCAAACCTTTGTCCTTTTCAGCTGATCCCCTCTGCTCGTTCGAGGTGCAGTTTATAAGACAAGTCACGCATTTAAAAGCAGTCTGTTTTTTTCTGTTTAACAGCTACACATCTCTTTTGGACCCTGGGTACACTGTGGAAATTTTAGTTTGCTTTTGCCTTTTGGATGACTATGAAAATGAAACTGAGAGTTTTCCTGCCGGTATCCGGAGAACTGTGGAGGCTGGCGAGATCCTTGGTGATGGTGTGCTGCAGCCGACCTCTAGTGGAAGGACCACAGCTCAGGGAGACACCAAACAAAGGCAGGAAAACTCGAGAAAAGGCACAGAAAACACTAGTGAGAGCTGAGAGAACAAAGGCACAGCCTCAGCACCAAAATACTGAAAATATGAATGTGAGCAGTTATTATAGCTTAGGGGGTGTGAGTTGAGCCTTTCTGCTGCTTCCTGTCAAGAGCAAAAATAACACAGTCTTATTTTCCGTGATGCAAAACACTGACTCACAATAAATGGAACTTTCTTCCATGCTTTTAAAGACTTTTTAAAACTTTTAAAAATTATTATTACCATTGGGAAGTACATTTCAGTTACCAGGAAGAAGTCCAATCTCATCAGTGAGTTATTGAGGTTCTTAAGGTTATAATCAACATCCAAGCAGAAGCTGGAACTGAGGTTTCAGCTCCTTGGTTTCAGTGCTGTGCCAGGGCAGAGTGAAACCACTGTCCCTGTGACAGGACTCTGCAAGAAAAACATAATCAGACCAGCTGGAGAGAACCAACACTTTAAGCAACATGGGTGCAAGATGTCTGAAAGCAATGCTGCCAGTGCCCTTTACTTTTCACCAACACCATGATTTAATTTCCTGGAGTTTTTTTATCCTGAAGCAGAAGTATGTCAGATGACGGGATATGATGCCAGGGGAAACCCATGTTGTGTGGATTTTTATTTTTTTCATATCTCTTTTAAGAAAGGGCCTTCTGCCAGACCCCAAAAGACAAAAAGCTGTTGGAGGTCGAGGCACCTCCACAGTCCTTGGAGGAGCGCCTATCCTCTAGGAAAGGACATCAGCTAACAAATCCTTCTGCCTGAACAGAGTCCTGCTCAGGCGTGTACAACATTCTTCTCACACACACACCTCCCAAATCTTCACATGCCATGAGAACTTCAAGTATGTTACTATTTCAGGGTTATCACTCCTCGGGTATCTGATTCTGGCATGATGCTGCTATCGCCATTGTCTGGAACAAGGGTGTCCTGGGGATGGTTGAGTCTGGCCTGGTATCAGTGTTGAAGTCTGTTGGCATCATAACACCCATTTTTAGAAGAAAACTATTTCCTCCTTCTTTTTTATGTCACCTCAGGCTTGCTCAAGGCTTTGAAGGATACCAGTACTACTTTATCCTTGAAGAGCCAAAACTACCGTGTTCCTGTAAGTTTTGTCATATTTTTTTCCCCTTTTCTCAGCTCTTTGATGGGTATATTTAACACTGGGGGATTGGTTGGTTGGTTGGTTGGTTTCCTGTTTGCCTGCATTTTGTCTTAGGCCAAACCATAACAAACAGCAGCACTTTTTCTGCTACTACTTTTCCAGAGACCTTTCAAAGTGTACTTAAGGATCAGCTGATTCTTCTTTACCCAGGTATTGCTTATATATGTAATGATCCTAAAAGGTGAGATATAATTTGCTAAAGTTCAGCAAAACACTTTGGGTTTACTGGAACTGCATGTAATAATTTTTTTATCTCACTGTTTCATCGATAAGAGGCCATCTGTGTTTTTGTTCCATGCTTTATTTCAGCTTTGTTTTTATTGTCTTGTCTAATCATTCTGTTGTTTCATCTATGTCGCTCAGATCTAGAGAGCAGATGAATGGCACTTATGATGGTAAGATGAAACTGTTCCTCAAATATTAGATAAACAGATACTGAAGATCAAAATGATCCAGAGCACGTCTGAGTTGCTTTTAATACTAATAAGGGTCTATTCCACAGAGTGGCTTAGGTGAACTTTGTAATGTTGTAGGTCTTGCTCCCTTCTCTGTACATAATTAGCCCACTGTATCCAAGATCATGGATCATGTCTCCTTCTATCCTGCTTGTATAAGAGAAATGTGGCAGGTTCAAGAGACTGCATTTGGAAAAAAGAGTTTAACCCTGCTCTTCCTGCCCTGGTAGCGCTGTACTCCTGGGGCAGTGCTGCCTTGTCTCCCCATCATGGGACCCCTTTGGGCTAAGGAGTGAAAAATGGCTGCACCAGCACCACCAATTAGACCAGTCAGAGCTTGGTTAGACCACTAACTAAATGCCACACACCCCTTATCTGTCCCAGGTGAATCTGTACCTTCCTTAGCACTGTTCCCAATCAATTGTCACTGCTTGGGCAATGCCACTCCAGCCGAGGGCTGTGCCTTCCTCCCCTGTGCCAATCCATAGGTACATTAGAGGTTTTTGGTGGAGAAAGGAGGCGGAGACAAGTCACAGCACCTTTTCCTTCCTCCACCCTGGGCAGCCCACTCCTCTCCTGCAAAGTTCAGGCATAGACCTGCCTAGTTCCCAGAAGAGAGGGCTTTTACTTTTCCAGAGACAATCCTGTGAACTGCTACAGTGCCACACTGTTCCCACTCTGTAGCAGCATGGGTTAAATCCTAGGTTTGAAACACTCTGTGACAGGAATGCTGCTTCGCTTGCTAAGTACCACTCACACGAGTAATTCTATGTAAACAATTCCCTCCCGTCCTTCAAAAGGAAAGAGAATCTGAGAATAACCACGGGCAGATACTCCTAGATACCCAGTCCCAAGAGTGAATCTTCCTGAGCAGCTAATTCTGATCATAAGCAGACAGCTTAGAGTGAAAATCTAGAGACTCCTAGAGATACTTCACCATAAGTCTTTAAACAAGAGCCGCCTTCTCTTAGTTTATCCAGGCCACGCACAGAAATATTTTAAATAATACTGTTGTGGAAAATTGGAAGGGTGAGTTTCAGGGTTTGGCATAATTGAGACAATATCTTGGCTTCTCCATCAAGTTGATCCCACAAATATCCTTCTGAACTGCCTGTTTCTGCAGTCCAAGACACAGTAAGTCCAGAGGAGCAATCACTGCAGATTCAGGGCTCCAGATTCTGGAATGTGAGCACCACATTTCCAGGATTCCTGCTGACTTTAAAAGCCACACTCCAGATTTCTCAAGCCTACAAAACAAGGATGGCAACATTTGCAGTGCTGAACCATGTCAGAAAATACATATAAACAAATGTATTATCTGTAGGACAGTGGTTTTAAAGAAAAGTGGGTAATTCTTCACAATTTCTTCGTAAAACTCTTGAACAGGGAAGCACATCAATATTAAAAATATCTGAGTTCCTGTCTTAAAGCACTTCTGAATTTTTCCCAATTTTCTTGAACCATATCAGGATATTTCTCATCAGCAACATTCATTCTATGAGAAATAGGTAAATGCTGGAGAATTGGAGTTAAGAACATATCAATAATTTTTCTTAGTCATTTAGAAAGCACATAAACTGTTCAGTAGCAAACTTAGTAACAAAATTAAACACAAAAGAGAAAAACCAAAACTGTAGCTATCAATTATATATAATTCCAGATGTTTATTCACTGTCAGTAACACATAGCACTGATAAAATAAAATTATTGAAGAAATTGGATAAAATAAGCAAATATTCAAAACTATTTTCAGAAGATGATGCTTAAACAAATACTCCCCAAGTCTGCAGGCTTCATTGAAATGTCTCAGTCCCCAATAGCGTCCTCCTCTATCAAAACATTATCAGAGTGATAATCCAGAAAAAATTTTCTCCAAGCTTTCTCCTTCTCATCCCAGACCTCTTCAAATCCAAGCAGCTCAAGGGATTCACGCAGGGAGCTCATTAATTACCTAAATAATTTTTAGCATTGCAACATTTCCTTTCTAGTAAAATCAATCTGCTAAAAGAATTGAAAGTCAATGTACACAGCCTAGCTCATTACTTATAGACTACTTACATTGAATTTGATCTTCTTCTGTTTACTTTTTAAAATGTTTCACAATTACACTTCACTGTACAAAGGATGCTCATCTTACCTGGAGAAAACTACTTTCAGAGAGTGTAAGTGACACAATGTAACTATTGGGTGTAAATCAATGATATTCCTGCGTCACTACATTCACTGGATTTTTCTTTCCTGTCAGGAACTCTTCTTTGCCACTGAAAACCTTGCAGCCCTCTGAAATGCATTGCTGTGTTCCTCCTTGATATGACTGAATTGCTTCTGCTTCTGCTTACGTATATAAACACAAAACAGACTGTTACTTTTGCGTTTCTGAAACTTCTTCCTGTTAGCTAGAAAGACATTGCATTCCCACTGCATGAAGGATCCTAGCCTGAGAGTAACCTCAGAGGTTTATTTTCTTCCTAAGTGCTCACAAATGTTATTTTCAACTCAATGAGGAAAAGGGAATTTCAGTCACAATAGTGAATCTTGCTGAGCAGCTAATTCTGATCATAAGTAGAGACAGCTGAGAGTGAAAGTCTAGAGAAAAATTACCCTCAATTTTAATAGCTTTTTATTTGGGTGGGGAAAAAAGCCATTGCTGACACACTGTTTTTTCATGAACAGCTGCTGTGTTAGACGTACACATGATAGATCCTAGGTTTGGTTCACTCCTGATAAAGGGGATAAAACAGTCCAATAACACCGCAGTGCATACAAAATTTCTTCCATCTTAGGATGTGCAAATATTTACTCTGGACTAGCTGAGTAATTCTGTCTGCAAAAAAAAACCACCTTGAATAAAATCAGAAATAACCAACAAATCACACACTCATAAACAACAGCAGCTTGACATAATAGGAAATTTAAAAAGCATATATATCATCATTAGCATCAGAGAGTAACACCAAAACAACAGCTAATCAGCCACCAAAAAACCACTGTGCTATTTAGACTTATCCATGAAGTGTACTTCCCTTAAGTTTACCCAGTGGAAGTATTACAGGTATAAAAAACCCAAAACAGTTCATACCAGGAAAATGGCAGAATTCACATCACTGAACCTAGAAATTTGAAACCCACTTAAAAACTGAAAATAAAGCTAACCCGCAACATACATGTACTAGAACAGCACAAAAACTTTGGGGAATTAAGACAACCTTGGCTCAGCCCATCTGGTCTGGCACAGATCCCTGCCTTTTCAAGAAATAGAAGGAGAAAAATTTCATCTCATACAAATGAGATGGCAAATGCTGGCGTTTCCATGCCTGTTTTCAGGAAGGAGTTTCATATTTGTTTTATTTTCAAATGTGCACGGTGCAACCTGCTGGGCCAGTGAAAGCTCCTGGGGTCCTCACAGCCAGCAGGAGCCCGACCTGGAGCTGCAGCAGTGCTACGGTGTGCTCCCTCCCTTCTCCGGGCTATTCCCAGCTCTCTAACTCCCTCTGCATGACAGCAGCCTGAATAACAAGGACATTTGCTACTGGCACGTGTAAAAGGAGCATACGTTGAATATGTAAAAAAATCTAAAGTGGTAAATACAGAAAAATTATTAGGCATTGAATTTAACTGGGAGTTGCCACATAAATAAATGTTGTAGAACCAGGTCCACAGTGCTACTCAGATGAAAGAAGGGTTATGCTTCTGTGTTGCTACGGTGAAAACAGCATTATGATCCCTCCTATTCTGTCTTTACAGGCAGATTTCAAAAATCATATTACTTTCTCTGGTTTTAATTTAGGTAGCCCTGCAAGGAGCAGGGAATTAGAATCTTTGGTTCTTATGACTCACTTACATCCTGAGATATTCTAAGGTTCTAAGATAAATATATTTACAAGAAGCATACACTTCATAATTTTTATCTATTTGAGTAAAATGAATTTTTCCCTTTATTCCCTTCACCTTTACAGCAATGTCCCATGTTTCTTAAGACTTATAACCTAGAGAAAACAGAGTGGAGACGTAAGTCCAGTTCCTTTCTCGTTTTTTTCAAGTGTCCTAGTCAAGTGTTCTTCACCTCTGTTTTTCCTCCCCATATTCTCCAAGTAGTCTACAGCCTCCTCGAAGTGTAATGCCAAATCTGGATACATCACCTTAGCTTTCATCTCATCATTGCCGAGGAAAGTCTCCTATGTAACCACTCTGTTTATATGTTGCAGCATTATGTCTGAAGCTTCTTCCTCTTCACTCTAAGAAGGACACACTTGACCTGCCAGGAAGATCGAAAGTATTGCTTACAATATACGACACAAAATGAATTTAGTTTATGTCTTGACATTCTGTTCCATTTCCAGCATAATTCTTTGGTAAACACACAATGAAAAAACTGGTATTCCTGGCTCCCATACCTATATTCAGGTCTCAAAATTGAACAGTTGACACAATTGTAACAAAAAAAAAAAGAAGTGCAGCCAACCCAAAAGTCAGGGCTTGGAGGTCCAAACTAAAGCAAGAAACACCAGCTAAATTAAAAATTGCTAAGGAAAATAAAGAGCAGGCAGTTCTTCAGCTGTATAAATAAGAAGGAACAAAGAGAAAAGAAATGATGCCTCTATGTAGCCAGCGGAGTTCAGATAAAAATAACCTAGATAATAGCTGTAAAACTAATGACCAGGCATTTGGGATAAGATTCATCTGACCTGTTTCAGCTGTTCCCTCAGAGTAACACTTTCAGAAATGCTTGCTCCTCTCCTGTTATCTAGGACAGACTGTGGCACTCACATGGGAGTCCATGCAGACTTCAGGTAAGCACCAGAGCCACAACCCAAGCAACTTGCAGAAGCTTCAACAGGCCCCAGCAGGGGACACAGTAGAGGCAGCCTTGGCCACTTCAGTACAGGCAAGCAGAGAGAAACAAAACAAGCTTCATCAAAAATAAGAGTGCTTTTTTTTATGATACTCACTTCCTTGGCTTTTTTTTCCTGCTATAAAATCATCATGTGTTTGTACAATATTCTTATTCTGGGAATGTACTTCAGTCCACATAAACATCTGCACTTAGTTATGTTAGACAGTATCCAAATCCCAGCAAGATCCTGCTCTGATTATTTAGCTCTGAGTGTTTTTGCCAGCTTCTATTCCCAGAACACACTGGATTTATAGCTATGTCCAACCTCCAGCTTTGCTAGTTAGAAGATTGTAACACACAGGCTCAAACTGAATGTCTTTTCTACTAGGACAAAGTCTTTCCAGCAGGCTCAAGTAACAAGCCATTGAATTGTGCTAGCATACATTAGCAGCAGGAAAGTGAACTATTGTTGGTTGCAATTTGTTGGTCTGTATTTTTAATCATACTGTTTGACCTACATATTTTGTCTGCTTCCCTTGATACCTAACCATAAAACACAGCCCTTGATTCAAATACCAATAAAACCTGCTGTCGCAATTTTGCGTAACTCAGCGCAAAAGAATCCAGATCTCAAGTAAATAAACTGATAAGTCTTTTTTTGGGGGATCACTGTGTGTTTTTGTCTGCTGCCCTGCAGAGCTAGATCCAAACCATTAATAAAAAAGAGATATATACAGTTTCATCTGAGAAGACAAACAAAAACATGCAGGATATAAATCAAAACAAGAATTTGCAAAAGAATAGAGTAAGCACTTACTAAGCCAAAACCATATTGCTCTTGTGAAGACGCCTGCTCTGACCACTGTGCTTTCTCCAAATGTATGTTTATGGAGTTCCAGGCCAGAACATTTTTGGAGCATAAAGACATGAAGCATTCGATCCCAGCAAAATTCATTGTGATCTGCCTAATGCTCATGGAGCTGAATTTCACCACAGTTGTGCACAAGCTTACCTGCCCAATGCAGCTTCTAGGCAATTCTTCTCTGATGGATATTTCTTTGAAAACTTATTTTACATGACTGACAACTGCCTCAAACTGTAAATATGCTAGTAGATAAATATATAACCCGACCACCTACCATACCCCTCCCTCCCAAGATACAATCTGAAAACAAATTTTATGCCTTTCTTCAAGCAAAAAAAACCTGGTTTAGGAGATGCTTTCTTTGTATCTGGTTTGGATCTCTCAGCCAATGCTGAAATGCATCTACTTCGCTTTGGAATGTGAAATCAGACGCACTACAGAAATAAAAGCTTCAGAAAGAGAAAACAGAAAAGAATTATTAAAATGCATTTAAATTTTTTTGAGTTGAAATGTAAGTGATGTAACCAGTCAGCAAATGTGAGCTATCACATTACCAATTCCTGTTTTCCCCTCTCAAATCTTAGCTCCTGGCTGTGAGCAGGAGCTTTTTCAGCTCCTGGCCCCTCTGTGAAGCAGGCAGAGATGAGAAACACCCAGTCACCAGCAGGACCAATTTCAACTGTTTCCCTCCAGCCACACACCCCACAGAAGGGCAAATACTAATTTTTTTCTGGGCCTGGACAGCTCCTGTCAGCACATACATTTTGAAGACTGACTCAATGCTGCCATCGTTTAAAGACTGCCCCATCCAGTACCTGGTTGACAGACCCAAAGTTGCAGCCCTTCCCACAGCTCCTGCCCAAGTGTGAAGCCAGGGCCCTGCTTCTCCTGCTCCAAAATAACATTCTCTGCCCAGGATTCTGTAGTCAACAAAAATACCAGGTCAAGGTACAGAGGGAGTCAGAGAGATTTATGTACCCTGTCCCTACCAGAATCAGTGGTTTCAGTATCCAGAAATGCATACAGCTATCTCAGAAAAGCTATCTGCACCATGAAAAAATACCACGATTCAAATTTTGTCTAAGCGGCTTTAAGCCCACAATGTGCTTTTCTAAGCTGGAAACAATCCATAAATAAGAAGATTGGTAACAGGTACACATCTGAAGGTCTCTTCCATGACAGTCTCCTCCTCAGCCACTGTATACTGTGCTAGAAGCAGATTTTGCTAATGAGAAGACAAGCACTCAAGTGTTTGGCAGTGGCCTCTCCCATGCACATATCAAGAACCCTCCCATATTCTTGTGGCTAAACCAAGTCATGGGTTGTGCCTCCAGACCCCAGCTGTCCCTAATACTAAGACTGTCAATAGAGCTTATAAAGTAATAATATTAATGAAAATGTATATAAATAGACAATACCTCTTCTGCCTCATTCACAATGATCTGAATCTTGAGTTATTAGAGAAAGGAAGACCTTTGTTTTTATTTGTACACTAGCACAAGTCATTCTGGAAAAGCAAACTCTAAATATCTCCTTGGTAGCTGGGGAAATATATCACATACTATTTTAAGGGTAAAAAAGTATAAAATTTTATTTGACAAGTTAACAAATAATAACATTTCATTAGTCCATTAAAACACTTTATTACAAGGAAGTGTAGTTGAGTTATAGCTACACTACATGAAAGTTAATTGTAAGGTGAACAAATTGACCTACTGGAGTTTAGAATGTACAGAATGTACATGTCTACCGTATCCAGTTTATTTTTAAAAGGTATTTGGTACAACTAAAAATTTACTAGATGTCAAACAACTTCAAAAATTTCCAACACAGCAAACTTCAGAACTATTCTTCTCAGATGACATAATCTTTTTTCAGAGATAGCTGAAGTGTCCTCACAGCTTTTAGCAGCTGAAGAGAACTTCTGCTTTTCTGCCCAGGACAAGGTTTAGACATACTTTCCTTTACAGAAACTGCAATCTCCTTTGCTTCCTTTTGTTCACCACACTTTAGTTTGACATGAGTTTCCCCTTGCTTCAATTTCTGAGTTTTTCTCTTTAATTTCTGCACCTAGGAAAAAAAAAATACTAATTAGCATGTTACATACTCCAAAGACTCACAGCTGTAGAGCTGACTGGACTTCTACTGGACTCCAAACCACAGATTACTAAGACATATTAAAAAAAAGAGAAAAGTTTAAAGTTAGTAACCTTGTGCAGCTGTCTCAATGTAACAGAAAACTGACCTTGCCCATACAGAAACCACCACAGAAAACTAACCTCACCCACACTCGACTGGTTGTTGAATCCCATCGCTCCCTAACGTAAAAATGCTTGCTTGAGAGAGCTGGAATATCATCTCTTAATAATCTATATTTATAACAGTCTCTTTCCATTTCTGGTTGTGCTACCTTAATAAAAAACAAACAAACAAACAAACAAACAAGAAACCTCTAAAAAGTACTTTTAATTTTCAGTTACTGGATCTAAGCAGCTTATTTTGAAGCTTCTTTAACAAAAGTGGAAAACAGAATAAATAGGGTTAATTGCTATGGAATGTTTTTTTAAATGTCAAATAATGAGTCTTGACTCGCACTTGGCATGAAAAGGTCACTTCCCAAAGATAAAATTAGACTGGAAGCATTCCAAATGCCAATTTAGGCTTTAAGTCCATTTCTAAAAATAATTAACTTTAATTGCATTCTAGAACACATTATTAACTGTGAAACACCAAGATTAGCATGGCACTTTCAGTATGGCAGGTTCTAGATAAAGAAATATGCATTAGAAATATTAAGATTGGTCTGTACAAAATGCAAATGATAATGTCTGTGTGCAAAAGCACCAGAAAAAAAAAAAAAATACAGGCCAAGGAGTTAGAGGAATGGCCTGTATTGATAACCAGGACAAGATGGACAGTAACCATACAGACACTACTATTTACTGCATGACCCTAAGGGGTGTGCTCTGACCAGGCAGTACCAGTGCACTGAGGACTTGCCAGAAGATCTGCACACTGGTAAGAAGCAGAGATGACAACAAAGTTGCACCGCATTGTATGTGCTATTCTTCGTCATCCCAAAACAAAGGCAAGCAGTGGCCACTAAGATACGCAAAAGAAAGAAACAAAGGTGCAGTTGTTGTCCACTGTCTTAGGTTCCTGAGGATGAAATCAGTAAGATTTTGAGGCAAGGGGTAACACTGTAATCGTTAGGTCTTCAAGAATATAAGAGTTTTATCACAGAAACCTGCTGACATTGCTAAGAGAAGCAGTGAGGACTTAGCAGTCAATGCCTTTGTCCATATTGCTAGCATGCAAGTCTGACACATCTGCTATGACATAAAGCACCTCTATGCTTGCAATTACATGGACAATAAAACGTTTAAGTGAATAAAAGCCATCAAAAATGAATATGAATAAAACTGGTCAGGTTTTTTTTATAACCTACTCTTTTCATAAGGTCTTATGCTGAGCTTTGTTCTGTTTCCTGTATAAGCAAAGTTCTCAGGTGAGAATTTATCTTGAAATGTAAGATGAAAAAACAGAAAACAATCAGACAGAACTATGGATTGAATGTTTAATCATATGCCCACCAAATTGCTACAAAAGAGTTAGGCTGTTCAACTACAGAAGAGGGATTTTTTATGGGCGTATATGAATAGTTGTTATCTATGGTTCTAAACTAAATACTGACAGAATGAGGACAGTTTAAGGTTTAAACAAAAGTGAAAGGCTTGCCTAGCTATGATTTTGGAGAAGCCCTGGTCACAGACTAGTTAATAAAAAAGCCTCAATGTATCAGTAATATAAAAGACATTTAATCCAGTCTGTACAGGAATTACAGCTTCTATTTTTTCATTCCCCTGAGGGACAGGATATAAAGGAATGAAATTTCAACAGTTTGTCTTAACATGGTGAGCAGAAGTGACAGACAGTGCAACCCAGCTCCATATTGCACAACTGCCACAGGGCAGGAAGCTTTCCCACCAGCACATATTCCTAACTGCCAGTTGTAAGCACTTTTTCTTGATCAAATGAAGAAATTGGAGGTGTAAAAATATGAGCCAGCAGTCTAATTATAATCACCCATACTGGAACATCTTGGCTTAAAACATTCCAGTGACATTCTAGCTGATGGCAACAGGAGGCAGAGTTGTGGCAGCCTTTCAACAAGAATGTTAGTAGCTAGAGAGTTTACATTTCATTCTTACAGTAGCCTGATGCTTTTCCAGCTTGGATATTTGTTTTCTTTTCATCTCCATTTGTTTTACAAGGCAATCCAGCTCCTGTTTCAGGTCTTCATGAGCTTGGGAGTCTTGAGTACCCTGTATTTGCTTCAGAAGTTCTTGATGCTCACTATTAAAGACAAGAATGGAAGTGTAAGTATTCATGATATAGTCTCTAGGATTTCTTCTTGTAGGAGTTCCTAGCCATTTTGTGCAGAATATAGAAATTTAGCATTATTTCCACTCTCACACAATACACATTAATCTGGAATATATTAACATGAGAAAGGGAAAAGGTTTTCCTGTGAGTCTGATTTTCTCGTTCCAAATTTTTAGCTATGTCCATCTCACTTCTCCCTCCTCCCACAGGCGTAACAACTACATGTACGATAGTGTGCAAAATGAGATTTTTGAAAGTGAACAGCAGCTATGCAGTACAACATTTTTAATTCCTGCCCAATTTAGTGCAGACTTTGAAGGCTTAGTGCAATACACGAAAGTATTTTTTAAACTAGTACATTCAAGTAACAATTTTTCTGACAAATGATTCAAATTAAAATATTATACTCCAAAAGACTTACAGCAAAGTGGGCTTCTTAATGAAACTAATCAGATTAAGTAAAAGAAACTGTGTAGATCTTGATACCCAGATATCTGAACAAGTTGAAGCCAGAGACCCCCTCTTAGATAAGTAATCCCTTTACAAAAGTCAGAGCTTCTTTTTTCACTTCTGAGTAACCGCTTCTCCTTGACAGTTTAATTGAAGCAACTGGTTGTTGCTATTAAAAAAAAAAAAAAAAAAAAAAGGAAGAAGAAAAAAGAGCCTGACCTTGAACTGCCATGAGTAAGCCAGACATTGCTTTTTGAACATGAGATTGCTTGCCAGTTTAAATTTTACCACATCAAGGATTTCAAATCAGCGTCAACATCCTAACTGGTTTACTCAGCACATCCTTCTCTGTTCAAACCACAGCTCATCGTGTTGACATGTCTGCTATGACCAGCTACAGAGCTTTGGCCCACAGTCCCACAAGCCTGCATTTAATGGGAAGATTAAGCCTAAGAACACAACAGGCTGTCACCCACATTTACTTGCATGGCTAGAAAGAAACATACACTCCCATCTGAAGTGCTAGCTTCTTCCACGCCCTGCCCGTTTTCTGGCAGGAGACTGTCCCTCTTTCACAACCCCCTTACAGGACCAGCAAGTTCTCCTGCTATCAACAAGCAAAGAATGAGCACCAGACTGACTCAGCACAAAGACTCGGCAGGTACCCCGGCAAGGAAAGAACAGAGAGTATGAAGGAACAGGAGAGATGTTGTGACAGGACTGTTCATGCCACAGCTGTACTAACCCATTCCACCACCCAGACCTACTGCATCCTGCAGGCCTACTCAATATCAGCACCACCTCTCCAGGAGAAAAGATTTGGTTTACCCAGTACACCTCATAACATGTTTAAAATGTCTAGAAAGCAAGGTCTGAAAGGCTTTTCATTTGCTGCAGCTGCTACTTCAGTAGCAGCTTGTTTAAATACAGGATGTGGAAGCAGAAAAACAAGACCGGTGAAAGACCAGGATAGAAAGAATTTTTTGAATGAGAAAAATCCTACCAGTCAAGCCTGCTCAGGTCAGTCTGTCAGCAGGCAGTCCTATAGCTAAAACAGGCTAGGCTCAACTGTAGCACCCCGTCGCTTGAAGTCACCTCTACTCACAACGCCAGCCATGGGTACTCACGAGCTCATTTGGCCCAGCTCATCTTGCAAGGCCAACAGAAGGTCTGAAAAGCTCCTGGTGGCAGTGGGGGATGTGGAACAAGAGGAGACAGATTTTAAAAGTGCACTGTGTCCTGAAATCCCAGCTGTAGCTCCTCCTTGTCTTCGCGATGAGATACACGGATTGCGATGCTTCATAATGTGCAACACGCTTTGTACATTTGCACTGACAGAATGGCTGGAGCTGACAGACTTAAAGAACAATTATCAGTGGCACACAGAAGTAATTTACAACTATACAGCCTTACTCTAACTGTAGATGTCACTTTAGTGAGAACTAAAGTAGTTTTCACCTACCTTCCCAGCCACAAAAGGTAGTTCACCAGCCTTTACATGTAATTGTGAAAGCTGCGTTTTCTTCATTGTAGGATTTCTCTGCCATAAGAGCCATAAGAAAATATAAGACAAGAAATTCCAATCTGCTGACCCAAGAGTACAATCTTAAGGGTTTTTTTTAGTAAGTAAAATTCAAGTAAATACACAGTGAAATACATCACCTCAGTTTTCTTCTGGTTAAAAAAAAATTTTCCTTCCAGTATGTGTAACAAGTAAGACTTTCCAATAGCTGACACAAATAAATTTTATTCCATATGCATGTAGGAGATTATTTAACAATTAGGCTAACATTAAAGGAATTGAACCTTGTTTACTTGTTTTCAAAACCACAAATGCAAAATTTTGACTGTTATGTAACACAAGTTGCAAAACAAATTCTCTTGATTTCAGAAATCCCCCCAACACACACCATCTTAAGATGCTGAGCTAAAACTCCTTTGGAAATAAATTTTGCCAGGTAAACTGAAAGGCAGCTAAGACAGGACATGGGGGATGGCAGCGAGACTTAAACAGAGGTAATTGTCAATCTCATAAGGGAAGGTTTTCCAGTGATGTCCTATTAGCCTCAGTACTATTTTAATTAATGAAGGAAAGAAAAAAGAAAGGGAAAAATAAGAGTTATTTAGAACTGTTTGTCACTTTAGAAATGGAGTAAAGTGCAGCAGATAAATCAAGTGCCTCTTACATCACCGTTTTTCACAAATCCCAGTCTCTGTGCACGTCAGAGGCTTTCAGCAACAGTATGCTAACAAAAATTTCCATGTTACCTTCCTAGGTTTTTTGTTCTTCCCATTTTCCTTTTCAGGCTCATGTTGAGATGTTACTGAAGACATCAAAATTCTGTTTATATCAAATCCTGTTTGAAGCTGTGGCAATAAGCAAAAAAGAAAACAGCCATTTAATATAATATTACAAGTATGAAATAGAAAGGTTTAATTAATTCTCTCTTTCATACATGGATAAGAACCAATTAAGGGCACTATTAATTGTCTTGCTTTGAAGGCATAAGCTACTCTTAAAAACTGGACAGATTATTAGAAAGTCAGGGTATGAGGCAGATATTGCAGCTCTGTCTTAGTATTCCTCCTTTTCATATTCAGCTGCAGCAGCAGCGGTATTTTTCCACTGTGACAACCAGCAACTGAGATAAGCCAATCCTGCCACATGCTGAGAATCTGATCATAAAATCCAAATTATATGAACATTTGGCTTTTACAATCTGGGGACAGAGAGAACTAAGCCTGCCTGTGTTACATTGAGGTCAAACCTGCTGGACAATCCTCATATTGCTCAGTGGTTCAAAGTTGCTATCAAGGCCCATGATAAACAGGATGATAATCATTCCCAATTAAACATAGGACAAGGACTTTGTTTTGGCATGTGTTACAGTCCCAGCTGAGCAATGCTGGAGGTCCACCACTAAAGTGAGAATATTCTGGCTTTTCTGTCATCAAGAGGAAGTGAACCACACCACACCCTGTGCTTCCCAGCCCAGATCCAACAGACCTAAATCCATCCTGCAGTCTATTAAGATGGTACTAACACTACTTTAAGACTCAGTTTAAGTCCTTTCTTGAGCAAATGTTTAGACTATCTGCTCTGGGACAGTCATTCTTACCATGTTTCTCAGAAGATAAAATCTCTGTACTAGGCCCTTTGCTCTGCAGCAGCAAACACTCTAAGCAAGAAACCAAAAAACGACAAGTTTCCAACTGTGTCATTCTGCTGGATTCTGGAGGTGGTCAGACATCTGGGCTACAAATCTGCATGTTATTTAAAGCTTCCTGGATTTACGAAAACCCATCATCCTTGGAGGAGGTATAAGAGCTGACAGCAGTGATGAATTAAATTAAGGCATCAGCTTTGCTTACGTTCTTCCAATATTACTCTTCGGCACTGCAGCCCCCACCCCACCCCAAAGGAATTCCCCCACAACTGGTGTCTCTTTCAAGCTGGCTGCTACTTATGCACAAATTGAAGTTTGGAATACGACTACCTTTTCCCTTTAACAAAAGGTTTCATCATTTTGCTCCCTTTGGCAAATACTCCTCTCTCAGATGGATGCCAGCCCAAAAAACTGATGATGGCTTCACATAATAATAAATTATACAAGAACTCATTTGATCAACGAGGTATCACTGATTAAGGTTTTTCCAAGTACAGCCCTATGTATTAGATTTCTACAGATCTTAACAAAGGGAGGAAAACAAGCACAATAACCAACCTCACTTGGGATATAAGGTTTTATATGTGACCACTTTCAATTTACTGAAATTTAGGTTAACCTGATTCAGTTACAGATTTTCTAAAAATTAATTTTCTACCTGGGTCACTTAGAGAAGTGTTGAGGCTGATGTTCTGTATCACTAATACAAACCCAAGTAGAATCTTTTTTAATTGAGACATGCAACACACCTGACAAGGTTTCTAATATGTAGCTTATAACTGATCTAGGTAGTATTTCAGGAGTTCTGCCTGGGTAATAAACATGAGGAGTTGAAATAATGAAGTAATAAAAAGGGCATTTTGAATAGAGAGAATAGCTTTCTTCAGTACTAAGAAATAAGACAAAACAAAATATTTTCAGTCTACCTGAGCAGTTTTATCTTGTATTAGCTTAAGCTGATGCTCTTCTTTGCACAGCTTTTCTTCTAAGTGTTTGATCTTGTCCTGAATTTGAAGGCAAGAATGATTAGTCCCACTTCAATTTGCCACACTGAATCAGCAGTCTGAAGAAGCTCACAATTGTAATGCGGGGATAAAACTGGACTGTAGGGGTTTTTAAAGCCCAGACTGAAAAAAGGCTCATGCACCTAAAGCCAAGGTGGCATTCAGTCAGGTATGCTTTACCAGAGGTAACTTTTGCAAAACTCAGTACTATTAGTAGTATGCCATAAAATGACACCAAATATCTTTCAGACTGTCATTCCATGCATGCTTACTTCAGCAATTCTCTGAGTAGAAGTAAGCTTAAGACACTCTTTTTCTAGCATTTCAAGCTTTTCAAGTTTTGCACGCAGTTCCAACCAGTTCTGATCTTCCTCTTTCTGAAGCTGAGCCTGGAAAAAATAAGCAAGAATGGAGCTGGCAACTGACTGAAATTGTTTCAGACACCAAAAAAAAAAAAAAAAAAAAAAAAAAAACAAAAACCAACAAAAAACCCACCAAACCACCCCACACCAGAGTAAAGGTGTTTAATTAGTTTAAATTCCATACTTTTTAAATTGAAAAGTGATGAAAAATACCAGGCAGACAAAGACAACTTAAGCTTCCAGCAGCTTTTTTGTCTACCAAGCGTGCAAGTATTAGCATGGTTTTGCTCATTAGGAGTTCCACCCAGGGAGCTTTTCATACAATTCTTTCAATGGTTGTCATCAGCCATACACTAAATTGCTTCTGTTTGCTAGCAGCCTGAGCAGAGCTGAGGAAAAACAACGACCACAATAGACTTCAGATCCTGCATATTTCTATACTTTTGAACTACATCACTACTTTGTTATTATGTTAAAGGGCTTCACCTGTTGTTCTAAAATCATTTTCTTTTCCAGTTCTGCACTGGAAACCATTTTTCTCATGTAATCCAGCTGTTTCTCCAGCAGAGAGCAGCGGGATTGTGCTGCATTTAACTGTACACTTGCATCTACAGAGAGAAACAAGACATTCAGTACAGCAAAGGGAGCTACACATTTAGCCAGGCTGTCATTTCATTGAGGAATTCTCTGTCTCAGAGAACAGGGAAGAACAGTTTTCTTAGTCTGAACAAGTCATGTGGTTAAAATGAATTTTATATATAAGACATGAGAATCAAAATGCTTTTTCAAAGCTAGTCCCTAATTTGAATTCCAAAGGCATGAGCACTGCAGTGACTTTGATTTGTATCAGCAGATATCTAACCATAATCTGAGACAGGAGAATCTTCTTTTCTCCTATCTTTTCTCAAGTTAGCAGTGTTATGTAAGCAGCTGCTGGCTTATCGTAGGAGTTACACATACCCCCCGAAACATGCTTAGTCTTTAAAATTGCATTATGGCTTATGCAATACACCACTGATATATGTAAAAATATCTCAACTTGACCCACAATTATCAAGCTCTTGTCCCTCCTCAGTTTTGAGGTAAAGAACCAAAGAATGCTGCACTAATTAGCAGTTTTTCAAAATGAAACATTCCCTGGACTACAACTTAGTGTTGCTGTGGCTACACCTTATCTCTCAAAAGAAATACCTTTCCTCTGTTGCATCAGCTCCTGATGTGCTGTGTCCTTCTCGTAGGACTTGTGCTCTAAGACCTTGTACCGAGCAGCTGCTCTGGAGAGGCTGCACAGTTTATCTTCAGCCTGTGACTTCTCCAGCTCTAGATGGTAGATTTTTTCTTGTAGAGCTTTCAGGGCTGCCACTACAGCTAGCAAACAACACAACAGCTACACCTTAAGTAACAGTATTTTAATTATGATGATCATTATTAGAAAACACTTCATGTTACAATATAATACCTAAATTTTCTTCCTATGATCACTCCTAAAATTAACTATATTCCCCAGCTGTACACTAACATATGCAGAACACATATGGGAGAAAATGGATGTGTTTCCTGCATAAGTCAGGTATGAAGCTCTGGTCCTATGAGCAAAACTATTTCCACTCCAAAGGGCAGGAAGTCCAAAGAAATCATGGCAAAGAGAATATAATGAATCCTGGGAACTCTCTTTGAATAGAAGCAGAAAACACAGGTGTCCAAGTGAAGTCACAAGTTTTGGTGTAAGGCAACTGGTCTGAACAGATTAAAAAGAGAAAACATGCTCAAAATGGGGAGAAATTAGATACAAAGGACAATTTAGCAAAGAATACATTGTTAAATACTTTATTGTTTCAAAAGGTCTAGTCTTTATTGTTTCAATGTCTAGTATCTTGTATTTGATGATTCTTTAAACTATAGAAACAAGTCTGAAAGATTTTGTTTTTGGTCTCAAATCACTATGTGTCAAATTATATCAAAAATAAAAGCTGCAATTTCAGCTACAAGAAAAAGTCTGCCAGCTCTCCATAAAGCATACACGCCTGTGGGAGCTTAAGACATGTTCTATAACAAGTCAAGCTTATTTTCTGACTTTTATAACTGATAGTTCTTCTATTCCAAACTCTCTCATCAAAAGAATACCATCAAATATTGCTACCTCCTTAAAAACTTTCACCATCTTATCATGGATTCACTAAAAAAAACAACAAAAACAACCAAAAACCACAAAAACACACACAAAAAACCCCCCACAACTAAAAAAAACCCCACCCACACAAAACCACACAACAGCAAAAACCAAACAAACATCAAACAAAAGAACTCAAAACAAAAACAAACACCAGAAAGCAGAAGGATGAAGTGAGACCACCTTTTCCATCTTTCTATTGGTATGTCAAACACTTCCTTAACCACTTAGCTACATAGCACTAAACTGATAGCTGTAATCACAATCACAAAAAAGCCCAAACTCTGTGTGACATAAGATCAGTACAGAAATCACAGATTTTTCAGGTGAAGAACAGTGATCACATGCACACTCCTAGGCTATGTCTGTACAATTGTCCATGTTGTCATGTAGCACAGTTGTCCATGATAGTAAGTCCAAGTATGGGTATCCTTAAGACTCCCCAGGCTCTCCAGATATGTTAAGCCACTGAGTATTTTGCCTTGTGAGCTCCAGGGAGTAGTCACTCATTAAGACACATGACAACTATATTTCATATGGACTAACATTCATGCTAACTTTACTGGTAATCTGAATTGTTCAAAAGTTCTCCCAAGGAAATGTACCATGCAAAAAAACCCCTCCAAAATACCCTTAGAAGTGATTTTAAGCTGGAAGGAGTCAAATAGCACTATACAAAGCCAATTTCAGGTCAGTGTACCATACTAATGATCTTTTTTTTGCTGTATTTGAAGTCATGAACTACTTCTACTGAGTTTGAAGCATTCTCCTTTGCTTTCAGAGGAAGTCTGACAATTTTAAGCTAAACAAATTTCAAAGCCAAAGTTTACAAGGATGTTAGAAGACTTACAGAGGTTTCCACTCTAGACGTATGACTTCAGGGAGACTACTCCCTCAGGACACATATACATCCTGTCTCAATGTCAGACTGATAACTGCAGCAAGTCATTGAACTCAGTCAAATAGGATGGGGAGTTTGCTCAAGAGATTTCACACGGAACAATTAAAAAGACCATTTTAAGGACATATTTTGGCTATACCTTGGTTATTTGGGAGAGAAGGCCTGTCACCAGCAGCAGCTGCCAACTTCTTTGATTCTATATAAACAAAGGCTGGAGGAAGCATGCGATCTGGCGGCTGAAGAAAGCTTCCTATGAAACTGTTCTTTGATTCAGAATCCATAGCCTGTAGAAAGAGAGCCATTTAATGACATTATTTCTTTAACAGACTCTTATTCAAAAGTATGTCACTGGGTTGTCCCTGGCTCTCTTTATATCAAACCAGATAACGTACACAAAAATAAATAAATAAATAAATAGAATAGAATAATACCCAAACCCTATCAGAAGAATCCTGTCTTTTAATGCAATCCCAAAACAGTATCTTTCATAACACTAAACATAGCTTCCTTTGACTGACCAAAATTTTCCAAGATTTTCTAACAACTTATGCTGATTTTTGTCTTTTAAAACCCGAGTATTAGAGCATTTTCTACTAACGGTTTTACAGACTTCCATGTCTTGACTCTAAATGCTCCCTGCACAGCAAGCATTCCAGGTTTTACAGCCTGTTCCCATTTGTAGCCTCCTTACTGCTCTCCTCCCCATCTTTTTGGCTATAAAACCAAATTACATATGGTAAATAATTTACCTTTATTACATAATAAAGATACAGATCTCCACATTTAGTGTTGAGATAACAGGAGGATATTTAATATGCAATATCCCCAGTATTATCTCCATTATCAGGCACATGTATTAAGTCCTGGTTCTTCACTTCCCTTCTGTCCCACCCTTTCACATTCTTTGGTTTATGAGAAGTACATTTGAAGACAGTTCACACCATGTCAAATAGTAATTTTTCTTGATATTCAAGAAAACAACACTCATGGACAGTGAAATGTGTAGAAAGTACTTTAGTGTAATACAACCTCTAGGAAGTTAAAGCAAGTTTGAAATCATCCTGCAGTTACCTATCAAAGTAGCATAAAGCACTTCACCTGATACAGTGCAAGAAGTGAAGAATCTATACAGCTTCAGCTAATAAAAAAAACAGCTTTGAAGTTTCAGTGATATAACAAATACGGTTGTTGTATCACTTGTGTTTGAAATACAAGGCACGCAACTGGAACAGTCTTCCCACTTGGGTAAGACTACTTACAGATGTTAGTCCCCAAGGAACTCACCCAAAGGAAGTATCTAGTAACACGAGGAAGAAACAGACCAAGACTAGAGCCTGCTGATGAAGCACAGCCCAGGAGAAGCCATTCATACTGTGTGGCAAACAGGCAGAAGAGCTTTCAATAACAAAAGAAGTTTCTAGGAGCCCTTACAGCTCCTACAGCCTGCTCCAACGGCTGTATAAAAAGAACCCAAAAACTCATCTTCCAGCCACACTGCCTCTTCAAGTACGCTCTAAACTGAAGGTAAGCAGAAAACTTCCTTTCTTCTTCCAAACTGTCATCATGGAGATGTCAACATGAGCATCTCTTCACTAGGGCTTGCTTGACTTGGGGCCTCCCAACCATCACAGCTTTTGTGTGCTAACCCTGCCAAGGTCACATCATTCAGAGAAGCCCCTCTGGTCCCAAAGAGGGAGTCTATCCAGCCTACCCTTGTGCCACAGGTCTTTTCCATGTGGCTCTGCTGCCATCCTATTCAAGGCCAGGCCACAAGCTCTCGGCGCTAGGTTGGCAGCAGACAGCCAGATAGATTCCCATCACCACTTGGAAGAGGTCCCATCTGGTGACCCACCACATTTATGGCCACAATGCCAGTGAAAGGCACAAAGCAGGGAGCAGCAGAAAACTCAAAACATGGATGAGAAGGTCCTGTGGCCACAGAGGTGGTCAGTTCCAAGACGAGAGGAGACGGTCCTGGCATGGCACAGTGCATCAACACAGAGTTCCAGAAAATAAGAGATAAGCAAGACTTAAAAAAAAATAATTCCTGCTGCTATTCATCTTCTTCACATTGGCGATGAAACAGACTAGCAATAAAAAGTCCATAAAAATGAGCACGTGCATGGGCAAGAAGTTTCCTACCACTGCTGTGAATAAAAGGCAACTTTGGAAACAGCAGAGGAAGAAGGTGGGTTTTGCTCACACCATCCAACCTTCTGGCAGTCAGCATAAGTGGAGACTCACTTTTCCAATGTGCTCCAGTGGGACACGCTCCCCTGCATGCCTGCACAGCTACACGTCAATTACTTTCCTTATTACTCTCACATAAACAAGTTTTGCTGTTTCCAAGGAGATGGGCCTGTGGACAGTTGTAAGGAGGGCAGTGATCCGAAGCAAATAATGAATAAAAGAGGGAATAAAGCAGCAGAAAATTTGAGTTTGTGGACCAGCTCAGTAATACAAAGGTGTGGGGGCACGGGGGACACCTATTTGGCAGAAAGCGAAATAAAAGCCCTTTAGTTCTGCCAGTGAAACCAAAGGGAAGTGAAAGAGGCCCGCTCACCTGCCTGGTGGTGGTGATCCAGCTAATCCAGTGTGGGCTTCAGCACAACCCCCCACAACTTTGCCAGCACAGCAGGGGATAATAAACACCCTCCAGCTTGGGGGGAGCTCCCCGAGCTGCTCCTAAGAGCACAGGCTCAGCAAAGGTGTGAAAGAAAACACCAGAGGACCGAGACACCTGTGTTTGCAGAAACTCTGCAGACACAGTTACAGACGCCTTGCTTTACCACAGCTTCCTCAGATACAGAGGCTGTGTGGAGCAGCTGAGGGCATGGTTGCTATAGTGCTTTGAGGCTGTGTCAGCATAATTACTCTGGCAGGGGTGCTCTGGTGTAGACAAGTCCTAATATCTCAGCAGGTAGATAGAGTTTATAGCAACCAAACTGCACAGGAGGAACGTCTACAACACTGCAGACCTCAGGCAAGGAGATGTGTGCCAGGAAAAGGACCAGGTCACTCTAGACCAGCAAGACATCGCTAAACATCCTGGCTACTTCCAGCCCACTGCAACAAGAAACTTATCAGGAAATAATTAAGTAGTTTGACGTATGCTTGAACGTCAACTGTCCTACCACCAACTTTTTCCCACCAAGTATTTAAGCTTCTGTAAGACCATCACAACCAGGTTTGCTTTTTAAAAAGCCTTATACAGCAAGCTTAAACCACTCTCTTATTCCATGGTGCTGCTGCCGTGGACACCCGGTACACAGCCCTAGAAAGGTGCTTTAAAGCAGATACTGCTTTCCCAAACAGCAATGTTTGTACTAATGTAACTCCACAAGGCTTAGGGGGATTTAGCACTTGAACAACACTCATTAAAGCAGCCAGAATATCGTTGTTTAGACAAGCCCTTGGTTGAGGAAAGCTGTGCACTCCTTTGAGTTTGGGCAAGAGCCAAGGGAGAAGTATGCATATTAAACAGAGGCTGACAAAATACCCCGGTTACATGTGGAGGGGAGGGGAAGAAGGAAGAAATGCCTCACTCCCACCCCAGCAGCCTACACTGCTGCGGTGAGCAGGGTGAAGCACTGGTGTAGTGCAAGTCATATCTGGAGTCAACACTGACCCTCTGGGTTTTTTAACGGGAAATGGCACAGCCTGCCTTGGTGGATGCAGCAGTGACGCTCAGATACCCGCGGTTATTTTACCCAAAAAATTACAAAGTAACTGGTTCCAACACTCCCCCCGTCCAGCATGGGGTAACTTAGTTGCATCCATGGGTTTACCATGGGCCTCTTCCAACTCAGAATATTCTGCGATTAAACATCAGCAGGGGCAACCCAGCTATGTTTTTCTCCAGGTCTGTGCTAGGAGGCTCATGGAGTTCTGTGCCACACATTTGCGACCCGGTGCATGGTGCATGATGCCACGCATAGCACATCAGCTCTGTGACAGCACTGCCTTAATGCAAATACTCTGCCCACCTCCTGCCTTGCTGCAGCTGGAGTGCTCAGCCCCAGGGTGTGAGCATGAGAAGGGCTGGCCCCTTCAGTGGGACCACTTCTGCCTCTTGGCTCACTGTCACATGCAGGCTGGGAGTGAGCTTGCACAAAGTACACTGGGGAGCAATCCCACCAGCTATATGAGACGTCCATCCCTCTATATGAGATGTCCAAGCCTCAGAAGAGAGCAAGCAAACTGGAGTTTGGTACTATAAAACAAACATAATTTCCCATTTCATCACAGTCATCTAATACAATTTACCTTTATACCATTTCTATTTACTTTTGCTGAATATGGCCTGCAGTAAATGCCAGAGTACAGGATTGGGTTGCTGTAAAAATCAATTGACATTTTAGTTACTGCTGTCTGGCCCGAGCAAGTATACTAACAGTGGAGAGTTCCTGAACACAACTGAAATCCCAAGTGTTACAGAAAGACCACTCATGACTTCTTCATTATCTTCCTCCCCTCCTCTGAGTTTCTCCCCTCCAATGTAAGTCACTTCATTACAAAGTTTAAAAAAAAAAAACCAGTCTCCTGAAGTGAAAAGTCCAGAAACATTTTGACACACACACAATTATGTCTCATACTGTAAAGCAGCATATGGAAAAGCTTTTTCCACATGTAAACAAAGGCAGTCTCAGGGAATAATGCTGGCTTAACAGTCTCCCAAAAGACACACTAAATGAATAATGTGTAATGTAAGGGATACTTCCACTAAAGTCTCTGATGTTTGCTATCTCACAGAGACTCTGGGTGATTCAAATTGCTCTGAAGACAATCTTTCAGAACCAAAGACAGAGATGCTGTCAGAACACCTTCAAAGAGGAAAAAGAAAAAGCAGATCAAAGCATTTTTTCAGAAAGAAATACAAAGATATCCACCTTCTGGCCTGACCTAGTAGGCGTGCACAATTTACAGTTTTGGTTTTTTGGGTTTTTTTGGTTGTTTTTTTTTTTTTTTTTTTTTTTTTAATAACTGAGAACAAAGCCTTAGATGAACCAAAGACTGATTCAGTGTTTATCTGACACAAGAGAAGTTCTAAAGAACTGCCCTAACAGAGACTATACTGAGAAGCTCCCAAAATTCTGGCTGCTGCCTTGTCTACTTGAGCCAAGCCTTGCTGGCTAATGGTTAAGCGAGAGGCCATTTTTGTGACACAGTCCAAACTGGTGCATTTTTTTTCCTCTTTCACTTTCCTTTGAGAACTGGGAGAAAAGCTTGGTCAGCTGTACTGGCTATGCTGCAACACTCAGCCTTATTCCCAGCAGACAAAGAACAGCCCTTCCACAGAGAGAAAAAAAGAAATAAATAATGTTGTGGGCAAACTGCATTGTTGTTTTGGGAACACCCAGTCTCTAGCATCCTGACACAACCACTTTTATCACCCTGAAACACATGACAATGCTCAGGACATATCTAAGCAGCTGATACTCCCATGTCTCTTCTAAGATAAGCGGGTTAGACATGAAATGGTGGCAGCTGCAAAACTAATAGGAAGTGAAACCTCACTGAATCAATAAAGCATTTTATTTTTTTTTTAAGCTGTGTCAAGTTCCACTTTAATTTAAAGTTCAAAGCAAATGACAAAAATTTATTAGAGAAATTAAAGAACCAGGGAGTGTTTTGAAAAACTGACACAGCCAAACCCACAGGAGGCAGTTTGTTGTATGAACTGTGAGATACACACTAGCAGTCTCAGAACTGGATACATAAAGGTTAAATTTCCAGTCTCTTCTTGGATACTACTGTAGCAAAGCCCATCCATTCCTGAATATCAAGTCTTGTGCAGAACTTCATACAATCGTTGTTTTTCATTCTTAGAAGAAAAGGAAAAGAAATGGCATTCTCTGTTTTCTCATGACACAATATGTACTGTCAAGTAGGATAAAACCTGGCATTTTAATTAAAAAACCCCCAAACCGCAAACAACCCAACAAATGCCCAAAACTCCGAAGACTTTTCACTATGTCAGCATTTCACTTCTAAGCATTCACACTGATATTTCTCTAGTTCCTGTTTGCTAGAGAGAAAAAAGAGAACAAACAAAACAAAAAGAAAAAGGAATGAGTTACATGAGTACTTTGTGCACAAGGCAAAGAAACAACCTGGGGGAGAAAAAAACCTACAAATAATTTTTTAACCATTTTTTGGGGAATGGATTCTAACCCGGCAGTGTATCAAGCATGCAAACTTGGGTCAAAATGTTATTGATAGTTTTGTTGTTTTCTTCTTTGAGTACAGCAGACCAAATTCCTCATCCAATTGGGTCCTCATCCAAAAGCCCAATACACTCACAATCAACACTTGCTGGGGAAATCAAACTGATGTAAATTGCTTTAACCTCTACATGCAGTTGGTAACTGAACCTAGCATTTAGAGAGAAAGACTACAAATTCCTATCTAGTAATAATTGCTATCTTAGCATGAAAACATTTAGCCTGTAATACAGTGCTATCAAAATAATTACATTTATATATCTTCAATTAGTCCAAAGTAATTAAACATAATCTTTTTGTAATAAGCATCAAAACCCCCCCAAATACTATAAATGGTCACTTCACCTACAGTTCTGTTCCTCTTCTTTCATGTACCTTCTGTTACATTTGAGGTTTGTCCCTCATCTCCTCTCTCTTTATTGTATCTACATGACTTTATAGCTTTGTTCCTTGCCTTTTGCTTTGCCCTGTGCCCTTCGGTATTCTTTTTCTCCTACTCCCTCTTCTAGCATAAAAAGCTAGGATTTTTTTTCAAAGCAAAAATATCCATTTGCCCCTCCCCCACAACAAGCTTATACTATCAATTTTCATCCTTTTATACTTAAAATCCAGTTCCAAGAGATGCTGCTTGGTCTTAGTATACCGACTGTTGTGGAAATTGACGGTTCTCCTCAGTTCTCTACATGAAGAATGTAAAAGACTGCTTTTTCTGTCCACTGTTATTTCCTGCTGATGCCATCACAGTCTTCCTTATGTAGTTTCTTTAGTTTAGTGTGATCTGATAGATTGGAAGGCAGGAAGAAATTACTGGCTTTGGTTATAAACCCTTGGGGGGGAAGAAAGAAAAGAAAAAAAAAAAAAAGAAAAAAAAAAAAGGAAGTTTTGCTGTTGTGTAAAGGGAAGGTTTTCAAGGGTAACTGACTCCAGTATAAAACACTGTATCTGTGCACAGGCAGAATAATTAGATATTAGAAAGGCAAATGTAAAAAGGAAAAGGCATATTAGGATAGGGCAGGGCAAATATAAGGTGGGTTTAAATGACAATCATAGTGAAGACATGTAAGAAGGTAGGGGATGATTATTGCAGGTGTTGATGCATTCACAGTAAAGACTTCTGCTGCATGATAATTTTCACCTTTTATGTATCAAATATTTAATGGCTTCACTGAAAGATGGTTTTGAACGTTGCAGCTTGCCCTCTAGGCAGATGGAACACACAGATTGTGTCCTCAGTGTTGCCTTGGAATTTATTTTTAAAGTAAACTTCTGTTTTTAACCAATACCTTCTCAGGGAAAAGTGTCAGTCCCTTCATCCACTATCCTTTAACTTAGCCTGAAGATGGAGTAGGAGGTAGCTTTTAGACAAATAACCACAAAAGTGGTTGACATGGATGAGCAGAGAAACACAAAGAGAGTAATTAAGCATAGGATTTGTCTCTTTTTACCAACTACCACACCTACAATTTTTTTTTCCATATATTCCTGTGCTACTGATAGCTAGGCACCTGGCAAGGAACAAAAACTCCATTCTGCATTTGTACATCAGGCAGCCTAAGAAACAGAATGAGAAAAAAATAAAAAGTGAGCAAAGAAAAGATAAATTTCACTTCAGGCAAGAAATGATTCCCAGAATCATATTTTGTCGGAAAGAGTTGTCTTTTAATATGCAGAAAAAATGAAAGCAGATCTGAGTTAGAGCACCTCCTCAATCTTATTTTGTAGACCTATTTTGCTGAAGAATGATTTTAAAAAATATCATCTGTTTACATGACTCAGAATAATCATAGCAATTCTAACATCCATGTTGCACATCCCGAACAGGCACAATATTCTAGGTGTTAATGCCAAATAGTTTGTAGATCATATGATATAATGAGTATTCAAAAATGCAGAAATGCTTTCATCACTACTTCTGCCCTGAGTTGCCTTGGGAAACTTAAAACAGTCAAAGGCATCACTTTTTTCATATAATCTGTATATTTAAACTTGCATGGCTTTGGAGCTACAGCGAAAGCAAATCTGAGTAAGATGCTACAAAATCCTGTGCAATGTTGCAGGTAGAAAACTAACTTCAATTGATTATAAAGTTTTTAATAGGCATTTCTTGCCTATTAACTATATGTAGTTTCTGAATGCAAGGAAATTTAGCAGATCCCTAGTTTCTTGACTTCAATTCTTGTCTTTCTGTGTGACCTTAACAAATCAGAGGGCTGGGACTGATAAGGGACTGATGTTTCAGGATACATGAGCCTTTCAGCCTCGGGGCTGAGTGTGGTAATATCAGGCTTACATTCTCTGCATGAAAAAGAAATGCAGGTATAGATCCAAAACAAGCAGCACACGCGGTGAGGAGCTAACAAGAGCTTCGGTTTGGGGTAAGGAAACTCTGAACACAGACATGGGTGAAGTCCCACCCTGGTTCTTGGCACCTTTATCGTTTTTGGACTCAGAATTTGGAGTCCTCTTCTGGCAGTGAGTGCCAAAATCTGTTCTTTAAAACAATGAAGACAGTCCCTGTAGCTGTACTGTGACTTCAGTTCATGTGGCTGCTGGTCACAGCATTTTTCTTTGTCTTATTGCTGGAAAACACCAAGGTCGGTGTTAACAGCCTGCCAAAGGCGCTTAAAGGGCCTTTTGGTCTGTCAGCAGATGTAAAATTCCCAATAAGCAATGCTTCTTTTCTTTGAAAGTGCAGCTGGAGGAAACAGTGTCCACCTTCTCTGTGCTGCTACCCAGTGGTCAGAGCATTGGCCAGGAAGCGGGAGTTCCTGGGGAGCATTCATGCCTCATCCCTGACCACCATGCTAGACTGGGAGGAGGAAGAGCAGGAAGGAAGCAGGGAGTCACCACCTTTTCGTTTGAAGTTATGACCCTGTTCCAAAAAGCGTGTAAGTCTCAAATAGGCAGCGGAGGCGAAAGACAGAATAAAACAAGGAGGTGTCTCTCATCTGGTTCGATCATCAAAACAGGGTCCTGGAGTTAATGCATGCATTTCTGTAGTAAATAGTTCCTGGATGAAAAACAGCACTGTCTTGAGAAAAGTTATCAGAAACCAGGAATAAGTGCCTACAGATCCTTGTGTCTCCTTCCTTCTAGTTCACACTAGTGCCATGCATTTGCCATCCTTTCCAATAGTGCACAAATTCAACAACTGAGGTGATGAATGCTTCCCTTCCATTTTGCAATCCTCCTGAACACCTGGGACACTCTCCTGGTAGTTAGGAGGTGTGGACGTAAATGCCTTTGAGCTAAAAGGCAATTCTCTAATCTCTGGGTTACTGTACTGAAGGTGAGCACTCTACCAAATTCTGCTTCAGGCACTGAAGTCATCTGTGGCTGCAACAGAAGAACCTGACTTGCTGGGCTTGGAGAGGTTCCACTCAGCAGGACCTCCCTTAGAGCTGCTCCATCTACTTCCTAGATCACAAATGGGAACAAAGGGTTTCCAAGTTGCCCAGTTTGGGGCAATTGCAAACGTTTCTATCCAGAAACAGATTAACAAGAGTCAAGGTGGCTGCTCAGAGGAGTTTTTCAGAACCGCACTTTTAGCTTACCCATACTGTGTTCCTAGTCCTCAGTGTTTCAGGTTACATTTATACAGTTAAATGGAGTGTAGTCAGAGAGTTGGCAAAGTCCAGCAGGACTTTAAGTGGCCTGTAGCTCTGGCCTAGTTCTAGTCCACAGCCCAGCTCTTCTCAAAGCAACCCACTCCCCAGCATAAACTGCTCCACAGACCTTCTGCACGGAAGATTTGGTTTCCTAAGAAGAAAGGTGAAAGAAGAAGAAAGAAGAAGGTGTCTGGTTTACCCACCCCTGCTGCAAGGAGGCAGTGTGGCAGGGTTTGGTACAAATGTACATCTGCAACACATAATAGGGCAGAACATATTAGATGTACAAACATATGCTCAGAAGCCAAAAAAGGACACATCTTCTCCAAAACAGAATGGTTTGGGCTTGACACCAAGCTTGAGCCTGGGTTCAAAGGCAGTAGAGGAGTAGCCTCAGGCTTTTTGGTGTCTCTTTGCAAAACAGGAATCACAGAACTTTGGTTTCTCAAAGGGTAGCTGGGAAGAAAAATGCCTTTTACTCTGGAGTGCCATTTATTGTGGCAACTTGCCAAAACACAGATCTAAAAAGGGAGGGTGAACTTTTCTGACCAGTCATCCCATCCTAGGTATTTAGCAATTGGAATGAAGTAAGCCTTAACAAAACCAGGTGTGTAAAGGAAAGCAGATGAAGGAATGTAATTTTAAAAACAGTTCCTTCTAGACTGCACAAGTTTTACTGTGTTATTATCAGTTCTCCTGCATTTGACTAAATGCATTCTGGAGTAAAATGCCCTTTTGTGACATACAGAAACGGGAATGAACTTTTAAAAGTAAGTATAATATATTTTAGATCTTCTATCTTAGGATATGAGTACAATTACTAGATATTGTATTTTCAAAAATAATTTTGCTGTTGGATGTGATCTGCATATGGCTATAGAAGTCTTTATCTAGGTAAAAAAAAAAAAAAGGAAGTTGATAAATCATGAAGGAAGGAAATACTGAGGTTTAAAACAGCCACAAATTTGTTTTTCCTCAGCTTATCATTTTGAAAACTCAACGGCTGTAATTCTGGATGAGTTGCCAGATTGTTTCCTTCATAATTCTGCCTCCCTCTTATCCATTCTTTAGGGATCAAAAACAAGCATATTAACTTCAGTCAGTGAGCACGCAAATCAAACAAACATATTCCCCTAACTTTGGGCTCTGATTAATTCCACTGGTGGCCTTTGACCTTGATTTCCACAATGTCTTGCAGTGCATAAAGAAGCCTGACCTGGTATCAGAAAACTGCAGAGATTTGGTTTGGAAAAAAAATAAAGCCATCCTCATCGCTATTCCCTAAGTACTACATTAAAATCTATAAAACAAAGGGCTGAAATCTGAAGTTTAGGCCTTGGAGCCAGTTTCACAATCTGTTTCCTGTAGCCAGGGTTCATTTGGAGCCAGTGGAAAAAACAGCTTCTAAAAGATAAAAGGCAGTGCTGTGACTTTCAATCAATCTTGGCATTCAGTGTGTGAATGCAGCTGTACCAAAGTCTAAAACACCAAAGCTCCAGTTCTGATTCTGGTTCACTCTACTGATCTTGGATGTATGTAGTCATTGTCAGAGACACCCAACACCTCATGATGGGAAAAATAAGATCAAGCTGACTTCTGGAGATCAAAATTTAGATAGAAATATAGCAAATAGATGTGACATGCCCATTCGCAGGAAAATGGGAGACCATAACGAGCGACAGCAGAATGGGATGGGAAGCTAAAGTGGTAGCTAATGTAAGAACAAAACAAAAAAATCCCCCTCCAACAACAGAAAAGGCACTGGCAGAACTACTTTCTTTGAACCCATCAGTTAGGGTGGGTGGAGGCCTCGAGTGCTTAGAGAAGTCAAGATTCATATTTATTACAGGTAGTGCTGATTTCAGCAGATACATTGTTCACGAAGGTGCCAAAGGCCTGGAGGAAGCAGCTGCATGAAGCAGTCCAGGCCTGTCCACCCTACTGAACAATGGCAACGCAGCCTCCTTGCAGAAAGGATTTTATGGGAAAGAAAAGACTGGTCTTCCTTCAAAGGTACAGGTAAGTGCAAGTTTTAAAGAAACAGTTCCAGAAAACAAAGGGATGTCATATGAAGAAATCAGATTCTTTACAAATAAGAGAGCTGTTGATGGATGGTGTTGGTGAGCCAGCCCAGGCTCTGCTCCTGGACCCAGAAGTGGTTTCTGTGCCTTTCTGTGGCTTGTTCTGCATTTATCTTCAGTTTTGATGTCTGAATTTTAGAGTGGGAAATGTGTATGTGAGAAGCTAAAAATAATTACTCAAGACCCTATGTAGGCCCAATGTCCTGTTTTTAATTTACTTCCAAGTATTCTTTTGCCTGTCTGTACACTCAGAATTTTAGTTTCATGATCGCTTCAATGTGACAGCTGCAAACAGTTCTGCCTTTGTTTTCTTCTCCTTTTGTCTGCCAAGAGGTGAACTGGATCAAGAAACTGACTTGGCTAAAAATTAAAATTTATCTTTTTTTTTTTTTTTTTTTTTTTTTTTTTTTTTTTTTCCCCTGCAGGAAAAGTGGCAGATTACACTTAATCACAGAACGGCTGAGCTTGGCAGGGACCTCTGGAGACCATCTGGTCCAACCCTTCTACTCAAGCAGGGCCACCTAGAGACAGCTACCCAGGCTGCCCTGTGTCCAGACACCTTTTGAATATCCCCAAGGATAGCAAGTCCACAACCTCTTTGGGCAACCTGTGCCAGTGCCCGGTCACCCTCACAGTAAAAAATGTGTTTCCTGATGTTCAGAGGGAGCCTCCTGTGTTTCAATCCGAGTCCCTTGCCTCTGGTGTTGACATTGGGCACCACCGAGAACACCCTGGCTCCATCCTCACCGCACCTTCCCTCTAGGCACATATAAGTGTCCGGATATGTACACGGGTAAGATTCCCCACCCTCCCCCGAGTTTTCTTTTCTCCAGGTTCATCAGCCCCTGTACAACTGGGATTAAAAAAAAAAAAAAAAAAAAAACACCGGGGATTAATTTGGGTAAAAACACCGCGGAACTATTCCTCAATGTGAACATTCCCGGGATTTCCCCCGTCATTCCTCCTTTATCCCGAGTGATGACGGGTCTGTGTTTGGCTAGCACCGGCTGTTTTTCCCTTCCCGCGGACGTCCTTACTTAGGATACATCCCCGCCCCGCCTCTGACACGCCTTCGCGGTCGCTTGAAGCACGTGCGTGGTTAAATGCTTGCCGGTGCAAAGCTCTGAGGCAAACCCGCTGCGGGGGCTGCTTCACCCTCGGCTGCCGGCAGTCATCGGCGCTGCATAACCTGCAAAATCCCCCAAAACCTTTCCCAAACAGGATAACAGGAGTACCGTGCGCGCATCCCGAAGCGAACGCTCTCCTTTCTCCTTCCTTCTGCCCCCTTCCCCGGCAGGATCCCGGCCGTGCGCCGCGCTGCCTGCCGGGACGCGTAGTCTTCCTCCGCGAGGGCCACCGGAGCGACCTTTGCCAGGACTACATATCCCAGCAGCCCCTCAGGGCACGGCCGCTCCCCGCTGCGATTGGGCTCCCCGGCCGCTAGCGTTGAAAAGCGATTGGCTGACCGGCGTGTCTGTCATGCGGGCTCCCCGTGCTGGGCGGGGCTATTTCCCCCCAACCCCGAGTAAGGGGATTGCCGGGGGTCGGTGGCGGCCCCGGCGGGGAGGGCCGAGGGGCCGCCCCGGGAGAGGCAGGGCCGGGGCCGCCCCTTCCCTCCATGCCCGGGGCAGGGAGGAGGAGCCGCCGGCGCCGCGGGGTGGTGGCCGCCCCTCTCCCCGCCGGGAAAGGCGAAGCCGCAGCGACGCCGCTCGCTCGGCAGCCCCGGCGCGGGAGGGCGGCGGCGGCTGTCGGGGGCACCGGCCCGCGCTGCCCCCCATGCGGCGCGGGCAGCGGGCTCTG
Organism: Hirundo rustica; assembly: GCF_015227805.2. Taxonomy (NCBI): domain Eukaryota; kingdom Metazoa; phylum Chordata; class Aves; order Passeriformes; family Hirundinidae; genus Hirundo; species Hirundo rustica. The sequence continues at coordinate 70,478,221 of NC_053452.1, forward strand.
CGCTCGCCGCGGCCGCGCTCGTCGTCGTCTGTGTGGGCGGGCTGGCGGCTGCCGGGAGCCCGCCATGGGGCGGCCGCGCCGGGGCTGCTGAGGAGGAGGAGGAGGCGGCGGCTGCGGCGGGGGAGCAGCGGCAGGGCGGCCCCATGGAGGAGCGGGAGGGCGAGATGCGCTGGGACGGGCTGTGCAGCCGGGACGCCGCTGCCCGCGACGCCGCTCTGGACACCATCGGGCAAGCCGTGCTCCGCCGCGCAGAGAGCATCGCCTCCGGGGCGGCCGCCGACGGGCTGCCGGTGCCCGCCGCCCGCGACGGGCTGGGCGAGGCGCTGGCCCGGCTGCTCATGCTGTCCAAGAGGTGTCCCTTCCCCGACGTGAGGGAGAAGAGCGAGGCGATCCTCGGCGGGGTGCAGGTGAGCGCCGCAGAACACCCCCTTCGGCTTTGGGACCGGGCCGGGGGCTCTCCCGGCTCTCCCTGTCCCACGCAGGGCGCCTTCGGGTTTCATCCGTGCGACGAGGTGGGCGTCTGATCCACCCTGTCGGATTTATTCCTCCAATTAATACGTGCTAAGTGCTCTCCACCCCTTCGGCTCTCTCCCCGAAGAAACATTTGGGAAAGCGTTGTTAAAATGCGGGGGGGAGGGGAGGAAATATCTCACTGGAGACTCTCAAAAACCACCTGGATGCGTTCCTGTGTCACCTGCTCTAGGTGACCCTGCCTTGGCAGTGGGGTTGCACTGGATGATCTCCAGAGGTCCCTTCCAACCCTAACTGTTCTGTCTTTCAGTGCAATCCAGCAGAGAGGATTTGACAATGAATGGCTGGAAAGTGGGGGCATTCCCAAGGAAGCCCTGAAATGACAACTTTAACACTCTAGTTTCAGTCTGTATGACCAGTGCTCTAGCATTATCTGTATTAGCTTTAACAGAAAAGCAGGAAGGATTTGGGTATTAATATTAGTGTTGCCCCTTGAAAATATAAATGGGAAGTTTTGGAGCTTTTAAAAGCCATATGAGCTTGTTGTTAAGGCAGAGCCTGTCAGAATGCCCTTCTTGTTGTTTATTGGTAAATAGTTTCTCTGCTGGCATAGATAGGATCCAAGCTATTTTTTTTTTTCCACAGCTCATAGGCAGCCTAGCCAATAGAGGATTACATTTACTGACCTAATGCTAACAAAAATAAATTTTACTTTGTACTCTTCCACTCTAACAGTCTAATTATAGTTACTTGCATTGCGATTGTCTTGCTCACCTCAGGTTTTTGTGCAGGTCTTGGAATTCTTGTGTCAACGGTTCCATCAGCACTGCTAAAAATACTACTTTTAGCTGCAGAGTAGAAAAAGGAAATTTGGGTATTTTTTTTTAGTCACAAGTGAATACATAGAGCTGTGCTTGGCGATAACTGCCTGATTCTCACTACTGTGCTTTTTCTCCCTGAACTTTAACAGGTTCAGTATAGGGAAATCCAGGGAAACATAATAATAAATGAAAGTATTATAGGTATAATAATGTATACATTATATACATAAATATGTATAAATAAAAACCATTGTATGTTAGATATATAGAAACACATTCTGGGTTGGGCTTATTGGAGCTGAAAGAGTCTCTGTTTATTTTGTCTAACTTCTTAGTAGTGTGCAGTGTGATAAATACAGTATAACTTATTTTACCCACTTCAGGCTGTGTGTGGAGTTTTTCTCAAAGCTGATTTTTTCGCATGGTGGTCTAAGTGAAAATCTTGACAGCTTTTCTTTAAAAACTGAAGCCAGTGAAACAAGCAACCAGCTCAAACTTGAATATTGAGTTGAAAACTTAATCTGGCATCTTCCCTATTAAAAAAGCTCATATGAGAAGTGAGTCTGTTACCAGTGAGAATGACGAGTTACTGCTTGGGGAGGCTTGTTTTTGTCAGGTTCAAGATATCAGAGTCTATTCAAAGGCCAAACAGATGGTGATCTCTCACCTAAATTTTGGGAGGAGGTCAGAATACAGGACTGGATGACTCCCTTTTAGGTTTTCATGGATTTGAAGTTAGTGGCCTGTTCAATTATTAGTGTGGTTTAGAAACTTTGTTAATAACTTTTAACTAGGCCAAAAAGTTCTGGCAGAAAATGTCCATCTCCATACAGCAAATGCAAGTTCAAATACTGTGGTCATTGCTGGCTTGATTAATAAACATAGGTGTGTAAGTTTTAATAGCTGTGAAACTAGTTGTATACACACAAGGTGCAGTAAAAGTTTACCAGCAAGTTAAGCAAAATAAAATCACATATAACATTATTTGAAGAAATTTTTTAAAAGTTGCTTTTGTAATTTTTTTTTTTCAGGAATACAGATCTAAGAGAAAAGTATTCTGTATTTTATGAATTTAGAGTGGCAAGTCTTGGTTCTTGTGTCTGTACTCATAAATGAAAATTTTCATTGTAATCTTTGGTTCTGCATTTGTTGGAGAGATAATGCAGTGCCAGTATTCTGTTTTGGATACTGAGGACTATTGTCAGGCATGAAATGGTTTTCTGTTGATCAATGATCAGGAATAATATGGTTCAGATCTCTGCAGTGAAGATGGCAGATAAAGCAAACTATTAAATTAAATATTATCACCCCATAGAACTTGTGGCTTTCAGCAGTGCTTCCAAAGATAAATAGCTTAGTAACATAAAAATATGAAATCCCATTCAGAACAGCATCAGCACTTGTATTACTTTATCTCCCTGTTTTGGGATCTGAAACAATACTGGAGTCCACAGCAATATGTACAGTTACGCTTTCTAAAGTTATTAAATTTCATATAGCCCAGGGTAGGAGAGGCAACTCTGAGCTTAGTTCTGTGAGCTGGGGCTCCCCTCATTCCCTCTACTGTGGAATGGTCCATCCCAGACTAGAAGTCTGAGCCTGGACTCATACATTTCTTTTTATCCCTCCCCACCCCAGGTGCCTTAATATGGAGAACTGTAAAATGTGCTTTATTCATATTTCAGATTTGCTTCCAGCACAAACTAGTGAGGAAGTCAAAGATTAGAATTTTCCATGTGGTCCGATTACTATTTCCTTCTTTGGGTTAGTGCCCTCTTGCCTGTTGGGGCAGTCAGCAAATATTTAGGCGTGAGCAACTGGTGCTCCTGGTGAGTTTGCAGCTTTGTGTCTGGAGCAGGTTGGTAGAATGCATTATATGGCTGGTGTAAGCTGCAGGCTTGGCAGCAGCCTGTGTCAGCATGGCATCCCTCTAAGCCTGCCTTTGTTGTGTTTTGGGGTTTTTCTACTGCGGATAAAAATTCCTCTGCTGTATGATGGAATGCTAAGTATGCAGCTTTCTTCTTTGTTATTAATAAATAATATAATTAATGCTATTATTGATAAATAATGCTTGTATCAGAATCTGTAGAATTAATTATTGCTGAACATAAATTCCCATTGATTTGACTTATGTTCAGGATAATGAGTTTTCTCATTGTAGGCTATAGATATTTATATATAATAACATACTTTTTAAACTGAGAGAATATATTTGTTTTCCCATTTAGAAGACATGTTGTTTTTGTAAAGGTTATTATAAAGACGGTGTCAGCAAACTATTCCCTTTTTTTCTAATTTTTGCTGTTATTTATAAAAGAAAGTCCCTAAAGGCACTTTGACCTCAATAGATAATTTAAAAATATTTGAAAGATATTTCAGTTGCAATGCTTTAACCAAGTGAAAACAGTTTCAATGTTTGCATTTGGAAATGTTTGATGAATATTTTTGAGGTAACCCCCCCAATATGTATCACAGGTACTTGATAAATTCTCACTCGTGGGGTATTTTGCACGCATTTATAGCATAGTGCCTATGACCTTGCAGAATAGTGCGTCATTTCTCCCAGTGTGCTGGGTGTCTGCACACCAACACAAATATATTGGGAAATAACAGCAGAGGAATGTCTAAACACGTGCTCATTGAAAGTCTTCTGCCAGCTCAGTTGGATCAATTAGATGTGTGAGTGGAATATAAATACAAGGTGTCTGTCTATAGCTGGAGAAGAATCACTGAAAGGATGAGATTTGATTAGTAAAATCTCTCATAACCATTCAGTGGAGAAAACTCAGCAGAACGTACTGCCCTCCATGAGTATGTAAATTCGTTCTCTTCATAAGCAAAGAGAATACACAGATGGAGGGCAGGTTCTGCAGGTGCAACAAGATGCTAGTCTACATAGGATATAAGGTGACAACAGCAGAATAAAACCCGTAAGTGTCAAAAAGCATAGAATTTGGCATGCAGAGCTTGACTGGGCAAATGTAAGGAAGAAAGAAACAACCTCTAAGAAGTAGTCTAATGATAGCCAAGACTTGCATTGAAGGGGAAAATTAGTAATGAAAAAAGAACTCTGCTCTCTGTTGATCTTTTCATTGATGTAAACAAAAGAAACATATAGAAAGTGCACAAATATGTATGAATAAATCTAGGATGGTCAAAAACATAAGGAGGCATGGCTAAAATGAGTAATGGAAGAAAGCAAGAAGTAAAAGATCCACAGATCAGTGGATTAACATATAATGCTGAGGTGATTGAAATGTTTTCTGAAATAGTTAATCTGGTCTGTGTAGTCAATAGCCATGATAAAAACATAAATAGTACCTTCCTAGGCTGGAGGGTCAGGGGGGAAACCTATAGGTTGCTTGGATAAGCAATAGATTTTCAATCTGGTAGGGCCTGATGAAATTAATTCCAAGGTGCTTAAAAAAGCAACTAGCTGAAGCAATCTCACGTAGTGGATTGCAATTTCAAGATAGTGGAGGGAAGTAGCAGACTCAGATTAATTGGTGCGTACCTCTTCAGTGTGGGCTAAATGGGATGGGATAAAGAGGAAGCTCATGGATTTTAACTGTAGCTCAAAGAAAAAATATTGGACCAGTGTTGGAATGCATTTTTAGTGCCTAGGAAAAGATGTTAAGCAACAGCCAAAGCAGACTTAGCCAGGATACATTCTTTTAAATCCAGCATTGCTACTGCTTCTGTGATGGAGTGACAGGCCTTGTGGTGCAGGGAGATTCTATTCTATTGCATTAATAGGTTGATGTACTGGAGTTCTCAATGTTCACATGATAGCCTCATTAACAAGCTAGGGAATTTCGATCTATAAACTACACTTTAGCAAGTAAAGTTAGCTGAAAAACCATCCCCAGAAGGCACACGAGGTCAGGTAACAAGTACTTGGTAAAGGCTCTATAAGGTCATGTCCAGCAAAGTCTTGATTAACAAATTTTTATGCTTTGTTGAATAGATTACAAGGTGAGAGGGAGAGCAAGAATACTGGAGAGCAAACATATAATTTAAAATTTCTTTAATGCAAGCTTGTATCATATGTTCTATTCCTTTGGAGTTTTGTGTGAAGAAAGTTTGAAGTACTTAGTGGTGGTGTGGTCGGCTAAAAGGAGGCTTAAGATATGTTCCCAAAGCAATGGGGATGAAAAGCCTGCTGCAAAAACAAAGAAAACATGAGCTAGAGTGAATGAACAATGGATCTAAATTCCAGAAAGGCTTGGGTTGGACATTTGGGGAAAATTTCAATATTAGAATGGACTATCCAGTCATCTAGACTTAAACTGTTCTTAAACATCAGGCAGGAGCAAGGTGCTTATTTGATCTCTTCCTGGGAAAGGCAGAGCATTGCTAGCTGGATGGTTTTTCCTTTTTCTGTTTTGTGTTGGTAACTGCTTGGAGGGACTTCAAGAGCTAAGTCCTTTCCCTTTGATCTTTAAGACTGTATTTGCCAGACAAATGGTGCTCAAACCTGTGGTCTGAAATCTGTCTCATACATAAAAGCATCAGGTGGGCTTGAGGGGGTGGTTTTGATTACCTCTTTGTTTTCTTAGGCCTGCTGCTTTAGTGGATGAATGTATCAGAATTCTACAGTTTGCCAAGGGCTGTTATGGCGCAGAAGAGAGGGGTCATGTCAGCAGCCAAATATATCTGCTTGTCTTAAAACCTTGAGGGACTGATTGGGATCTAGGCTTGCTCAGCAGAGGACAGGGAAGAGAATATCCTTCCTTTCCAAATCCTGGCAAAACACGTGTATGGTTTAAATTAAGTGAGCATCCAGAAAGGATGGGAAGAGTTCTAGTCATAGCCAAAGCAGACATCATGTCTTCTGCCACTGTGGTAGGACAAATAAAGCCCCTGCCAGGAGAGGAGGTAGTAATTCTCCTATGTGCATCCATAAAGGATAAAATAGGAGTTACTTTTATGTTTCATTGCTATATTTGTTCTAGCAATGTGAACTCAGAAGAGAATTCACTCTTTGCTTTGTGAATGCTCCAAGTTTGAGCTCTGTAGTGTATGCTTTTTAAGAGTAATAAGGCTGAAAATTATGCTCATTGCTACCAAATGGTTTATCCTGATGAGTGGTGCTATGGAAGACTGGCTAAGTTTCCAAATCTTTAATCTTCTTGGGGGAAATCTTTGATAGATCACTTTTTAACTTTGTCTAAAGTCTTTTTTAGCCTTCCTGTACAACATTAGTAGTTTTCTTCAGTGAATTTTGAGATCTCTAGCTAGGCAGATCTGTTAGGTTTAGGATTTTTGTCCAAGTTAATTTGACTGTGTCCTGCTGCTTGATAGGGATGTTCCCCTGTGATGCTTACTCTTGGTCAGCCACCATAGAAAGGTGTCTCAGTTGAAATTTATAGTCTATTCAAGCTTAAGAATTTAAATGTGGTATCTTCACTGGTGGTGGTGTATCTGATCCATCTGGAAGCTGACTAGTCCCGCTGCACAGTAACAATGCCCAAATCAGTTCCTGTTTCCCACAGTGCTCTTATATACGGTGAATTAAAACATCCTTTTCTATGAGTTCACTTCATAGCAAAAGCATATTCTCTCTCTTCCAGCCAATGGAATGGATTTAATTATTCATTGTAGGGTGCTCCCTTCAAAATCCATGTGTTGCTTTACCAGATCACTAGTTTAGAAAACATCTGTCTGTTACGGGCTTTTTTGGTAGTGTTTAATGCTCTTACTTTTCTCAGATTGAGAGAGAATACTGAAGTAATGACATGATGCTTTAAAATGAGTAGTCTTATTTACAGCATCTGCTGCCTCTGCAGTATTTATTGTAAACATGTTCTTATGATGGGTCTGGATCACATATATGGGATGAGGCTGGCTGGAGATATTAATGGAGAAGAATTAATCTTGACATGTCAGGGAATATTCTGAGCAGGGGTGTGAACATTTTTTAAAGACTCAAATGCTCAGTAAAACTCAGATGGCCTTATCTGACTCTTCCCTGCTTCAGCCTACTTGTCTCCTTTCTTAAGGCTTCAGTCTGTTGAGAGAGGTGAAGGGAAATTTTCTCTTTCTGAGAGATTTTTCTCTCGTCAACTGCAGAATTGCCTGATCTTGGGAATGTCTTTGGTCGGGATAAAGAGTTGCTTGAAAACAGTGGAGGTACTCAAAATGATGCAATGTAGGGCATCTGGGGCACTTCTAATGATGTTTCTGTGTTTGGAGCCTTTCCATAATTTTTCATGCTAACGGTATGCCATTCTTTATGTATGGAAATGAGCTTTGCTCTAATCAACTTTTTCTTAAATTCTTTAAAATTACTTGATCTGTAAATTTATGTGTTTATGTGATTCTGCTGAATTGATTTTCAGGACATCATAACTAGAATTTTTGTTTTCAAAAGAAGTGAAGCATGAGGCACACATTTGATAACATCTTGGTTGATTTTTTTTTTTTTTAACTGCATTGAAATGCTTTAAAACTGAAGAAATCAAACACAAAGGTTGCCTTATCTCTTGCTGTTTAGTAACGAGGTGAGCAATTATAGGATGTACATTGGTGGCTTAGTTAAAAAAGATTTGTTTCCTTTTTAGAAACCTTTTTTTTTTTTTTTTTTTTTTAATAGGAGCTAATACCTAGAGAGCTGTAAAAACCAGAAATGCTTCAGCTTGAATGCATTTTGTAAATAGCAGCATCTGTTCTCCTGATCTAGCAGTCACTAAGTCACATGAGCTCTTTTTTAGATTTTTTTTTTTTTAACTTTTTTTTTATTCTGTTTGTCTCTGTAGATGTAATTTTAGATGTTGGCTGTTCATTTCAGCTCATAACTGGATATGATCCTTTTCAGTCTACACTCATATTCTAGTATCAGCTTAGATCTCTGTTTGAAATTTTTCTTCGTATTCTGACACTAATAGTGCATGGGTAGCAGGGCAGTGATCCTTCCTCTTTCATTGAGCTTCCTAGAAGTTCTGCTCTGAGTTTCCAAAAAACCAATTTATTTATAGGTTTTTTGTATTTTTTGTTGTATAATTTGTCTGTCTTGTTTATTATGTAAATAACTGTCTTCATTTTGAGCTGTTTGCATACATTTGGATGCTTTTTGCTCACAAATGGGGAAATTTTATGTATCTTGAGGAGATGTTCAAGCAAAAGGAAAAGCACTAAGATTTTGGAGTGTTTTGTAAATTAGCATACAGTATTAAATAAAAAAAAAAAGTATGGACTTCTAGGTTATGTAAAATAATGCTGTCTTCTGTTAGCCTGACCAAAGTACATTACTTTAAAGAAAATTATATTATCTTACTGTAACAAGTGCAAAGTGAGCACTGAAGAAATACGTGCTGTTTTGTCATCTTACTCTTGACTTTTTCTTCAGGTCAGGCTTTCTCCTTTAAAATAAACATAGTGGAAAAGTACTGAATATACCATTGTGGGCCAGAAAAAATAGTTTTGAAAGCTTGATTATGTTTTCTTGTGGATACCGAGTGTTTAAATTTCCAAAAATATAGTTTGCTGTCAGTATGGTTTTCTATTCCAGTAAATTGTTTACAGTTTAATGGGGATTGGAGGGTGGGAAAAGCTTAGGTCTCTCTTCTGAAAGCAAGTGAAACATGGAAATCTTCACATGAAGCTACATAAATGAATTAAATCCAAAAAGTTAAGTGTTGGCATTTTTTCTTGTTTACTGCCTTCCTGATGTTTTCAGTGACCTTTTTTTTTTTTTTTTTTCTGGAAAGCTTAGGTTAAATTACTGCCAAAAGTTGGTTTGGGAAGGTGAACTGGTTTAGTTCTATTTAAACCTAGTAAACAATTTACCATTTTCCTTGCTTCAGCTTTATGTAGAAACCAAGTTTGTTCTTTCATATAATTTTGAGTTAAAAGTTTCACCCAGTGTTGTGTTCTAGTGCAAGAATATTACCCAAAAATACACTGGGCTGGTATTTTAAAAATAGAGGTGATGCTACTTATGTAATCTGATAATGTGTCCCTTCTGTGCAACTGCAAGAAGTTACTTTCAATTCAGACACTGTACTGTAGAAAAGAACTGAAAACTGCTTCTGAAAACATGTTTTGTTGTTGTTGGGTGTTTTTGTTTTTTTGTTTTTTTGTTTTTTTTTCCCTGTAAATTAGTTAGAAACTGTAACCTTTTTTTACTGTTCTATGCCTTCTGGAGTCAGTAATAAAGTTTTCTTGGTTGCAGGTCTTTTCTGGCAGGTCCTTTGCCTAAATAGCTGACTGGCTTTGTGGGCCTTAGCTTTGAGACTCAAGGTGTAACCACCTCTTCGCCAAATTTCCCTCCCTGGAATATTCTTGCTTACTATTGAATTGTTTTTAAACAATGTTCTTCTGAGACAAATATTTTTGTCAAGGATTCTGTAACTCCTAGAGAGTAAACATGGAATAATAAGATATTTATTCAAAGGAGGAACAAACTTGAAAATGCAAACTTATTTAAAACTCTAAAGCCTTTCCTGTGTGCCTTTTGGGTTTTTTTTTCTTTTCTTTTCTGGGGGGAGAGGGATGGTGTTTGTTTTTGGGAGGAGGAGAACCTCTTTTCTGAAAGATTTTTTTTCCAGCAGCTTGTTGCTGAGCCTGTCGCTAGTGTTTTGGTGCAACAAAGCTTCTAGCTTTAAATGCAGCCTGTTTGCCAACAGCACATTCCACTCAGATTAAACTGTTTGGATTTTTCCATTTATTTAAATTTTAGTTCTAAACGGATTTCACACTGATATCCATGTAGATGAAGGATTGAAGAAAGGAAAATGTCTAAGAAAAACTTTCTGTGAATTTTGAGTCAGTGTTAAGTGCAAGCTTATGTCCCTTTAACAGTACTAAATATTTGGCAACTGCTGTGCACAGAACGTTTTCTGGAGCTCATCATGTTATAAGTTCTTACCAGGATGAGATTACTTTTGATATTTGCTGTAACTTCCTTTGTGTCCATTCTGTGCTTCCTACTTGTGTTGCAAAAAACGGTTTTGGAAACCTTATAACTTCACCTAGATTACATTTTTTTTAAGAGTTATGTTTGTAGTGGTTGCTTATATTTACCTAGAAATTGATGTATAAATATTGTTCTGTAAGAGAAGCTTAATTCTGACATTTTTATTGCTACTGTTCTGTTCCATGAGGCAGGAAAAAAGCCAGATGGAAATGTTTTTGTCTGGCGTTTTAGAAGGCATATTGGTCTCTTGGCTTGTAGTGTTCTGCTTTTGTAGCTATTCAGAACATGGTAGCTCTGCTTGGCTGATATTGTCTATACTCTGTCAGAAGATGATGTGTAAATTGGGAATGTCAAATGTTGCTTCTTTTTCCTTCATTATTTGGTGCCAGGCCTTTCTGTTAAAGGATTCAAAGTTTTGGGTAAGGTTTCACTAGAAATGAAAGCGCTTTTTTTAATGTAGAAGATACTAATTGTAATGCACAATGTAAAAATCTTTAATTTAGATTCTAAAGGTAGTAGTTAACTCCTTGTAGCTTATGCATTACATGAATACCTGAGATTGAAGCAAAGATTGCTTTGTGTTCTTTCTACTTCTTAGGGTTTTCTGTATATTTGTGTATAGTGACAGAAGATCTGGGAAAAGTGTTGGTTTCATATGCTCAGAATTCAGTGTGCGGATCATTACTCCTAAGGGCAGTGGGAGATATGGCATGATGCAAAAATCAGTTTTGTACTGGTAAGCTGTGGTGTGCTTCCCATATATGTAGCTTTCACCTGTGTTCCTCCTCTCAGAGCCCAGGGTCTGTGGTGCAGTGTGTCACACATCTGCATGTTTTGGGGGGAGATACAGTTCTTGGATATCAGATTTCTGGGGTAGTGTAGCCACATGGCTCAAAAGTAATTCCTGGTGGCAATAAATCTTCATGCATGTGCATAGAAACATGCTGAGGCAATTGCAAAGTTCTGCTAGAAATCTCACATGGAAGCTCAATTACTTGCTGTCTGTTCCCTCAAAAAATGATTGTTAAAAAATACGTGGGAAGATGTCCTGAGGTAAAAAATACTGAAGCATTTTACAGAGAAAATCAGATTTTAAAACTATCTTCTAAACCTCTTCTTGACTGTGTTGAGAAACTGGGAATTTCTCTAGATGCACACTCATGCAGACTCACAAATTCCCTGTTTAACAATGACTTCATGAATTAAAATGCATTTTGAGGATGTCTTGGTTTTGAAAGACAGTTGTCTGCCAAGGAAAGCTAGAGCCTCTCTTGGAATGGAGAGTGTAAACACCCTTCCCTCCAAATTATTATAATTTTGCAGTTAGGGGCTTTCAGGCAAAGATATGGGAAATAGGAGTAACAGTTCTTTATTAGGAATAATTAAAAAAAGGAAAATACAAATGTAGTAGTACAAAAAAAAAAAAAAAAGACCAAAAAAACCCACAAGAACAAACAAACAAACAAAAGGAAACAAAAAACAAACAACAACAAAAAAAAAAAACCCAGCAAAAAAAAAAAAAAAAACCAAGCAAGGAAGCAAACAAAAATCCTGGAAAAAAAACCCTGACAGAGTCAGGGATACAGCCTGACACCTTGTTGGTCAGGGTATTGGAAGCAGTCCAGATAAGTCCTCCTGGAGTAACAGGTGTGGTTCTGTGGAGTAGAGATACTTCTGTAGAAAGTCCAGTGGTGGTGAGATGGGTCCAGTCTTCCTCCGGTAATCCAGTGGAAAAACCAGATCTCTTGTGTGCTTCAGTCCCAGTTTTTATCTGGCTAGGAAGAGTTGGCTCCTCCCCCACTGGGTGGAGCATCTCACAGTGGGATGATGGAATGTGTCATGTCATTGGTGGGCCCTAATGGCCCATTATCAGAAGATGTCCCCCTGGAGGATGGAGGGGTGGTGAAAGAGATAAGAAACACTGCCCCACCTGGTTTTAATGGCTGGGCCACTATCAGAAGGCATACAGCCCCTCCCCCCTGGAGTTACAAGAGGAGAAAACATCTCCCAAAAAACAGCTTTCAACAGATGAAATAGAATACACATTTTTAGGTTACATAACCCAAGACAGAGGAATAAACTGTCTTAGAAGTTATAATCTCAGAGTTTGTGTTGGGGATGCTGGTGTGGGAGGGCCAAAGCTTGACATTTTGGTCAAAGTCTATGGCTTTAGTGCAAACCTATCCCAGATTATCCTTTGCCAATATAACCTATCTGTCCTGTTGTGGTGGTATGGTGTGAAATTTTTATTTTCATATTTAGCTGTTTTAGACAGCTGTAAGGAGACACCTTCTTGATTCTGTAACAGAAACAAACATAAAAGTCTATCATAATGTGTTTTCAAAACTGCAGCAGAAAAATTAATATTAATCTTCTAAATATTTGCTCTATGTACTTGTCGAGGGTGGAGTCACAAGTCCTGCTGCTGAGCCACGAGGTGCTGAAAGGAACCCCTTGCTTTCTAAACTCCTTCTCAGAGAGGAGTCCAGGTGTGGCTGTGTCAAGTCTTAGCCCCAGAATTCTTTCCTGGACTGTATAAAAGCTAAAATTGCTAGCAGTGAACATACAGGATAGTACAGGGCACTATTGCAAAGCAATTATATTAAAGCCCACAAGAAGGAATAATTAAGTAGACATGAATATCGCTCACCATACCAATGCTAGTGGGCAGATCTCTCTCTTAACCATGGGGAATGTCAAGAGGGAATGTGCTGGAGAAACCTAGCCTTATGAACCTGGACTGGACTTTCACAGTATAAAATTCCTGACTGTAGGTCCCATATCTGCCAGGTCAGCTTAGCAGCTTGTCTGCCAAGTCTTTGCCTCACTATCAGGATACTGATTTGGGGTTACTTAGCCAGCCTGGTTGAGGATAGTTCAACACCAAAACCTGCACATGGCCTGAGCTCAGCCCACCACTAATAGCTTTGCAAACAGGACATGGTCCAAGTTGCTTGACCACATTCCAGGGTAACGTATTCTTTTATGGTACTACTTGAATATTTGTTTAAAAATAAGAGTGGACAATCTAACTAGGCAGGACTTATAAAAAGCATTGAGCTCCTTTGTTGTCTAAAACTGCTAAGAAAAGTAAGGAAATCAAATTGGAAAGAGCTTGTGCTGTAAGTTTTTATTATGTATCTACAATATAAGAGGCAATCTAACAAAGAACTAACTCTAAATTCTTAAGCCAATCATAACTAATTTTGAAATAGAATGAAGTGATTTTCCTAGGATAGTATCATGTGAAATTTTTTCTTCTGTATGTAATAGAAGCCAGGGATAACATAATTTAGTGGCCTCATTTGAGGCTTGATTCCTTTATTTGGTGCAATGGTGGTTTCTGATGCTCATTGAAATCAAGCTCTCCATCTCCAACAGACTAAGACAGTCTTCACGTGCATAATAGAGTATTTTCTTTTCAAAATAGTGTGATATTTCTTACACAGTTTGTGCTTCTGATTATCGAGCTCTCTTTGAGAAGTCTTGAACCCTGTAACTTCTAAGTGGCAAGGGGAAGCTTCTTCTAAGAAGTTTTTTGAGTTCTTAACAATTCTGAACATTACAGGATGATGAAGAGTTGAAGCGGCATGCTGTATAATACTCTGTTGCAACAATATTCTGTTGCTATAATTAGAAGAGAAACTGCTGTTAGGTCCTTGTGGAAGTTGCTTTCCTTCACATAATTAGATGGGATCATGACTTCACAGAGTCTGATTTGGAAACCTGGCGTCATCTGCAGGAGAGCATCCAAAAGGGAATGCTCTCATTATTGATGCAAATTCTAAATTTCTAGAAGGATCTTACAGTGAGCTTTTTATCTCTTGTAGTGGAAATGAAATCCAGGAAATGTGTGAGGCAGATTATTTAATAAAGAATATATTTTATTTTTTTACCCCCCGGAATGATATTTGTATTGAGTTTGCATGGCAAGATTTTGGTTTTGGAGCAGCTACAGGGGTGATTTCTGTGAGAAGCTGCTGAAAATTTCCCCTATGTCCAATTGGCTCCAAGATGGGTCTGGCACTGGCCAAGGCCGAGCCCGTCAGTGACAGTGGTGGTACCTCTGGGATAATGCTGGTTAAGAAAGGGGAAGCAGCTCTGCAGACAAGGGCAGGGAAGGAGGGTGAACTGGTGTTTTAGGCAGTGGAGCTGAGATTCCATTGCAGCCCACGGTCCAGACCGTGGTGAGGCAGGATGTCCCAATCCAATGGAGGTCTGGGGTGGAGCAGATCTCAACCCACAGCCTGTGGAGGATCTCCCACCAGAACAGGTGGATGCCTGAGGAAGACTGGGAGCCTGTGCTGTAGTAGGACCTGTGGCCCCATGGAGATTGGAGCTGTAGAGGGTTTGTTGGCAGGATTTGTGACCCTGAGGGGGACCCATGCTGGAGCAGTCCGTTCCTAAATGGCTCCACCCCACTGGCAGGGATCCAAGCTGGAGCAGTTCACGTGGAACTGCATCCCTGAGGAAGGAGGCACTTTGGAGAAGTTCATGGAGAACTGCCTCCTTTGGGGACAGACCCCTGGAGCAGGGGAGGAAGGAACAGCAGAGACAATGTTTCTGACCACAACCCCATTCCCTGTTCCACTGCATTTCTAGGGAGGAGGAAGTCGAAAAAATTGTGAGGGAAGTTAAGCCCAGGAAGAAGGTGGGGTTGGGGGGGATAAGATGCTTGAAAATTTGGGTTTATTTCTTATTATCTTACTCTGATTTATTAATAATTTAAATTAATTTCCCCAAATCGAGTATGTTTTGCCTGTCATTGTAACTGATGAGTGAGTAATCGCTCTCTGTCCTTAGCTTGGCCTATGAGCATTTTTTGTTATACTTTGTCTCCCTGTCTAGCTGAAGAAGGGGTGTATAGAGCAGCTTTTGTGGAGAACTTGGCATGCAGCCAGCATCAACACACCACAATATTGAAACTAGTTCTTTGGTGTGTTTTCTTGAGAGTGAAATTTAGAATTTGTTGGAATATCAGTGTTTATTTGATTGTTACAAAGTTAATTGATGTCTCAAACCCCCCCCCCTTTTTGTGAAAATGTGCTGCTTTTGACCAAGTGCTTGCAGGGAAAGGCTTCCTCAGTAATGACTGAAAGTCCCATGAAGAATAGGAAGGAAAATACATTTAGAATAGACAAAATCTATGAGCATGAATAGCAAAATCTATGAGTCTCTGGTTTGCCTCTCTCAGGGTGACTTGTGGGCAGTTGAACAGACAAAGCAGATCTTCTCAAGCATTATAAGTTTAATGTTTTCATTTAAAGTTGTAAAAATCTTAGAGCATTTGCTTTGGATGTATGAGTATCTCATTCAAGCATGAGTGGGCTCTGTTCTGAACTGGAGTTCAAGCATCTCAGAACTTAACTTGGCCCTAAAGGTCATTTTTATTGACAAGATGTCACATTGAGAATTTAAGACCTGAGGTCCTAAAACTTAATCAAGTTAGGAAAAAAAATACATTTTGTCCAGATGCTGTGAAATTTATTTACCTCAGTCCAAAAGTGCTTTATATTAAAGCCAAACTAGTGAGGAAGCTTTGAAGGCCCTGTAAAGTGGGTGAAGAATTTAACCTGAGTAATGGTAATCCAGTTAGATTAATGAGGTGAGTTGAACAGAAATTTTAGTGAAGACTGAAATATGCAAAAATATTTATTCTTATCATAACACTAAGTATTTACCTTCTCTTTCCTTTTAGAGCACTTCTAAATATGTTGACTTCAGAAAACTAGGATGAAATACATGTTTGTATGGCTTTTTAAAAGTTCAGCTTCTGGGATTTTTTTTTTGAAGCGGGGGAAAGAGTATGTTGTGCTATAGAAGTAGGACACAAATTTTTTTTTGTACCACAAGAGAAAAGCATTTTTTCTTTATTCAGATGAAACTTAGTATGATATTAAACACATCTGTTTAATTAGATGGTTGTGGTAGGATTTGCTTTTTTGTTCCATGATTTTTTTCTGAAAATTTAAATTTTGAACTGAAGTATTTATTGTCTTAGCAGTAGTATTTTGGGCACTTAGTGTCACATTTGGAGGGAACTGCTTTACTGAGGGTACTTACATTAATACCATCACATGTTCTAAAAATTATAGATTAAAAATAAACCAGCGGGTACTTCATTAAAAGTGTTGTGTACCACATACATTATCCTGAAAAAAATCACGACTACCTGTTATTCCTGGGAGCAGCCCTAAATTGCCAGAATGACTTCTCCTGTGTGGTAGTGAAGTATACATGTGCTTGTAGGGTTGTCCAGAAGCATGTTGAAATGTTGCTGCAGGATTCTGTTTCAAAACTCTCTTAGTACTTCTATTTGTTATGAACAATCATGTGTCTCCTTATACAGGTTTCAGGTTTGCTGGAGTTTCATGGCCATAAGTGTAATCACTACGCCAAGCTGACACTCACACTTGTCTCTTAACCTGACCAGCTACACCGTGAGTGGAGAGATGCAGTAAGCAGGTTTTGGATGGGCCATGTGGAGCCTGGAGGCACAGTGTCTCTATTTTTTTGTGGTGGTGTACCTTTCAGCAGGGCCTGAGAGGTTAAATGTAATGTCATATGAATGCAGCTGCAGTATTTTCAGAACTAAATTGGCTCAGTGTAGGCTACCAGGTGTGCAAGTTACCACAGCAGTAAATAGACCTTCCTCACTTGTACATGCTTCACGGAATTCCTCATGGAATGAACTTAAGCTGGTGCACCTGCTCAAGGAAGATGTAATGAATTTGAAGGAACACTTGGGGGAGACTTCATGTCTCATGTTTTGTTGCCAGTTTTTGATTTGTTTGAAGTGACATCAATATGACTTGAGATGTATTGCTCTAAAACTCTCGAAAAATGAAACTTTGTTCTTTTTGTCTCATGTTATTTCTGTTTGCAGAGTAGTAACATGAAAACTTCTTGAGATGGGGGCATATTTTCGACTTTTTTTGTTGGTCATGTATTGCTAGTTTTCTTTAGAAATAATGTAATTGTAACTGACTTAAAGTAGTCATGATTGGCTGTTGTAGGAAAGGGAGAAGAAAAGCATGAGTAAGAAATTTGTGATAGTAGGTGAATCAGCACCTTATATATTAATTATGAATACTCACCACTATATTCAAGTTTCATGCCTATTTCTATTTTAATTCATGATTGTCACAATCTCAGTTTTGTAAGGCATTTATCTCCAACTGAAATTTCCCTAATATTACCTCTGTATTGTTAATGAAGTCTTGGCCTCAATATGTCTTAAAAAAACAAACAAACAAACAAAAAAAAAAAAAAGAAAGAAGGCACTAACTGCAAGAAGTCACCTCTTCTGAACACAGGAGGCATACATTCCCACGTATTAAAAAAAAAAATCCCAAAGCCAAAACAACAACAGAAAAAAAATCTCCTACCCAACTGCAACAATATTTTAATAATTGAAAGAGTTGGAGTAAAAACGCTGGGGTTTGTGAAGGAAATCAGTCCTGAGTATGTTTCATGGTGTCTTCTGTTGCTGGCTATGGCATAGACTTTTCCTGATCTAACCAGAAAATACTAGTATAGGTTCTAAGTGAAAATAATAATCAGTCTATTTTCTTTTTCTGAAGGATCTAGCAAGGGATCTATATGAAGGACTTTAAGGGAAATGAAATTATTAGAAAACTTTGGTGAATAACTCTTAACTTTAATTTTGAGCTTACCAGCGAAGAATTTTAAACTAGCACATGGGACCTAACTGTTTTTTTAAGAACGGATTCAACAAAAGAGTAGATTCTAGTTGGGAGGAGAGGGCTGCCATTTCACGTTTTATGACTTTTTAGTTCCTGTTAAACAAAATTAACCTATGAACATGTTAAGCTATCCCTGGAATAAAATATTATTTTCTGCTGAACTGTATTATCTTAAGTAAAATAATGTGTTGTGTGATAGTACTGCTATTTGCCTTTTTTTTTTTTTTTTTCCTCTTTATTCCAAGCAGAGTAAAACTACTGCATTGTCAAGGCTAAAATCTATTTAAACACTGCTAATTGTCCACTGTTATAAAGAGAGATAGTGGAAAACAGAAAGCTTTGGCAGTTCTCACTTGCTGGAAGAATCTGTGTTATCTGTTGTGTGACTGTGGTGCACAGGAGTCACTGGTGTGTGCTCAAAGGGACCCTGCATGGTGAAATTTCCTGGCTGCATTTTAGCTTTTGTCCTGCTGTATGGCAAGGCCTCATCCAGTGGGAAAGGTGCTCTGGTTACTTCAACCCTGGCTGTAGCAATGACCCAACAGACTGCTTGTGTCCCCAGAGATTTACTACCAGTGTCTAATAGATCAGAAGACAGGTGGTATTTTTAGTGAAAAAAAGGGGGCTGGAGCTTGTGGCCTCTTTGATGAAAAATACTCTTCAAATTGTTTTAACTCCCTTACTATATGTATGCAACTGAAAGAGTTAGCTTGTATCTTAGAGGTATTTTCAGGTGCAACGCTTTACTGTTTTTTACACTTTGTTACTACTGTTTCTTACAACCTCCTGCAGGGGAATGGTAGCTCAGCCATTTGGGATACATTTAGGTCCTGATTGTGACAGAGCTTACTGTGCACTATTTTCATTGACAAGTTTGTCCCTGCTTTATCATTGATATATTGTTCACAATAACAGTAAAAGAGGTGAGGTTCTGCAGCAGATTACACTTTAGGAAAAGGTTACCCTAACCTAGGAAAATGTTCTCCCTACCGTAGAAAGAAAACTTAAAAATTGAAATAATCCGGGTAGACTCAACTTCTTGTAGTTGCTAGCATCCTAATGCTTTGCTTTTCAAACCTGATGTTTTTATAGTACAGCTGGTGAGGGTTTTTCTGCCTGGCTGGGTTTTGGGGGTTTGTTTGTTTGTTTTAAATGGAATAAGATACCTTCAGATTTCTGCACTTACAGCCACCAACATGGGGGTTCCTCTGTCCTGTGTTAAAATTATTTGTTAAGACAGAGGTTCTGGTTTTCACCAAGTTACCGAAAGGCAATTACGCAGTCTAAAGACAGGAGCTGAGTTCAGGAAGCTTGTGTTTATGACCCAACTCAGAGCTTCAAAACTCAGGATCCTTCTAACCTTGTAACTGAAGTCAGTGAGCATATAGGAAGAACCTCATCAGATGTTCAGCCATGCTTAAGGGTGTTTCAGCTCAGGAAGTGGGCAGTAGTTCCACGCCTGTGCTCAAGTAAGCTCCCTGGATCCAGAGGTTAAATGTTTCCTTCTGTCTCCTCTCAGGGCTTGCAGAACATGGTGTTCTTGGAGCATGTTTACTGAAGACCTATCAGATGGGCTTTGCACAAAACAAACCAGAGCTACCCCTCCCACTCCCAAGTAATAGCTTAGTGGTTAGAGCATTCCCAAAGAGTGAGGACTCTGGGTTCAGCACCTTTTCTCCCTGAGGTGGTTTAAAGTCATGCCCTTTACATGCCTGGGCTCCCAAGATGAGAGAATTGAACTAGCTTTTGCTCTCATTTCCAGGTCTGTGAACAACTTAAGAATTGTATGCAAAGCAAGACTAATGCAGTTGGAAGTGCTGGCTGTGTTGCCATCATAAAACAGCTTAACTTTATTTGGAGAGGAGGTGAAATCACCTTGGGCTCATTAATCACTTAGATTTGGCCTCTATCTTGTTTAAGTGATCTCACTGCTGAGGTGAGAGCACCAGTCTCTTGGCTTGAGGTTGTGGTCATGAACAGATGCAGTTGCCTTTTTGTGGTAGGCAGAAAGCTGCAGCACAGTGAGAGACGAGACTGATAAGGCACTCCTGTCTTCAGTGCTTCCTGTTGGTTAACTCAGGTGACTTCCAACTTGACCTACAGGTTTTGTGAATGCTAGTTAAGGTACATTACCCTCCTCAATTTCTGTATAACTGTAGAAAAGAGAACTTCTGTGCTCCTGAGTAATAGACTGAAGTGTGATCTTTGCTAAGAGATTCAGACACTTGAAGAAATGTTGTCTTCAACACAGTTGGACTTATCTGCACAGTGTTTGCTGTACTTGTAAATTTCACCTTCCACTAAGGTGATACTTTCTTGAAATACTATTTAGAGGCTTCTACGCTAGATGACTAAACTGCCTTTTTTATGTTCCTGTGATGAGAATGCACATGAAACTTCCAGATCACAACCATCTGAAAAGACAGTTAAAAGTGGAGATGTTTTGTCATTTGTTTCTTACATACATTTATAGTACACAGTCTATCCTAATGAATAAGAAAAATTACCCCACGTGCTGGTAAGCATCATTTTCTTCAGTGAGGGTCCGTCCTGAAGGCTTGAGAATGTTTTTCTCCCTTCCTAGGTCTCCAGACTTCTTCTAATTCATATCCCCTCACACTTGAGGGCACTGTAGGTTCATTCTTCCTTTATAACTGTCTGGTGGTAGAAGCTCTTGGTGGAGGTTTGAACCAAAACTGGGTGTCTCTTGGTATTTTTTATGAGTTTTCTATGTATCTTTAGTTTTGGAGAAAAATGTTCTCATCTAGAAGTTTCCATTAAGGAAAAAGAAGAACAGTTCTTTAAAATATCAATGGGTGTTTGTATAAGACTTCATAGAAGAGTTTGGCACCTAGAAAGGAAATAATTGGTCTCTAGTGGATTTGCAATTTGCTTTCAAAATCCAAGTGCAGTGAGATGTGAGTAACCTGCACTACTGCAGCTAAGTGGCTGAAATAGGGCTACAGAACCAGCAGGACAGTCTGGAGGAAGAGCAAAACAGTGTCAACAAGTATTGTACACTGGGTTGAGTTTAATAGAGGGTGAAGCTGAAATTCTTCTTGAAGAGAACTGTGTATTCTTGTTGCTATTTAAGTTTTCCCATGTCAGGCTTTTTCATTTGACTGTACTATGCAGGAACTAGATCATTAACATTAAAAGAACCTGAAGTTCTTCCAAGTTTATATTCAGGCCAAATGAAGTAAGCCTCAAGCAAACATGCAACTAGATGACATAATAGCATATATTAAATGTGCAGAGAGGCCTTTTTATTTCCCCATCTTCTGATTATATTGAACAATAGGAGATGAAATACATGTCTCTTTAGTGACACTGTGCTTCAACTCTACTTAATAGACCTTTTTTCAAACATAGGTATGTGTGCAATTGAATCTTGCTCATAGTGGATGGCCATGGGCATTGTGAAATGCCAGAGGTTTCATGAACAGTTCCATGAAAATATGCAACCTGAAGAGCACCTGAGTGTTTATTGTGACTGAACTCACAGGGTATACACTAACACTTCCTTTCACACTCAGGCCTTCTGATTTTAGGGTAACTTCCCATGATTGCACGTGAAGTAAATTACCATTAACTTTGGAGTAGCTCATCTATAAAAGCTGACTTGTCTGACTTGTTGTGTAAAACACATCAAATGGGGAGCATGCTGTCAAGTGGCAGTGGCAGAAGTGACAAGATTTAACTCACGAGGTGGTGGTAAAGTGATTGTTTGCAGTTTTGTGAACATATTATGATAACAGCTCTTATTGATGTTTACTTTTCCTTCTGTGTTAAAGCAAGCCTGCATGCTAAAATGTATATTCCAGCATCTTCAAGGATTTTGGAAAGGAAGGAAATGTAGCAAATGCCAAACATCAAATGTTGCTGTAGACAATTATTGGTTTAGTCTATTGGCAGTAGATGAAAGAAGGTGGCTGATGATGGCCAGTTCTTCCCTGTTTTCCCACAGGACTGGACTAACAGTTTTCCCCCTACCTTCCCCAAGTGACATGATTTAGTTATATGATACCTAGGGTGACTGTACAGTAACCTCCTAGTTGTAAAAACTTTAATGAACATCAGAAGCCTAGAGTTGTAAATATGGAACTTCAGAATAATCTGTGGGTTGTTTTGGTGGTTTTTTATTTTATTTTTTTGGTTGATTCGTTGTTGTTTCTGCAATAGCTAGCATAAAACCAAAGGCAGGCCCATTGTCAGGTTAGCAGACTTCCTTTCTGGCAATTCCTTTCCTCTTGTGTGAAGTTTTAATCCTCAAGATATCAAACAGAGAAAAAAGCAACAAAACCAAAGGAAAACAAAAACCCTATAGTTTTTCTTTTAGCATTAAGTTATCAATGTCCTTGAAAAGATGGAGTCAGACCTTTAATTATAGATCTTTACACTTTGGGTGTGGAACCAGGGAAAGCAGCAGTTTGTGCAAAATGGAGGCTGGTAATGCTGTGCTTGTGTAATGATCTGCTTGATTTCTCCCTGCTGGAAATCTGGGAATGTCCCTGACCTAAATGGTGGACATTTATTAATTTAATCTATCCCACAGTGACTTACTTCTTGTGGACCCCTTATGCATTACTAGACCCAGCTGGTTTGGAAAGGGGTGATTTATAGAGGCTTTAGTGAGTGTAGTTAGATCTGGACCAGAGTTCAGGAACAGCACTGAGCTCCTACAGTTTACATTGTCCAACTGCTGGTTTATGAGTTTTACTTTTTACCTTTTAGAAGAACCGCGCTATAAGCTGAAGGGAAAAACAAGTGCTGAACTCTGGCATTAGGCTTTCATGGAATGAGGACACAGTCCAAGCTCAAATAATACCATTTCTTCTAGAGAGTTCTTTTCCTTCTTCTTGGAGTAGAAGAATTTGAGATGTGGTTTTCAGCAGATGACAGTCTAGCAGGTTGCAGCTCTGGCTCAAGATATCAGCCCCTTGGAGGACAGAGGCTTTTGGGCTCACTGCTTCAGGTGAGTTTGGTGCCGGGCAGAGCCTTGTGCAGCAGTGCTGGGAGCAGTGCTCAGAGCTGAGCAGGGGTTGTAATGCCTGCTGCTTGCAAGCTTCTCGGGAGACAGAGCTGAAACAAGAGATGAAGTCTAGTTACTGTTTCTGGAGTGGGAAAGAGAGAAGTGTACAGGTTGGTGAGGGAGAGCAACACAGTAACTAGGAAGTTAGGAAGACTTTTCTGAGCTGTTGAGCTTGTTCAGTGTTACCTGCCCTTCACTGTTATGCTCTGGGAAAGAAAAATCCTGTGATCCATGAAGGTTCTGAGAAAGTAAAGCTTTGATATTTTCAAAACGAAGCAGTATTTTTCAGTAAGAGCTTTTTGTGAGTGTTTATATGGGGCAGTAGAGAGAGGTATTAGGAAAAAGCGTAGCTAATAGTAACGCAGTAAATATTGCCTTGGAATACATGCACCTCTGGCTGATTGTTTAGTGTTCTTGTCCTTGAAAAGTGCCCTGTGAAATAGGAAGATTTCTGTAGGAAGAGTTTTAGAAACCTTTTCGCCTATTTTAACCTTTTAACAGTCTGATTACCAAATGCAGAGAGATTCAAGTTCATTGAGCATTAGATTGTTGAGACAACCAAGTACTGAATCATAACCCCAATGCCTGTTTGGTGCCAACTGCCAAATAGAATCACGTTATTGGAATGAAGTGCCTATATCCTGCTAAGTCACAAGAATACTTGGCAGTTAGCTGCCAGTCACTTCACTAAACTCTACAGCCAGGGATTGTAAGGAAAGAGGGGAACCTGCCCATATTAGATTGGTAGAATTTAAAAATGAAGGCAACATGAATGGTAAAAGTCATTCAATAAATGTCTTTAGTCCCAGGCTAATAAAGATTTTTTACTCTAGTGTTTTTGTGGAAATTTTCTATGTTTGTGTTAATTAAATGTGCAGGGTATTATTGTTGTAGCTTTTTTTACACTTACTCTGCACTATCAAGCGCATCAGTGTTTTCTCTGTTAATTTTCTTTTTGAGGTAGACCATCTCTGGTCTCTGAATTTCAGATTCCATTTTCTGTCTCAGCTGTCTGGGCATAGATCATATTTGTGTCTGAAGACTGTACCTTAGTGAGTATGTCCTAAACTGAACTCCTTTCAGCTTTTCCCTTCCCTGTTCTGTCATTGTCATCTCATTGCTCTTGCTTCCTAGTTTGCCATCATCTTACTATTTTCCTACGGTGTCACATGATGCCAACTTTCATGTTGCGTCATGAAATCAAAAATTTGTTTTTAAAGATCTGTTCATTTCCACTGGTGCTTACTACATAAAGGTATTGATTTCTGTATTGACTATACAGACAGGATCTGCCCAGCTTTGTGTGCCCATAAGGCATATGCCTTGCTGGGACTGTATCATTAACAGCCCTTCTAGATTGCACATTCTTGCATCATGCAGCATGCGGGGCTGCAGGAACGCATCCTGCTGACGCACGGTAGCATAAGAGAAGAAGGTACTGCTGGGGCAGGACATGGGGGTGGGGTGGTGAGGAAATGAAGCAAACAAAGTTCAACTGTTTGAAATCCCAAATGAAAGAAAAACTGTCAGCCTGGGGGAGGTCACAATTTAGTGTTGCAGCTCCTCGACAGAGTGTGACAATTTAGGATTATCTGCATAAATCTAAGATGCTGCTGAAAGCAGGTAAGTGAAGTAGAATCTTTCTGCTTTGTTTGGGGTTTTGTTTTGTTACTTTGACATGTTTTTTTCATGCTGGTTGTGCAGAGGCTTTTTGCACAATTTTTCCAGTCTTTACTGGAGAACCAAAAGAAAACGCCTTTCATAGCATGACTTAATCCTGTATTGTGTTACCATTAGAATAATATTCAAAATGTCTACCTTAGGTCTGTCTGAATACTGAAAATTACAATTCCTGTCCTGAAATTCTCCTTAAAGGTGCTAAGTGTCGCTGTTAGTCTTAAAAATTATATAAATATTAAAATCTTCTTTAAAATGAAACTTGTGAAATAGTAGAGACTGTACAGACAGTTCTCAAATAATTTTGATTTCTTCCTAAGATATTAGCATTGTGATTGTGGTTATTTTGTTGTTCAGTCATTTTATTTGCAAAGTTTTATGTTTAATCTATAGACTTGTCAGCTTTGAATTCTACTAATCAAAAGATACTGTAGTTAGCCTTTAAGATCAAATCTTAACTTCTGAAGCCTTTGCCAACTTGGTGTCACATTCACATTCATGTGTCCTGCTGTTGAAAGGCACTTTCAACAAGTTGTCTTATTGCAAGGAGGGGACAGAAATATAATCGAGACTTTGATCTCTCGAGAACTTGACACATGAGTGTTCTCTCTGACTCCTTACTAAGAAATCTTCCTCTGGCATTTCTCCCCAAAATGTACCTTCTCCTGCTTCAGCAATATTGAAATGGGCTTAACAGTTCTAGGAATGGCCTGGGAGATGAGTTCTTTTCCTGGCCATGCCACTCTCTGATTTGCTATGTGGTCTTGGATGAGTTATAGCCGTGTTTCAGATTGCTTATCTGTAAAATGTAAATAATGCTCATGAACTTCATAACAGTTTTGAGTTATGTGAAAAGCTGATAGGATGAATTTATAGAAGTATATTTAGTTCAAGTTGAAATACTTTCTTCTAACTTTCATATACCATTGCACTTTAGAAAACTTCTATAGCGTGACATACTACTGTGAAGAAAATCATCATCTAAGAGCTGTTGTAATTTCTTGTAAGACTTTGACAAGGCAACCTACAGTGCTGCTATTTGCAATTTCAATTTATTGCCATTTCACTTCACTTTTCATATAATTCAGAAGTGGCTAAACAAGTTCAAACTTTCAAAGAAACTGAATTTAAGGTGAGGGAGAGAAACAATAGGAAAAGAACCATGTTATGGTCTTTGCATCTACATGTGCTAGCATTCTCCTTCCTTATAATCCTAAATCATTTCATTTTGGAGGTAGGGTAGATATTCTTATCACAACATCAAACTTTGTTCTGTTGGCATTTGAAATGTAGCTAGCTTTGGGAAGTGAGGAAGCTGTTTAGCAGAACACAGCAGCGCTGCACAGTATGTCAGGAGACAAAGAACAACACAGTGAGAGTATAAGTGAAAGCAGCATTTGGCCCCACTGGAATCTGACCAGCCAAGAATAGTGTTTATAACCAAAGAGAAAAAAAAAACCAAAAACCCAACAAAACAAACAAAATCATGGTTTGTCTTAGTGTGATTACCCAGTCTTTTTAGCTTAAAATCAGTAATGGGCTTTATTGAAAGCATTCCTTTAAAATGGTGCCAGACTGGATTGGCATAAGTTTGTACAACCTCAGCACATTTACAATATAAGTAAAGCTTACAGGTTAGGCTTTTGTATATTTGAGTTGCATATTTTAATAAACATACTCTGTCTGCATATTACTGCTGCTGTCTTACCAGTTGTATTGCAAAGTGGAGCTAGGCAGGAGGACGAAATGTGGAGAATACCACCAACCTGAAACCAGCTATGGCTGCAAAGTAGACCTTGAAAAAGCTGTAAGATTGAGCTATGGTTATGCCATATCTTTTCTGGAAGGCAGATACAAAATAATGGTAAATTTCTACAGCTGTTTGCAGAAGTTGCAGTGTTCAGTTTGAGAAAGGTTTGTCCTCCCTAGGTCATGTTTTCACTTACAGAAATGTTCTCTCTTATGAAATTCACATGCACTTAATGTAGGGTGCCAGGCTGATCACTGCAGCTGTTTAAAATAGAAAAGCAGATGGAACAAATAGGAAGATTTACCGCACAGCTTGATCTCCTCCCCTGAAGCAGCCATTCATCATCAGCGCCGCCGAGACAAACTGCAAAACGAGTTTCCCTTCATGGCTGTGATTGGGCTCAAAGAGGTGGCAGAGGTGCACGACAGCTTCGGGATTGGCTGCACGGGAACACACCTCTGGAATCTGTTTCTTTCCCAAAAAGAAGATACAATCTTTTACATTTGGCCTAGAGATCTTTTATCTCACATTTAATATTCAAATAAAGCAGAACAAACACGGTTAACCTCTTTGGAACAGATGTGGTACTTTAGATGGATGGAATGAATTCAAGTTTTGGGGGTTTTATTTAGTAGGTTTTTTTGGTTTTTTCCACATTTTCTCCTGAGAAAATTATGCCTGTGTGAGTTGTCAAGATCTGTTGTTTGCATTTTTCTGGGTGACTGTATGATACTTGAGAACTTTCTTGCATCTTAACTAGAGCTGAAAGTTGTTTTCACATTTTATAGTGTATTCACTTCAGCTTACACTAAAGGCAGTTTATACTAAAGGCAGATATTCTTTTAAAGCTGTTTTTATGTCTGCTCCGTAAAATGTTTACACTTGCAGTACTGTCTGTCATTATTTTTGTAAATATCAAATTGCTATGTCTGATCATATTTTAGTGAGATATTGGCTTCTTTTTTAATTATGTCAATCAATTTAAACAGATCTGGAATTTTCTTGGATTTTTTTTTTTAAGTTAAGGACTTTAACTATTTTGATGCCCTATAAATAACTCCAGACCACAACTGAATGAGAGATTTGATCATCTGCAGTGAATGTTCCAGCTGAGTAAGTATCTGGAATAACTGAATACATCAGAACTCATTAACCTACTTCCTCTCTCTCTCTCAAAAAAAAAAAAAAAAAAAACCTATAAAATTATATGGAAAACACATATGACTTTTGTTGTGGTTCAGATGGGATGCATACAGAAGCAGAAGGCTGTGAAAGGCTAATTTGTGAAGCAGGAACTTGTGGTTGTTATCAAGTAACAAGGATTTGGACAAGCACCAAACACAGGAAAACTGACTGTAGGAGTTATTGCTGTCAGAAGAAGAGGGAAAGGAGAATGAGAATGCAAATGGACGAGAGGGAAGATTAAAGGCAAGAGAGGCTGCCTATCAGAAAGCTCTTAAAACCCAAGTTCAGTTTTTTTCCTCCTCCCTGAATAATTTGTTTTGCTTCTGTTATATTTAAATATGGATAAAGGCAGTAGTTAGTAACATTTAAATTGCTAATCAGATTTTGAAAAAGCATTTATTTTCTTGATCTATACAGAATTAACTGTTGACATTTTTAAAAGACTTTCTGCGATATCTTATTGGTGTTGCTTAACTAATATTAAACATTATCTTCTTAAATATTTGCCTCCTCAGTGATGGTTTTATAAGCTTTCACATTATCCTATTAAAATTCCTTGCTCTTTGGAGCAAAGTGAGGAGGAAATAACATGCACTTATGGAGGAATTACCAGCATAAGATACTTGAAATTCCCCAATACACAAGTCTCTTTAATTGTTTGTTTAAAATCTTCACCCAGAAAAGTGACTGAGAAAAGCCTTCCTCAGAAGCTTAAAAAAACAAAAAAATACGGTATTCGACAGCTGCAAATGGAGGAGTGGGATGCTAATGGTATTGTTGATTTCTAACTTTTTTTGTTAGTTATCAGCTAAATAACAAGCAAAAGTAACTTTTTCTCTAAAGAAAACTTTCTTCCCCTTGGATAAGAATGTGAGAGCTAGCAGCCTCATTCTTTTTATGTTCACTTTCTAGCTGTCAATTGGAATATTTTCAAATTAGGGTAATTAAGGGAGCTGTGTGAAGGAGGGAATCTTCAGTGCTGCAGAGATTTTTGAAGATTTGCTTTAAGAAAGGGCTTCTCTGGCTGCTTCCCTTTTATACGCTGTAGGAAGTCCTGAAAATAACCTTTTATATCTGTGCCTTAGGGTTAATACAACAATTTAGGGTTTTGTTGGCTTACCAGCGTTATGCTTGCATATCCTGAGACTTAGTGAGACTGAAGGATGAACCTATGCTTTCAGATCTAAATTTGAAAAGGAGTTTTATTATATTATTGTAGTCTTCTGTATTGCATATGAAAATGTTGAACTGTGCTCTCACCTTTACATAAATGTTGCTGCTGTTTAGTCCCTTTTGTGGAACAAAAGACGCATCTCTTCCCTTTCTCCATAGGCGTAAAAGAGCTAGTGAGACAATTCTGAGAGTTCTTGTTTTGTTATCTTAATTGATAGTCTCTTAACCTCCTTAAAATATTTGCTGATACTAAGTTGGTTAGTAAAATGGGAAGCTGGTAGCAGAGAACTTCAAAACGTGTGATTGGACAGTAGATGATGTTTCAGACTGCTGACTGCAAGATATGCGTGTGAGGGGAAGCAAATTCTCATTTTACAGGCTGTCCTCTATGTGTTTGCTATTCAGAAAACAATGAAATTGCAATAGACCTGTCTGTTGATATTTGAAAATTCTAATTCCTATTAGAGAATGGGAATGGTATTTTGCTCTTTCCATCTTATATGAAATAATAAAAGGCTTTCAATGTCCTTGCTGGGTGGTAGTTTGGAAGCAAAATGAGATTACTTCTTTTTTTATTATTTTTCTTAAATAAGACACAGCTAACCTTTGAAACTTTGTTTCTGTAGGCTAGTATGTCTCCCAGTGGCTCATACTGGTTCAGACGACTGCACAGAAACTGGGAGAGGTTTTTGGGAGGATGGTAAAATGTGCTGCCCAACTCTAGTTCTCTCTGGGTGGCAGGTTGCTGGAGGCAGGCAAAGGAGTGCCTTAACAAGGCAAGTGGGCTCAGACTTCTACCTTACCCTGTTTTCTGGGCTTCTAGTACTGGTTGCTGTTGTTAGCACTAACCAAGGGGATGACTGTGCCTTTGTCCCAAAAATAGCAGTATCCCTCCCTTGAAAACACAGTGTGCCATGCTGTTGGGAGAGGGTTGCACTTGCAAGTAGAAAGAAGAAAGCCAAGTGTCAAAGATGTAAATGAGGAGATAAAGAGTGAAGCACCTGTGTCACAAAGCTGCACCTTGCTGAAGGTGGCCCCAGGAGGGTTGTTAGTGGCCACATGCTTTTTCTCAGTCCTCTGCTCAACATACATGAAAAGAGAAGTGGGTAACAAATAGCAAACCTTGGAGTGGCTGGGGTAGCTGTGGCTGCCCCCAATGTTTTGAGTCCTCCTCATGTGCAGAGAATTATAAATAAAAAGAGGAAGGGTGAAATAAAAAAAATTTAAAAATTATATTACAATTATATATAAAAATTATATTTTAAGGAATTGTTAGGAGATGTGGCTTCTGTTCCCCTCTCAAACTCAAAACGCGGACCAGTATTTATCTGCAGAGGTGAATATGTTACTCAAATAACATTTTACAATTCTTGGACAAATCAGTAAAGTAAGAAGTTAGTTTTAGCAATTTAGCAACACAGTGGGTGATAGATATCTAGAGATACTGATAGGAAAGAGTTTAGTGTTGGCGTATTTGTTGTTTATTCAGAGAGGCTGTCACCTCACAGTGACCTAAACTATGTCACATCTCTGATTTTAATATGATTTTTTTCTTTTCAATTTGTAGAATAGTCCTAGATTTTGTCAGTTCATCCGTTGTTTCCAATGCTTAAAAGAAGCACAGGGCTTAGCATTGTAAAGGGAGTCCTTAGATGGCAAAAGACTCAAACCCCAAGACTGTGATTGAAAACATAGTGGGGTGTGCATAGTGTTGTTTATTTTGCAGGAGAGTGTTTCTAGATTATGAATTAAATGCCCATGGGGAAACAAGTATGTTCAAGGACATTCCCAACTGTTCTTTTGCCCTATAAGTGTAAAAAGAACACACTGAGCTTGCCGCTTCTAATTTGAAAAATAAATCCAAATTTAGAAGAAAATATTACACGTAGTAGTATTCCTCTTCCTGGAAGAAGGGTTAGAGAGGAATATGGGTTCCTATTAACTAAATTTCTTGGTACTTTGCATACTGCTGCAAGGCACCGATGTGATGGTAATGGCAAAAGAGGATCCTACACAAAGCATTACTGAAAGTTTGGGTAGAAATAGTTTAACATCATTGTGTGAGTCAAGTCAATATGGAATTAACTGCTGGCATGAGGATTTACAGTTCCAGTTGCTCACACACTATTCCAATAATAACAAAGAATTCCCAAGAAATACACTTCAGAGTTTGCCCACATATGTTAGTTGCAAGGAAAACAGGAATTACTTTTTTTTTTTTTTTTTTTTTTAAACTCTAGTTTAAGAAAATTCTTTTAGGTCTTTTATTTTAATGTAGCTCAAGATGATAAAATGATGGGGTGGTTTGGTTTTGAAGCTGCTGAGTCTGCAGCTGGGGAAGTTCTGTTCCTCAGTCTGATCTGCTGATCCTTTCTTGGCTCCTAGCAACTCCCAAAACACTGAGGCTTACAGAAATAGGCTGTAGGTTTTGTTTACTGCCCTTAGGCTCTTCAGCCTGTAGGATTCATGTACTACAGATTTGGTTTGTTTTTCATTTAAGATTCTTACGTTTACAGGTTTGTATAACCTGGGCAATACGTATGTAACTAAAATGTGTCATGAATTGACAACTTTGGTTTCTGTAGCATCTCATTACAGTAACTTTATTAAATATAATGGAAATGGTCTATTGAGTAAGGCTGCACCCAGGCAAAACCAAGTAAATGTTTAACAGTAGTTACAGTGGTTTTTAGGAATGTGTTTGTGTTGCTTTTAAATGACCTTCTTCTTAGTCTGCTTTAAAACAAGTGTTGATATGTGTACATATATATATATGAGGGCTTGCACTCTTGTCTTGTCTTTGCATTTGTCTTTTTTATTTTTTTGTATATTAATCTTAGAAAAACTAGCATGGAGAGTTACTGGGAATAAAACAAAATAAATTTCTCTTATAGAGTGAAGGAGACGAGCTTTTGCTAGGGGTGTTTCTTATCACCTCAGGTTAGTGAAGGGGAAAGATGGAATGATAGAAAAGACAAAAGGCAGCCTCATTAACAGAGCACCAATCTATTGTTTAGTGAAACCAAAAAGGAAGTTGCCGTGATTGAGGTGGTAAACTAACTCAACAACAAGTACAGCTGATGGGGGAAGGCAAGTGCAGATGTTTGGCTAGGAAAATGGAAAAGCTCAGAGAAGAACTGATTAATTCCTTGTGCTAAGAGGATGCAGGAGTTTACAAATAATAAAGATAAATTTAAGAGGAAAAATTTCAAAATCCACCTGTGTGTATGTTTCTTCTTTTAAATCTTAAAGGAAAATATGACTTTAAAAAAAAAAAAAAAAAAATTTCTTTCAGATGATGAAGGTCAAAATTTTAGTCTTGATGCTCACTTGTCCAGGATCTTTCATCATGCAGCCAAGGGAATAGGCAGAGCAGAAACATTTAATGAATTCTGGAATTCACTTACATGTTTCCTGGAGGAAGTAGGAACATCTCTCTTGTGTTGGCAAAGAAAATCAAGTCTTGAAGTAGTGACTTCAAACTTACTGTGAACTTTGTACCAATTTCAAAGCTCAACCAAAGTAATAGCTCCATCAGCTGGTGCTAATTGTTCCTCACAATGAAGAATCTTAATCTAGAAATGAAGGTAAAAGCATTCATTTGTTCAGACTGTATTTTGGAACAGTATGTGCACACCACTGAGCACAGAGGTAAAACCTGACAGAAGAAGCATGGCTTTTTAGTAGCATGGTGTGAAGTGTTTGTGCATGTGTGCATACGTATGTGTTTGTATGCATATACAGCTGGTGGTAATCTTTGCTGTTATATGTCAATTGTTCATAATACTATGGACAGTCTAACTGAGGGGAATGAGCAGGAGGCAGTAATTCCTAAATACATCAGCAGTCTGTACAATGCTCTGACTAAACATGTGTTAACAGTGCTTGCTTTGGTAGGAGAATCTTCAGCATTAGAAACGGTCTTGGTGGCTATTAGAATTACATTCCCTTTATTGTGGGGCACTGCACTTCTATGATATCCTTTTTATCCTGTGTTTCTTGTTAAAATAAATTATAAGCCTGCTGTGATAAATGGCTTAGCAGGAAACACCTTGGTACCCTCAGTGCTTTAAAATAAGAGGGGAAAGAATTCTTTGCCAAAAGGAAGCTGATAAATAATTGCCTTCCACACAGAGGGATTGGACTGAGTTATACCATTCTCTTTCAGGTAGAAACCAAGGCAAAAATTGCCTTGAACAGTTTGTTCAATCATTGTAAAAGCTCTAGATATTGCAGCTTAAACCCCCTCCTCTCTGTCTTTACTTCTGAAGACAGGTGTCTATAATCTCTGTTGAACAACTGAAGGAAAATAATGAAATGCCTCAAAATAAATGTACTTAATGGGACTAATTTAATGTTTGAGACAGTAAATCAGAACTGGATGGGACACTGAATATGGTTTGATTTGGGAGGAAGAAGTGCATGGGTCAGTAGTTCTAGTTTGTTGGTTTATAGATTGAATAGATTATGGAAATCACTCTGCATCAAGATGAGTTTAAGTATTTTTGCACCTCCTACAACTTTCCTTTTTTTCTGTTTCATAATTCTGCTGTTCAGAAATATTTGTCAGTCTAAAATTTCCATAGTACAAACTATTCTCCATTTTATCCCCAGCTATAAACTGTAGCAATAGAAATATTTTTGTATTGTCATTACTGTGACTTCATGTGAGAGTTTTATAGCTATACCCTACCCATAAATCTTTCTAAACTAGTATTGGTTTGTATAACTGAGACATTACCATGTGCAAAACCTACATAGATATGCCCTGACTTTTCCTTGGAAAGAGTTGTCATGACCTTTTCTTTGAGAGAGTCTATCCATTTTTTGCAGCAAATCTTTTGATATTTGACAGGAGCACTTGAACTACACAAGAGGTATTTTCTTTTACCCTGTGGCTACCACTCAGATTTGTCAAGGCTATAAGTGTTTAAAAGAAGGATTTGTCTTTGTGCAGTTATGAGCCTCTGAAAACTTTGCACCAGTTGCAGGCATTGCTTAGGAGTTGAAGGAAGCTATCAGATCAGTAGTGAGAGTGGAAGTGTAAGGGTAAACTGGGCTCTCCTAAATCTGCAGTCAGTCATGTAGACATGGTCGATTTTCCCTTTCCTTGGAGTTGTGGGGGGGATGGGGAATATCACAGTTGGACCATGGATAGAACTGTTGTTGTTCACTGGAATTTCTGGACTCCAACAGTCTGCTAAGTGTAAAGAAACTTCTGCTTGTGTGTGAGGTTATCCCGGTACCCTGGGGCACCACCAGCAGCAACATTATGCCACAGTAACGAAGTTTGCAGGCTTGAAGCTTAGTGGGAGTTTATGCAGGTGCTGTTTGTGTTCAAAATCATTCATGCAACCTGAATTCTTCCCCCAAGTGTTGACGGTCTTTTCAATTGCATAGAAAATGCAATCTTTACTACAGTCACTGTCCAGTTAAATTCTGAGAATATAAACTCAAATTTCAGTCAAAGACAAATTTACCACTTTCCCATGTCCAACTTTCTATCGTATAAACTTTTTGATACAGGGTATTCTGTGAATCAGGGACTACCAGGAGTTGAAATAGGGAAGTTCCTGTGTTTGCACACATTGTCTCAGATCTCTGGTGGAGCTCTGTTTCATTGTTGTAGTCTATTTATGCTTTCCTCCAAGTTCTGGAAATGCTGAAACTGCAGAAAGCAACAGTGTGGTTCTGAGCAACTATACAGCAAGTTCTATTTAAATCACTTTCATCAACCTCATCCTACAGTGAAAGCTCTGTACTGTAGCTCTTCATCATGGGGGAAGGAGGGGGAATTTGATTTGTAATTACGCCCTATTCTAATACCTGATTTACATATGGAAATCATAAAAAAGATGTTAAACGTTTCCTAGGACTTTCAGAGCCTTATGAATCAATAAATGGTTGAGTGAACAGTTTTGTACCAGCAATTAAAATACAAGCCTATTAGTACTGTTTCTTTGCCCATGGATTCAGGGCATGGAAAAAATAAAGATAGAAAATGTTAGTTTGCTTCCCAGAATAACAGCATCACAATATGAATTTGATGTTAAGTAGAAAACTCAAACCTGATTCTGGAGGACTATTTAATCTCCCAGGAATTTTTCCACTGGCTGGTTAAGGTAGTTTGACTAAGAAGCAATTATACACTGTTGGTATTAGTAAAAAATAAACCTATATCCTGTGTGTTTTGCCAGGTTTAGAGTTGTTTTTCCTAGGTGAGCGCATATATTCTTAGCTTTCATGTGGAAATTAGGCATTTCAAAAAAAGTATTGACTGAAACAGAGAACTCCTGGTTTGCTTGTTCAGCTGATGGATGCTTTCCTTTAATACATGTACAGCCTAGCTCAGTAAGGAGGTACCGCTGCTAATGTGTCCCTGGGGTAATAATAAGAAAGAATTTCAGATTTCATTTCTGGCTGAAAAACAAAAATGTTTACAACATTTAATTGAAGCTCAATAAATATGAACTCATGCAGTTCTCCAAAACAGAGGATATTTCTGTTTTAATGTCATGGGCTGTACTGTCATTTAGGCTTTTGCTTTAGTGATACTATATTGTTCTTCCGCATGGGAGGTACTGTTTATAAGACATATGAAGTGTAATTAGAGTGTTATGAACATTTAAAATCATATTTTTAGATGCTTTGATAATCTTAGAAGTTTTGGAAGATCATAATATTGCCTGACTATAACTATAACTAATATTGCCTGGCTATAACTATAACTAATATTGCCTGGCTATAACTATAACTATAGCGTTAAACTATAACTATAATGTTTAAGCAGCTATAAAGTACCCAAGATTGCAAGGAGGAGCCAAACCTACCTTACAATGCTGAAAAAAAATCCCCCATCTCCTAAACAAACAGTTTGTCTCAGTACACTTTGTGGAGCATTTTATCTCTCAGAATGTTTCCCGTGTTTGTTAGATGGCTCAGCTCCAGAAGAGCTTTAACATAGTCAGCCTGCCCTTTTTTTGTATGCTTTGCTGATGATGTTTTCCTGCTCTTCATTATTCAGGTCTGTAATGAGTGGCATAATTACTTCTTCCCTGCATATCCCTGATACATGTATTTTTCTCCTTATATCTCAGTTCTTCCATGTTCTGTTGTTTCCATATCATGTAGAACAAGGTTTTATCTTTCTGTCCCAGGAACTCAAAATTTCATTCGGGCAGAAATAGGACTTCAGGACTGAGCTGCTCTAGGACTGTTTTTTAAAGGGCACTTTTCCATATCACCCTCTATTCCATGGGTGCCTGGACATACTATTCAGTCAAACATTCATCGATTTATAATGATCTGAAAGTCCTAGGAAATGTTTAACATACTTATTTATCTAATATACTGATCTGAGGCTATAGAGTATGAATGTATCCTGTACTTATTTTAACATTCTGACATGTCTTCCAAAACAGCAAAAATGTCTTAAGGTTCTCCTGCTCTGAGTGAATATCTTGTTTTGGCTCCTCTGGAATTCTGTATGTGTTAGTACATAATAAATCTTTCTCATTAATATTTTTTAAGAATCCTGTCTACATTAATGTCTTAATTAAAAACAAAGAAACAACTCCTCCCCCCCCCCCCCCCCAACTAATTATATTTAACTTAGGTTCTGTTTTCCAACCACTTTATAATTTTCTCTGGCATACAAAATTGCATTATTACTATTTATTTGGCATGACATTGTGATGGAAATATTGAGACCTTAAGCCTGGGAGTTGTAAGTTATAAACATGTCAAATATGCTATTTTGCTGTCACAGAAAAGATCCAGCCTGAACTGGCAATATTAAATTTTCTTTAGCAGACAGGTAGCATGAATTAATTACATTGCTGAAGTCTTCTGCTGAGCATCCAGTAGCAGCCTTGACAGTATTTTGGAGTGAGACTTGATGCATTGCTGGCCAAAGGGAGAATTTGTTCTTGCAATGGTTGTTAGGATGGACTGAAGGTTAAATTGTTATGACAATTACCACACTTGGAAACATAATCTATTATTGGAATTTTTTTTTCCTGGTTGTTACTGTAGGGAAGGGAAAGATTCCTTTGGAACAGCTTTAATAAAATGTAAACAAAGACTGTATGTAATGTACAGGGTAGGTTAAGACATGGATTAATCAGTACAGCAATAACAATAAAACACTTGCTTTTTGTAATGTCCCTGACTTTGGAACTGCTTCGTCAGGCAAGCCTGAGCCTATGGAGGGAGAGCAGAAAGCCTGAGGTACTATTAACTTGAAACATGTTAAGCAGCCCAGACTATGGGAGCAGATGAGTTTTATTTCTCTTTGCACATATTTCAAGCCCAGAGCCTTTTCAAGAGGCAACTCACCATTTCTCCCCTGATGAGAAGCAGTCATCCTCCTTCTGATATGTTGATTTTTCTCCTTGTGTCTTTCCTTTCCCTAGGGCTCATTGAGTTTTCCACTTGCCAAGGCTTAAAACTCCTTTCTTACTTTGTGGAATTTAAGGAGTTATTTTCATATGGCTATTGCCTTTGACGTACC
Organism: Hirundo rustica; assembly: GCF_015227805.2. NCBI lineage: Eukaryota > Metazoa > Chordata > Aves > Passeriformes > Hirundinidae > Hirundo > Hirundo rustica. Next base: position 70,515,465 of record NC_053452.1, read on the forward strand.
TAAAAGAATATTATTTCTGCCTGTCTTTACATCAGGTCACTTTTGTATTCAGTCCCTTCTGCTGCAAAATGCACAGACTAGAAGGCATCTCATAAAAGCTGAGAGAGACAAGTATTCAGACTTCTAGGCCAGGTTAGTGAATTGTGATAATCTAATTCAGTCTTGTGCACGTAGGTCAGAGAGTTTTGTTTCTCTCTCGGAAGCTGAATATAAGTAAGTTTTTGAAAGGTATCTAAATTTACTTAAGAATTGAAGCAATGATGTCCATTTCCTGTAGTAAGAGCTTTCAGAGTAATTTTCTTGCTGTTAGGAAGTGATACCTCTATAGGACACATTTGTGTTATGTCAATTTCTATTCATTGTGGTTTTCTGTGAGTTAATTTATGAATCTGAAAAAAAAGAAAACCTAATTTTTTTCCCCCAATCTTTTTTTTTCTTCTTGGCCATCGTAATGAGTCTTAAAGGTGTATATATATAAAAATATATATGTGTATATGCAAAAATATCAAGTCATCTCAGCTTTTGTTAATTTGCCTATAGTGAGATTTTTAAGGTGTGTACTAAGAGGCTTGTTTTCTTTGCCAAATGAGCAGGAGCCTTAAAAATCCTTCCAGTATTTTCAAGTAAATTCTGACACCAGGAAAGTCATAATAAAGAATTAGATTGCCATAGTTGTATGCAGGAAAGGAGGTTGGTTGTTTTTCCTGATATTTCTACTTTTATACATTTAGCTCAAATTAGCCTTCTAGGCAGCTGAACCACAGTAACAAATACGCAGTGGAGCCCAAGCTGCAGTTCCCAATGTTCTTTCTGGAGACAGTGCTTTCCAAATTACTTTCCCAAGTGTGCATGTTGATTATTTTCTTTGTCCTTATGTGTGGGATAGCTAAATTAAAATGTGTTTTCATGGAACCACAGAATAGGGAAGGTAGGGAAGGTGCTGAAGAGAGCTGTCAGGTCTGTTGAGATGCCCCAGGGAAGAAACAATTACTATATCAAGGCTGTGTATGAGAAGTTTATCTGACTGTTTTAAAGGCTACCAGCAGCATGTGTCTTCTCTTGTTCAAACTTATCTGTTTGGGAAGGCAAGATAGAAAAGTTTCAGGATCTGTCCTCAATGTGCATGTCAAACTGAATTTTGCCTTTTACCCCATTGCATATTATTGTCTATGCACTTACAAACTGCTTTGTGAATTCCTGCCACCCCCCCCCCCAAGCTTTTTTTTTTAGTAATTGAAATTTAGCTGGCTGAACTGGTTCCTTTTTTGTTTCCTTCTTTAAATGAAAGCATTGTTTCTTGTTTCTCTGGTTTTTGGTACTTTGCCCATCCTCCATAAAATCTTGAAAACAACACTAGCCATTTCAGTCAATTCTGCACATATTTAAGGTGAAATGTAAGTAATTTTTTAAATTGGCTAAGCTTCTTCTCTCTAGACTGACTTTCTGTCTTCTGTGTTGATGTTGAGCTTTGAGAGTTAGAAAAGGAAATTCAGATGCTTTTGTATGAGTTATGTTGCCTTTTTGTTATTTTCCATTCACTTATCTCATCCTAGAATTTCAAAATTTTTGTGTTTAATAGATGCTGAAATTCTGAAGTTTTGACATTTTTTTTTTCAGGGCTGTGAAAGTCTGTGTTCCACAATATAGCCATCTGACCTTGTTTGCCTGTGCTACAACATCCTATTAGGTCTTAATTGCATATGCTAGTGGAAATAGAAGTTGTACCAAATAATTCAAGTTATTTGTGATTATTAACAAAATGGACAAAATACAATAAGCAAGCAAGGATAATGTTGTTTCTAAGTGGAATATGGACAGAAGATCCAGACAAGGCTTTCGAAGAAAATAGCAGATTACCTTTACCTTCATAGTTGAATGCTTTAATTGGATGGATGGTAGATGGGTTGTGCTAATGTTTTCCTGGAGGAGCAGAAATGTCCACACTTCTTTTTATTTGCCTTATTATTTAGGTCCAATGAAAGAGAAGGAAGTCAGCCATGGCTTTTGTAGCTGTGTCTGGTTTCCTTGTCAGGAAAACCCTTTTATTTAGAAAATACATGTTGTGTTCACACATGCTCACAGATTTCATTATGGTTAACACAAAAACTTAAAAATCAGATTTCTGAAATACAAGCTTTTTAGACACTCTTATGGAATAAAGTCTTGTCAATTTATGACTAGCATTTAAATAGTGTAGTGGTCCCTCTATTTATCAAATAGCTTCAAATTGTTTACTAAAGCAATTTTACAGTCAGGTGAATTATAGAAATCCTTCAAGATAATTAATGATTTAGGTTGTTTTGTTTATTCAGGCACATTTAAGAAGGTGAATCCTGAAATATCAGGTTTTGAAAATCAGCTTATCTTGGTAATAGATTTTGACAATTTTTATCTGATTAAGTTGAAAAGAGCAATGTTCAAAGTGAGTATAAAAGTTCCATTATAAAGGCATGATTGCATCATGTTAATTTAAACTATCAATAAGCCTGTAAATATATTTAACTTTTTGAGGTATCACTCTATATGTTGCCTCTAATCTTTGCAATATACTTCTATTTATTAAGTAAAAAAGAACATATCTTTTCTTAACAAAAGATGAGTCAAGCCTACCAGTGGTTCCTTCCTCACTCATTTTCTGTAAATCCCCTTCCCAACCAGAATTAAATCCTTTTATAGCTAGTCTTCATTGTAATTTTCTCCTTTTGCTTGCCCAGACCTGTATTATTCTCTGGGCCTAACACTGGACCAGAGGACCAAAGAGTCTGGGGGAAAGTGCTCATCAAAAAGGCTGGCACATAAACTGGGACACTTGTACTCACATGCCTTTGACACAGCTGGGCACACCTGGTCTTGGGAGGCAGGAGGACCTGAGCAAAACCAAAAGCCTGGAATTCTACTTGTGATCTTTAGGCAGGTGTGCAAAAAAGATGATATTCCTGGAAACAGGCTGATGAGCAGGGCCTGTCAGATGTTAAAGCACAGTTGCAAAGGAGATCTATTTGAACTTTTGTGCTAGACTCATTGAGCAATGAAACATGTTTTTACAACAACATAACCAATGTCTCCACTGGTTGTTTTGAATTTGTTGTCTCCAACTGTTGTTTTGAAAGAAGTATATGTATTAAAGTGTTCTTATTAGATGAGTATTTATCATAGGAGGTATACCCAAAGATTAATTACAGAGTGTACCAAAATTTACTGGTTTATGCTCTTATCACACAGACTATACAACAAGCAAGTTTCCTTGTTTTTGAGGTTTACGATTTATCAGTTCTATAACTTCCTCATTGTACCTGAAGATACCTGAAGCAGAGAGAGCCGTTTCCCTTTCATGCTTTGATTACACATCTCTGAAACCATATTACTACAGTTCAGGTAAAAATTCTGGTTTAGAAGGTGTATTACCATATTTGAGAAATAAAAGAGGCTGTTTCTTCAATATATAGACTTTTTGGATGTCCAGCTAATGGCTGAGTGAGTGATTCTTGGGAGAGGACAGAAAAGAAACTCATTTGTACTCATTGTTTGAAATTAGCATTTCAACAGTAAATTGACATCAGTAATCCAGCAGAATCTTTGGAGTCCAGAAAATTCAATCAGTCCAGCAGAATCTTTGGAGACCAGTTATAAAAACTGTATGCTAATTTTGAATTACAAGTAAACAACATGCAGATATTGGGATTATGCATATTTCAATTTGCTATTCTGGAAGCTAAGCTTTTCATAAATTTCTTTTCTGAAGATGAAAAGGGACAGAATTTGAAGCCTTGTATTGATAGACAGCATCAAGTGCAACTACTAAAGCTTCAAACCTGTAGTTATCACGTTTAAAGCCCAGAACTACTTGCACCTATGTCATATAGGGCTTTTGTTACCCTAGTGAATTATAAGGATGAAGAATTGGAACTGAAAGTCTGTCTCTGTTATAATATACTCCTACAGCGCCTCTTATCAGATCAGAAAGTGCTTAGAATTTCACAAGGAAACCACAGCAGTAGCTGTTCCCAAGCTGACTCGACAGTACTGCAAGAACAATGTTTGCATAGTTTTGTCAGTAGTCTGTTTTGCAAATGCTGTTCCATACATAACCATCAGTAAAGTGTAAGCTGGTTTGAGTCCTGATGTAAATAAATGTACACTAGGTTATAAAAGCTTCTTTTTCATTTGGTTTTATCTCTTTCTTGTTTAAGCCATTTGTAAACAGTGTTTAAAGAGGTATGGACATATCTCGTGGCAGTTAAACCAAACCTATTTTAAATAATCAGTAGCAGTTTACCTACAAATACTGCATATAGCTAAGGCCATGGAAATACTGCTTTCTCAACAGATCTTGTCTCCTCTCACAGTACAGCTATCTGCTGAGCATATCTGCAGGAATGCTCACTGCTTTTTGAATCCTGTGGGTCAGTGAACTCTCCAGTAGAGTAAGAATGAATTGTCCAGGATTGAGCAGCATCAGCAAAGCCATTTTAGCTCCTTGAAATCTGATACCGTTTCTAGTTTTGTATGGTTGTTAATGACGTGAACAGAGTGAAATTACAGGTATGCATCTGGGATATAACTTGACCTTCATTATGCTTGAATGTTTTCCAGGAAGTATTAGACCTGTTTCTCCTTTTAAGAGGCAGAGTTTATTAGCTCTGAAATGGTGAAAACAGTGTCACAGTTACATGGTTTCTGCAATGAAGCTGGCTTGTGTTCAGACACCTGCTTGCACTGATGGTCTGTAGAGGTGCACTTTAGACTTTTGAACCTGATGAATTTGCATGCTCAGCTGTACAACTGTAGAAAACTGGTTTTAAAAAAGCTTTGTTTATGGACTAAGTATATTCCTATGGAATCATTCAGATATAGTGCAAGGGCAAACAAATAATGGAGATGGAACCCAACTACATTTTTAAGCAGAAGAGAACTCTTTGAGATGTCAGCTGTAGGAAAAGAATTGCCTCTCTTGATGGTAAGGTAAGCTTTCAGTTTCAAATAAGTACAGCACTTGAGTAAATAAAATCAATGTATTTAAAGATGACAATAATAAATAAGTATGAGTTATTTGTAGAAAGGGATTTCACATTAAATTTGATCACATATGTAGGGTCTTTTTCCTTCGTGGATTGCTATACTAATTCATATTATAATTCAATAAACAATGGGTCTTAGTCTTTTTCCCCAGGTATTAATTTATTGTTATGTTGTGACAGTTCCCAGACATCCTAATCATTGACTGTTTCCACTGTGGTAACTGCACTAGCATGATGTTTTCTTTTTGCTGCTGTCCAATGAGATTGTAAATTTTAAAGCAGGAGAAAGTGTCTAAGACTTTTCACAGGAAATTCTTCCATACAGACTGAAGTGCCTGATTGTTTCCTCAAACTGAGCCATAATGGTGTATAAGAAGCCAGTTTAAGAGAGAAGAAAACCTAGCACTGATTGACAAATAAAGGTGGAAATAGGGCTTGCGTGCCTGACTACAGGCCAAGTCTTTTTCTTTAAGGAGCTCTTGAAAGGAGATAGGGAGTCCTAGGTAACACGTAGGATAAAAGAAAAGGGCCATTGGGTGTTAAGAGACCTACAGTTTTCCAGCCATCTTTTTCCCCTGTCTTTACTGTGCTATTGTATACACACCTGTGCAAATGTTCACAAATTAGGGTACTCCCAGGCTCCAGTGGAGGGAAGGGTACTCCTCTCAGCTACACTACTGTCTTTCAGAGCTGCACTCAACATTGTTTCTTCCTTTTTTTCCTGTAGCATTGATTTTTGTAGTTGCATACATTTAAAGTGTCCTTGAGCCCTTTTCCCTTCTACCCTGAATTTCCTTTGTGTTAGAAATATCCTTTCACATTGACTCAGTAGAACTCCAGCAGAAAGCTACTGTTATCCGTCCATTACCTACATCTTACACTGGCTGGGGTCTATTCCATACTTCTGTTTCACCTCTGCTCATGCAAACTTGAAAAGAGTTTCCATGCATTCCTTCTTTTTATCACCTCTTTTTTGAAATCTGACCATCATACACTTGGGAAAGTCTTGCATGGAGACTCATTGGTCCCGCTTTTGTGTGAATTTTTGTAAGTATACTGAGGGTCCTCAGCAAGACTTCTTAAACCGCTGTGTGTTTTTGTTTGCCTTTGTGCCTTTGTGTGCACCTTGAGAGGCTCGCTGATAATCATCACTGTTCTTTGATGTGATGACATCTGTTGTGTGAGGAAAAAAAATATATGGGCCTTCCAGGATGTAGGACAGGATTGCTTTCTGTTGGCAGAGTTCATGTGAGCAGGGAATGGGAATATAATTGTAGTAAATTACCACTGAAAGAAACAACAGAGGAGAGTGCAGGCGGCGGAAAGTTCTGTCTGAGCTTAATCCACTGCCAAGGGAGCCCAGAGAGGCACCTCTCACTGGGCCAACCAGGCAAGGGAGGGGATTGTCCCACTTTACTCTGCGCTGGTGCAGCATCACCTCGAGTCCTGTGTGCAGTTTTGGGCACCACAATACAAGGATATAAAGCTATTGGAGAGCATCCAGAGGAGGGCCATGAGGATGGTGAAGGATCTGGAGGGGAGGGCTTATGAGGAGCTGAGATCACTTGGCTTGTTCAGTATGGAGGAGACATCAGCCGCTACTTGTTTTCTTCAGTAACGAGGGTTGCACAGAACAAGTAGAACATTTTGTCTCCATCTTCTGAGGCAAAGATGAAGTAACACATTTACTGTCCAAGGTCATTACTTATCTTGTCTCTGAAGAACCTCTCCCTGACAGAGTAACTAAGAGCGGGGCTGCTGGAGAAGAACAAGAAATTCTCAAAAATTAGGAAGAGCTGGTGTGAAAGTAGGGTTGAATACAGATGGCATCTAAGCCTTTTGAACTACCCTTGCCAATGGTATACTGCAATCTATTTTCTTATAGGGTAGGAATAGACCTCTCTTAATCCCCCATCCTCTGCAAAGCATTGTTTTAAGATGCAGTAAGATTGTGTACTGTTGCTCTTCCTAGGAGCTTCACTCCCCTGCTCTGAAAAGTTTATCACAAAACAGTTTTTCTTGAGATTTTTTCAATCACCCTGTTCTTTTTCCTTGTCCCTCAGTCACAAATCCACTGTAGCCATAAAAGAATGGAGAACAACAAAGAACAATGCTTTGAGCCACACTTAAGTTGAAATACCTGCTGTCACTTCTATTCTGTCATGCACTATATTTGATGCTGTTTCTTCTAGACTTGAGTTTGTTTTGCCTTATATCTGGATGAAAAGGCAATTAAGTACCTGAGTCACACTGCAAGAACATAATAAAAGTCTTTCTTAGCAATATGTTCCTTGAGGACTGGTGATGTGTTAAAATATTCAGCAGTAAGAGAAGATAAATTATTTTTTTATAACACTGAAGAGTCAGTCTATGTTCACAGATTCATTCAGATAATGGTACCAGGTAAAATATCATTCTTAATAATTACATTACTTGAGCACTCCTTTACTTAAGAACTCATGGCACTTCAGGTGTGTCAGGATGGCAAAGCTGCAGTTGATTCTGCTGAAACAGGATGTTGGTCTTGAGTAGGCTTTCAGGGGTCCCATCTGTCCTTTTTCCACAGCTGGGATACTTCTGTGATTTCCTTGTGACTGTTTCTGAAGTATTCTGCATGGTGTGCAGTAGAAATTTCTTTCAAATTTCAAGGTGTGTTTCTCTCAATGGTCATGAAGATTAAAACATTGAAGAATATGTAATAATTTTCTGCCACTTGTCCATCAGTTTTTGCACCCATCAGGTAAGCCAGGCAGAGTTCAATAACTGTATATTGAAAATAAATAGCTCCTCATTTTACAAAGTTGCATCAAAAAAAAACACCAAAAACCCAAAACACCAAAGCTGTGCGCTAAATCTCTTTATAATGCTATTGTTTTTTGAAATCCCACTTAATGCAGAGTATTTATCTCTAAAATATGTTGTCTGACCACTGTTTCTTCTGCTCTGGTATTTGTAGCAGTGGAGACTTTAAGGAAAGAATTATTTGCTGTTTTGATGGAGAGGAAAAAAAAACCTAAAAGCATTTAGCAAACATTCTAAACTTGTTCTTTCTTTTTTGAATAAAAATAGTGTTGTAGCTGTTACAACAGCAAATTAGACTTGTGGGGAGAGGTGCTTGCTTTTCTTAGATGAGCTCATACAATTGATAAAAGTAGGTAAGCTTCTAAGCCTGATCTGAAGTAGAGCTTGCCCCCTGTAGTTTTCCAACTGCTTTAGTTGATATAATGAAATACATTATATATATATATATAAAAAGACTTTATTTTCTTACAGGATTCTTCGGTAAATATTTTGCAAACCAGAAATTTCATATAGAGTGACCTTCATATTTACGCTGATGGAATTTCTGTTGTTTAATACTGCTCCATATGAAATAGAATTCTGTTTTTAAGTATTAATAATGGAAGATGTAGTATAGGGGAGATTAAATGCTGGTAAATAGGATTTACCCTCTTCTAATCTGGACAGAACTGGGGCTTAGCTGTTACATGAGGCAGTTGAATCTACCCATTCTTGGTTTTTAATGGTAAACCTTGTGAATAACCAAAGACTTTATTTTCCTTACAGTTTGCCAACAAGTAAGTAAGAGCTATTGATTTAAGGAAGAAGGTAACAGATATTTATAGCTTCTTTCAAAGAATTTGGACTTTTCTGTCTTTCAGAATTTAAATTCAGTTTCACTGTCATGTCCAGGAAGCTTTAAAAAGTACTTTTCCAAGATGCATTAATGGGGAGAAGTGGTCTTAATTCCACAAATGCAGTGTGCATTTCTTCAAATAGGCCATTGGAAGTGTCATCAGTTCTTGGCTATAACAGCAGAATACTTCCTAATGGTAATAGGTGTTCAGAAAGGAAGATTGCTGGGTTTGGAAATGCTGTTTAGAAAAGTTAATCTTCCTAATATGGTATGCTAAATTACCACAATAGCAAACCCCCTTCTTTGGAGGAATTCTTGGTCTAATTTTTCTTCATGAAAAATTGGTCAGGGAGCCTCCAAAAGTCATATTTATGTGTTTCCAGGTAACACAGTAAATACTCTTCATGGAATAACCTTAAGCATGCTCAGAAGCCTGTCATATTTCTGTGGCTGAGCCATGTTTACACAAGCTGCCTAGGTGAGATCACGTGCTGTGCAGTGTGATTGGTACGTGCCATGTTATTAGCAGCTCTGGCTATTCATAAATGCCCAAATAACATCATGAGGTTACCGTGAAGAAGCCAAACTGCACGTTTTTAGATCATAATCCTCTGAGGTACGTGCATTGAGGCAGGGGACCTGGGACTGATACTCCTGATGTTTCAATGAGGCAGCTGCCTGACTACATTCAGATGCAAGGTGTTTTTTCAGTTTTTAAGGTTCACCTCATCTTTCACAGCCCTTACAGACTGTCAGTCCAATCTGTTTTAATGTCATACTGAGATGGTAGAAATCCTAACAAATAGGGAGACCTGGCTATCTTACCTATGCTGACTTTGCAGCCCAAACAGAAGAAAGTACCAAGAAACCCTCCTTTTTTTCAGTAGGAATTACATAAAAGGGTGGTGAGCTTTAAGGAGGGATTAATGTTGCTAAGTTTATTTCTATGTCCTAAATGAGGATTCCTTTGGAATATTCCTTTCAGAGTAAGGACTGGACCATGAAAACATAGCTGCAAAATAAATAGTCACAAATGTATTTTGAGTGAGAATGTGCTTCTTACTCTGAAGGATGTAAAACTATACTTACTAAATGAAAAAGTGTATTTCCTACAGGATTTTTATACAGGTTTATACAAACACAGCTGATTGAATAAAAGCTCATTGAATCTCCCTAGGGCAATTGTATATTGATGTTCTTCATTTCCACCATAGATTTGCATGGAGGCAATGTACTTATAAGTATCTGTGGCTTGTTTGTTTGTTTCTTAAATATTACTTCTCAGTGGAATAGCTTTCCCCTTCTGCAAGTAATATTCTGGTTATGTTTATGTAATGGGTTTTGTGATGCCTTGGAAAAAAACATAGGCTGATAAATGTCACAGATAAGTAATTGGAATATGTTTACATCGTGTTTTGCGGTGCAGCACTGGACACACCTGAACTAGCTCTGACAGGCTGGTACAATGAGGTGAAGGACTGTGCCAGGAGATAACCTCGGGTCCCAGAAGCTGCCCAGCTTTGCTGCCAAGCACTGCACTCCTGTTAAGAGCCCTGCGCTGAAAGGGCAATGCTGCTTCCAGAGCTGGCGTGTTGAGCAGCTCTCTTTGGTGCTGTGTCATGGCTAAATAGTCCTTGTTCAAATCAATGGCCCAGATTCTTACTGAGCTTTTTCATAAAGCTCTTATTGTGTCCTGGACAAGACCAAAGGAAGCAAATCAAATGTTAGGCTATGTTACAGGCAAGGGAAACCAAGACAAGACGTGGCATTGTACATTTTCACCTTAAATGCTCTTTGGCTTTGGCCATTTTACAAAAGGCACATCAGAAATAGGCAACTTATGTTACCAGAATAGGCTGGATTTTGGATGAGATGAGAGGATGAGAAAGGATAGGGGAGGGATTAAGGACTGAAAAGAGCTAGTTTTGTGTTCCTTTCTGTTGTCATATTCTAAGAAGTGATACATAAATGAAAAGCCGTAGTAAGTCTTGGGTAAAGCAGGATATTACAGGATATTCTGGAGACAAGAGGAAAAAAACTCTTAAGAACAAGTTCTCATCTCCCTCCTCCTTCTCCCAGAAATCCCCATTTGCCAATCTCCCTTGTCAATATTTACACTGGTTTATACTGAAGGTGTACAGTTATAAAAGTCTAACAGAGAATAGCAAGATCAATTGCATAAAGGAAGGAAAAACCTAATCATTATAGCATGCCTGGACAGACTCTTGCAATTTATGTGTCTCTTTTGTATCTGCTAAATGTAACTGGTGGGATAGTAAAAGATGATTTTTAGTATACAGTTTGGAAAAACGAAGGGGGAGAGTGAAGGGACAGTAGAGCTCAAAGCACTGTACAAGCATCAAATAGCCCTAATGCAAAGCCCACCTCGCCAGCATAAGGCACTGTTTTACCCCTGCTGTGTGCCAGGAGACAGAGATAAGGTTAATCACTATGTACAGAATTCAAGGGCACAGTTTCTTTTTGCTTTCTTATCTGTACAGACTTTTCAATTGACTTTTAATCCTTCTTACACAGGCTGTTTAAATCTCATCAACACTGTTTATAAATGGAGATTTCTTTAATAACTCAGCCTTACCCAAGCAGACAGTTTTCAAATTGCTGCTGAATGCTGTTGTATTCATTAAATCTCTTGCCAGCTGGCCACTATTTCTTGTCATCAGAAAGGCTTTGAATCCCTCTTTGCTTTGGAACTTGACTGGTTTTGTTAAATTGTGTTAACAGGTACTCTTGCATCATTTGTCACTGGCCTTTAGTGTTAATTGCAAAGTCGATGATAATTTGATGTCTCTGAAAACCTGTGTGATAATTAGATGCTCCGTGGAACTCTGATTTATTGAATTTGTTCTGAAGATGAAAAATAAAAACATCCCAGGTTTTTTTTTCAGATTTCTACAGATTTAATAACATACAAGGTTGTTGCTAATGCTGCAGATTTTAGAAGGGAACTGTAATAAAGTCCATAGAGTAATATGAAGGCTAGTATTTGTCTGTAACTACTGCTGTATAAACTGCTGATGTAACCAGCTGGAATTGTCCCAAGTTTGGGTGAGTGTTTGTCCAAAGAGAGAAAACAAATACAGTAGCCACAGTGGAAGGAACAGATAGGCTACCATTTTATTTTCACATCAGATTTCTGTGTTTCTCTTCTCTGTGCTAGCAGCTGTGCTTAATAATAAAACTTTGAAGTTCAATTCTACGAATTGAGTCCATCTGAACAGATTATACAGCAAAGCTCTCAGACAATTGGGAAGAATTGAGTTGCATTTTGGTCACAGACTCAGGTAAACCCAGGTTTTCCATGAAGTTTCCCTGCCCTATCTTAAACTTCCACAGTTTGAAACTTAAATGAAGTTGAATAACACCAAATTCTCACCCCCTAAAACCTGCTTTTGTTCTGAGAGAGATGTTTTCCACTAGTTGCTGATAGACTACTCAGCAATTTACGAGGCTGCTGTCCTGGGTGAGTCCCCGTACTAAGGCGGGCTGTCCCTAAGCCCAACAAGTACAGGGATGCCTTTCCCTACAAGTCCTTGCTACTGGATGCTCATTCTTGCTCTCCCCACCTAAGTCTCTGGTTTGCCATCCTTCGTGTCCACAAACTGCCTTTCCTGGCTTTGCTCTCCCCCCTGTCCTGAATGGTCAGTGGATCCAGCTGTCCGGCACTGGGGAGGAGTTCTTGGAAGAACTCCCTAGTTCTTCCAAGGCAGAAGTTGTGGTGTGATACTAGCTGAGACAAAGCCTGTATTTATTGAACTTGTGCAAGTTTCAGCTTCATAACAAGCTCAGATTTAGATAAATTCTCCTGGACTTTGTTTTTCTTGGGGCAGATCAGATATTTTCAGTCTTCAAATAGCTTTGATAAAGAGACATCAGCAAAGTAGTAATGAGCTCTTGCAGAGCTAAACTTTTTATTTTTTTATTTTTTTTAATACCAGCAACCTGGAGCAGAGCGGAGCAGAGACTCTTCCATAATGTGAAAGAAAGTCTTTACAGGTAGAAGTTTAGAGGAGAATGGAGGAGCTGTTTTGGATTTGGGGCTTTGTCCTGAAACCTTAGTACATTACTTTAGCTCCTTCTAATTCTCATGTCACTGAAAAGCTGAGCAAGTTTGGGAAGCTGTAGAGTCAGGAGAGACTGAAAACAATAAAAGCAGCAGAAAACTGGCTTTTGTGTTCTGAATTTTGAGCCTCATTTTGTTGAAGGGGCCTCATCAGGGAAGAACATGATGTACAAGCCTTACTGGCACATAAGAGAAGTACACATAGGTCAACATCATCTCAGTGTGAAGAGTTCTTATATCTATATTAGAATCGTATTTAAGCAGATTTCCATTATACAAAATAGGTCATGAACCCAGGGTTCTGTTGAAATGTCTTTCACTGTGCACTCTTCTGAGTTGCCTAGCTGTGTTTGGCTGTACTAGTCAGTTTGGAAAAATACTGGGCAAAGGAAACAGTTGGAAAACTATTTCACAGTATGGAACAGACATGCCGATTCTTGGAAGTGCCACTTGGAAGTTAATTGAAAACCTTTGAAGCTTTTTTTCTGGGTCTTTCTCCACCTACTTTTCACATAATTGCAATGCTGCTTTAATAAGTTTTTAAATTGGTTCAAGGGCATCTAAGATGGGACACTTTGCTTGATGTAAACTGTTGTTTGTAAGCAGCAAACCGTGGAGGTCAAGTACCCTTCTACCACAGGAACCGTAGGCTTTCCAGAGTGACGTACAAATACACTTCTGTAGTGGTTGAGGTTATTACCGTACTAAAAATATGTGCTGTCTCTTCAGGCACCTTGCTTAAAATCTTCAAATCTAATTTGTTGACTCTAGTTCCCTTCACGTTCCTTTCACAATATTCTCTTAGTTACTAGCTTTCTGAGCATCTGCCCACTCCCTTTGCCCCCTGAGACTACTGGGAACATGGGCTAAAGGTTGTAGACAGTCTGATGAGGAAGTTCGTGTTAGAATCAAACGCAGCTGGGAGCTTCTCCCAACAGTTTGTGGAAGTTTTGTATGGTGAGAGGAAGAAAACATTTAGGGAGACACTGATATAAAACACACGGGAAAAATGGGTGCAGCTGTATTCCTTCAAATCTGATGGTGACCAAAATAGGAGGATAAATGCCAATAACATTTAGTTGATACTTTGCTAGTTAACAGAGAAAACATGAAATAAATTTTCTTTTAGAGGCTTTATTCACTGTTCAAAAACTATAATGTAAGTGCTGTTGCTCTAGTCTGTCAACAAACTTCATGAAGAAAAACAGTTACTATATTCTTGTATTTTATAAAAAAGCTTTAACCATACTTAGTTAAGAATTTAATGGGATACTCAAATGCAAAATTCAATTCCTTTAAAATAGGCAATTTCCATCAAGGAAGTTTGTCTAAAAAGGAGTGGAAAAGGCATTTACTTGCCAAGTTCAGACTTCTGTTTCTACTGCAGCTTTTTCATATTCCTGACTTTTAAATAGACTGCAGTCTTTCCCATGCTCTAGGTGCTTGGAATTGAATGTTTTTAGCTACTGTTGACTGAGAATTGTTAGCCAGTAACTCTCAATGTGAGGCTGATTGCTTTAAGACTGGCTTGGATATCTCTGCGTCCAATGTTCCTTAACATTGTACTTTTAGAAAAAAATTTTGCATAGTGACTTGTTTGTGGTTGTTCTCTCTCTTTTTTTTTTTTAATAGCCACATAAATGTCAACAAGCTGGCACGCAAGACAGCATAGCAGGGTTGTTGGATAACTGGGTCCAGTACCTTTCTGTCATTCCTGTACCCAGATACCTTCTTAACTTAAACTCTCTCTTGGCCAGTATTCTTGTGATTCCTCTATACTCAGACCTGGATTTGTGCCATTTATCCCATACATGCTGGTTACTTATTACTGGGCAGGCCTGTCAGTGCCTGAGGATGTAGTGTCACTCTCTTGGGAAACTTGTGGCTGGTAAGGCTTTTTCAAAACAAAGGATCATTTGTTGATATGCAGAGCAACAATTCAGAGACAAGAATATTGAGCCAAAAATCTAAATGTGTGTTTTGTTTTATGTGAACGTCTGTCTTGTTATGAGGCGGAGCAGGCAGTTGTGGGTTGGTTTTTTTCATCAGTGAGTACCCATGCAGAGAGCTAGTCTGTTTTTAGGACTTCATAAATAGGGCTGCCATTACCCACACACATTCCTGTCCCTTCCACCCCTGCCATCTCCTTCCCTCCTGGAAGATGGCATAAGACAAGGGAAAAAAGGAATTTGGTCATTTGAGCCTTCCGGTAGCTGGTTATAGTCTGTAAAATGATGGCTGCATGCATACACACAAGTGTCTGATGCTTTTGGAGCAGGTTCAGACCTGTTACATAAATGATACTTGGGAGCTCACTGGCAGTACCCAGTGAACTAAGATGGTTCTGAGTGCACTGCAGTTACATTTCATGTTTTTTTCAAAATTTGTTGATTTAACATCATCTATGCTGCCCACCTGGCCTGTGCCCACACTGCCACGCAGAAACATGCTAACCCTATCCTGTCATTTCTTTTAAGGAGTTTCTCCCTGGGAACCAGCTCCCCAGCTTGCCTCTGGCTAATTTCTTCTTCCCTCTGCTTTCAGAGCAGCCTGAGGTTTGGTGTCTGAGGTTCAGAGCCGTTAGGAGAATTTGTCCAGTTGCTGTATCATGAGAAACCGGGCAAAGTCCTTCACTCCTAACATATTTGCTGTGCAAGCTTATATGGGGGTTATCTCTCTTTCCTGTTCAGGTCAGCTTAGGCGTGGTCAGATGATTAATTTCGGTTGCTTGTACAAGACCATTTCCCTCAGCCAGGGCAATGTGTTGCCAGAAACAACCTGAAATCTTAAGTGACTCCAGATTAAAACATTCCCTCCCAGCAATGTCTTGATTGTATTTCAACAAAATAATTAGAGCAGGACAGCTATTAAGAAAGTGCCTGCCTATGTGTAATGCTGCATTATTGTTCCATAGCCCTGAGAAAGAATTCATTGTAGAAAATGTGGCCCTTGCACATGGAAGAAAGAATATCGATTATATTGCAGTGTGAATTCAGGTACACAGGGTTTTATTTATTTATTCTTTCAGAGCAAAGAATCAGCCTCTTTTTACAAGAGGGGACTCAGGAGCCCTCTCATTTTCCACAATTGAACTTCCCTTTCTGGATCCTGGTTCGTACAAGTTCTACACTTCAGCTGCTGGCTGTGGATGTGCAAACACCTTGCCTTAGCAAAATGACTCCCACTAGGCTTAAATTTAAATCTAGAGAGATGATGCTAAGGAGTTCTCTCTCATTCCCTAGCCCAAAGTCTGAATTCTGCCCTGCCAGTCATTGGTGGTTCAAATCCCAATGCTGATACTGACTCTGGTTTCTCTGTGAACCCCCGGTCTAGGCTCACCAAAATGATTTCTCTTGGGCTTGTCTCAGTCTTGTATGTTCAGCCATTGTGCAGTGATCCTTGACATCTCCAGACTTATGCTTTGCCAAGTAATTCCTTATTTGCTGCAGCTCTGAAGAGTTGGCCTCTGGCACTTGTTTGCTACAATCCAAATTTGGTTTAGTCTCACGCTACCAGCTTCAGAGGAGTGTGGTGGGACATGTAAATTTCTTTCAAGTCACATTTCACATTGAGTTATAATTTGTTACTTGAATGAAGTTACATTTGCAAAAAGAATAGAATGAATTATTTTTGTCATAGTCTCTCTCAAGACAAGGACTTCTCAGGAAGATGACAAATGACAGCCTGATAAAGAGAAATCATCCTCTGTGCCGTTGTTAGTAATAGAGGCAAGTTAGCAAATGAACCAGAGTTTTTTGCTAACATTTTAGTTTACAGGCTTCAGTGATTATTGGTGCATCTTCATCAGTAGTGAAAATGTGGTCCAGTTCTTCCTGAGTTTTCTGCTCTCTTTTGCTGGTTTGGAATCCCTGCTGAGTGTCCAGAGGGCAGTTGTCATCACGCTGGTGAGGAACAGAGGGACAGGTATGGATTTGTAGATATATTGACAAAATGAGAAGGTGTTTGAACACTTACAGCTTCATATCCAGATTTATCAGCTCCTATTTTAATCCTATCTTAGTAAAATTGTGTATGTTTAGTACAGTATGTGTGCATTTTCATTTACTTACTTGTTCTTTCTGTACTTACTTTACATTTGAAAATTGCTATTATTCAGGCTTCAATGGTAGCTTGATTACAAGATACTGATTCTGATAAGGAAAACTGAGAGCGTTGTGTCTCCTACAGCACATCTGCTGTACGTATTTTGTGTGTGGTTTCAGCATGTGTTGAGTCTGAGGGGCTACACAGTCAGTGCTGGCCTTTCCCAGGACTTTAGCAGAATCTATCATGGCTTTAAAATGCTGTGTAGAAAGTAGGTAGGTAGGCAGTGGTAGGTGGCCTTTCCTCTCTCACAAGAGCAAGGGATTGATTTAAAATTATGATTGTAACAAACGGTGGATTTAAGGCTAAGTTCCAGTACTTTGGTTAACTTAAAAAAAAAAAAAAAAAAAAAAAAAAAAAAAAAAAAAAAAGAGGGGGGAAAAAAAGATAACAGTATTTGAACAGAAAGTGCTACAGTTGGTTTCAAGCCTGTTTCGACTTAGTTGCCCTACGAAATACGCTTTTGAGAAGGCAGATGGGGGAAGGTACTAACAGTCGCATGGTTTAGATGACATTATTGCAGACAGCAATGTTACAAAGTCCAGAAGAGTCTCTGGGTTTATTCAGATCCTGAGCAGCTCAGTTGCAGAAATCTCCTGTGACTTTACAGTTGTCCTGCAGGGACCCAAAGCCTTTGTGGCCGGTGGAAAGGTGCCAAGGTGGCGGTGGCAGTAGGAGGATATTCCTGCAGGAGCTTGGTGCCAGGCCAGTTTGTCCCAGGGCCCTTGAGGGAGCTCTCCAAGCTCTGAAGTTATCCAGGATTTAGAAGGATGCAGAAGTTGTGCTGTGTTAAACAGGGGCACGTGTACCGTGTCCTTGAAGCACGTGTTGGCAGGGGCACTGCAGTTTGCTGGGCTCATCAGAGCGGGTGTTGGCTGGCGCTGGCCACAGGGCAGGGGTGGCTTCTGCTCCCTGCTGTGTACCCCCAGTGAGGGTCAGTGACCTCTTAACTCGCTGTAAGAGGAAGAAACGGCATATTGCTGCAAGTGACAACATAGTGCGACCCACTGTAGGAAATTATATCGATTCCTGACCAGGAGACAGGCTTTGGGGTTGTATCAGCAGGAAAGCAGTGCTTTTCTCAGTTCTTCTGATTTAGAAAGCAAAGGCCAAAAAAATTATTTGTTTCAAAAATCTTAGCTATATCTTCTGAAAATGGGAAGAGTGAAGGTCACAGTGCTGTCTGAATTTAAACATAATACAAATAAAAATTGCCAATAATGAGAAGAAATACGTGATTCATCTGGGCATTTTTTATGGTTCTCATCATGCAGAGGTCTTAATGGGTTTGTCTCTGAGTAGAAAAGCAAAAAGAAACAGATCTGATATGAAAATGACAGATCTGGTGTTATCTTAACTTACAGTCATCGGTTGTTGAATAGTACCTAGAGGATGATCTGTTTTCTTAATGGCTATAATTAAACCAATGATGTGGGTTGCTCTTCTATGATGATGCTGTTTACTTTTGTACTTAACTTTTTGCCAAGATACTGTTCTAAAGGGGTTGATAAATCCTATATGATAGTATTTACTTGGCCCCATATATTAGGTAAATAAGGAGACATTCAAGAGAGGAACTTGCAACCCACCTGACAAGATAGGTCATTACAGACAATGCAAGGGGAATACAGCTTTATGGCTATTTGGATTTTTTTCCTAATAAAAAATTGTGATGTTTTTCCAAAATTCACAGACTCCAAAAAATAATGTGCGTTATGTGGGACACAAATAGACTGTGAAAACCAAAAATAAAAGAACTGATTTATCTTTTTTTTTCCCCCTGGCTGCTGCTCTTAGGCACTCTGACCATGTGCCTGAAAGTGGCAAGGGCGAGAAGAAAGCTACAAAACAGTTCCCCAAAGTGCAGTTACTGACAGAAGGGTCCCTGAATCTCTAGCAGTAATTCACATTATTAGTTTAGTACTATTTCACTTCATTTATCTCATTGTAAAATCAAGCTACAGATAAATAGCTGGGTCTTGAGGTACACTAAATGGCATGACATTTTGTCATATTCCATTCTTGTTACTTGTGGTTTTGTGGGGAAAACATTGAATTGATTTAAAAACAAAATGAAAACACACACTCACAAAAAGAGAAAGCACACACACACAAAAATCTTAGTTTTTGAATGCAGTGTGAATATAAGATTAAGGGTTGACTTGACTTCTTGACAAAGCATTTTATAGATTTCCAGTTTGTTCCTTGGTGAAGGCTCTGCAAAAGTAACTTTTTTGTATGTTGTACCTATTTTGTACATATTTTGTATGTTTGTAACCTAAGAGTAAGAAGCAATTTTCTAGAAACATACTTGGGCCCCTAGGAGTAAAGACAGCAAAAAGCCTCCGGTAAGATGCGCTTCTGGATTACACGTCTGTATGTTCCAGAATATGAGAGCAGGTTTTAGATGCAACTTCTTTACAGGACACTTGCACAGCATTTCCTGCACACTCGCTGTAACCTCACAGCAATGCAGCCCTGGGTCACTTGCTGTCATGGTCTCAGCCAATTCCAGTAAGCCAAGTGTAACACTCCAGTACTCCTAAGGGCCTTTTCTTTTTCCCCGTGTGTTTGCTGTTGTGTCTTATTTCTGTCTGAAGCTAGTAATGAGATGCATTTTGCTGGTTTTTCTTCTGTTTTCTTATAAAGACTATTTCTGAGGTTAAATGCAGTTAAAAGAAACTAAAACCGAAGCCTTAAACTGACAGAGATGATTCAGCTGGCCTTCCCTTGCTTTGAAGTCATATGTTTGCATTGTGTAAAAGGTTTGTTGGCAGTTGATTGCTCAGTGAGTGATAGGGACACTTCCATCCGTGTAGGACAGGCCTTCCAAGAGCATCTTTACATGATAGTGGTGAGGCAGGGTCAGGCAGCATTCCAGGCAGCATAGCAAGTAAGGTACTGAATTGTCTCATTGCTCTTCACTGAATCAGTCATGAGGATTAGGAAGTTCCCAAGGGTGAATCTTCCCTCAGTGGACACATGATATTCACCCCTGTTCAGTATTCGTCTTGGGGAGAAGGGACACCAGTATAAGATGGTAGAACGTATCCCAGCTCCAAGGAACTGTGAAATATGTTTGGCATTGGTGTGACCCAGCAGTTTGCTACTAAAGGAAAGAGAGGTGACCTGTTTGGGCCAAACCAGTTCTAGACAGCTGTGAGCTAAGTTTTATTTTTCTTGTCTGAACTCCAAATACACTCTTTTATTAAGGTTAAACTAGTTTTGTTTAACCTTAATTCTTATTTACTACTGAGAGACTGCAGTGTGACTGGCAGCCCGCAGATGTTCCATTCCCCAGGGAGTGCTGACAATCTGCAGCTGGACAGCCAATCCCCTCTCTATACACCCTCTAGTAGCATCAAAAGTTCAGAAGTTACCTGTGAGATACCAAGGTGAGCTTTGAAACCAGCTGGCACAGACTTTGATTTTGGGAGAGTTGGGTCTGGGGGGAATTGTTAACCTTCTATAGTGCGTGAGTCTGGAGCCAACTCAGAACAGCAGCAGCAGGACCCACAGCCAGCCAACTTCTGTAGTTTAGCTGCTCTCTATCAGCCTGGGAAGAGCTGCATACCCTCATAAAAAAGGGGAAGGATAATCTGGTAAGACACTTTCAATCTTTTAAGCTTTAGATATGCATCTTTAATCTACCTATTTGCAGTAGTCTTAGAAACCAGAGTTCTGTTTTCGTGTCCCTGCCAAAGCATGAATAATCTCAAGATCTAAACTTCTTATAGCTCCCTAAATTAAACTTTGTACTTCTGCTACCTAATAACTGCAGAACAGAATGTTAAATTTGGACAAGCTGTGCTGACATTAAAAACAAAACAACTTGTGGTTTAGAGGTGGGAGTGAGCTGTAGAAATCTTAAAGGCAGAAATTACCAGAAGGACTCTTTGAGGGTAGTAAGAGTCCTAAGTGATGAACCAAATAGTTCAGGAAACAAAACCACTGGAGTTCTTGCAGCTTGGTGAGTTCAAGTTCTTGCAGCTTGGTGAGTTCAAGTCAGTCAACTATGGGAACAGCTCAGGTGAAACAAAGGAGTCTCACAGCCTCTTGCAGCTCTGAGAGAAAAGATGGTGTCTTTGGTGGAAAATACAGTGGGCTAGGAGTGACCTGATTTATAATTGCTCACAAACCAGCATGACTGACGGCTAGCTCTGTCCCCCGGCCATGCTGGTCAGGAGTGGCTGTCCTTGGTCTGCAAACAGTGCAGATTAGGGTAGAGAGCAGAGCTGCTTTCTGCTCTTCTGGTCCTGGACGTCCTGGATGTCCAGGTTCGAAGCAAGGGTCAGAGAAGGCTCTCTCTTACAGAGGTGCTATAGGAGAGAGCGCCAGGACAGGGTCCTGCGCTAACATTTAAACCGGGGGATTGGCCCCAGGTTAACACAGGGAAGGGTCAGGAGAGGGGACAAAGGGACAGGGGTGGGGAAAACCTGGGGTAAAAACCAAACTAAACCAGACACTGGGGGAGTAACAGGAGCAAACCACAACTTACCAAAAATCCACCACCACGCATGGTCACTTCCAAGTCATTTGCCCATTAATGCTGAAGATGTGGCCAGTAAGAAAGCAGCATTTAAGCAGGGTCTAGAAATAGAAAAACAGCATGTCAAGGACAGATAAGGTTTGAAGAAAAGGCAATAAATCTAATGTATAAATAGGGTAAAATGTTCAGTCTTAGCTAACCTTACAATCCTAAAGACTACAGAAGGAAAGCTTCTGTATATTGATCTAAACTTATCTCCTGATGTGACCAATTGTCAGCCCTCCATTCTAATAATCAACTTGTTTTTGTTATTATTATAAAAGTATCAGGTGTAGTGACATTCCTAAAGGGTTGATCCTTTTTGACACATACAGCAAGAATTTAGATTGTACAAAGAATACAGTTTATTCTCCTCCCTAGAACTGTTTACCAATTCTAATAATAGAATGATTTTTTAAAGCCTGACAATCAGATTAAGGTTAAATCAAGAGGAATGCTTTCAAATACTGGCATTTTTTTTTTTTACTTGCATGCTACAATGGTATGTTCTTCTATTTAATTTAAATTCTTTCATCACTGTAATGAATGGTTTGGTTGCTGTGCCAAATTGTTATCATGATAAAGATTTTTGCTGTTTGAGAAATAACAAATGTATAATCAAGGGATAGAAGAGATTAATAGACACATATGAAATTTGTTATGAAAAGGGTAGTGGCTATGGACAGCAAGGAACAAGAGGAATCCACAGGGAAATGTTCACAGTGGCCAGTGTGGGGCTGCTTAGTGGCTACTGAAACACTCATGACTTCATTAAGGCACCATATCAGATGGAGCTAAAACCAATACAAATCAGCTCAGAGCCCCAAAGAATCACCTGGTTTTACTTGTAAATGTTCCTGGGAAAGAATCATCTGATCATTCTCTGAGATACTAATTTGATGTCCAGGGCATTGCAGTAACAGGCATTTCAAGTACTCCTGCCTGGATGGCTTTTCTGTGGAAAGAATTTAAGATCTAGGTTTGCCAGTTCTTTGGAGTCATATGTTTGTGCTGAACTTGACTCAAAAAGTTGCCCTATTGGACTGAAACAGAACTATTTCAACTTAAAGCAGAGAAGTGCAGACATTTTTGTTTGCAGGATCAGGCTTTTCACACTGTAGCTGGTTGGTCTCATTTCAGCTTCCCCAGCACTTTTCTTTAAATGTAGCAATAAGGAAAAATTGCATTTCTGATAACTGAGAGTGCACAGATGTTAAATGCCAACTTCTCTGGATGTGCTTGCTATGAAGGAGTACACTTCCATGGTTTAGGTGGTCTTTGCTTTGAGTATATCTCATGCACTCTTTCTGGGTGAAAGGAACTCAGTATCTATCGATATTTTCATGTTAAACATCTGTCGTTGTGTTTTCCCATAGGAACATTTCACTCTGTTTACTTGCATCAATACATGGTCAAACACACTGTTGTGTTTCCCCAGGGGAACTCTCCAGTTATGCAAACCAAGCCATGGATCTGTCCCCATGTTCCCTGGCTGCACTGTGGTTTGCACACATCACTACCCAAGTGAGCTCTGTGCCGTATTCTCTTACGAAATTGCTCATGTAATTGGTCATACCAGCTCACAAATAGGAATCATTTCAGTCTGCAATTGTGTACTGGTTTATAGATGAGCAGGGGGCTCAGGTTTGTGGGGGCTCTTTAATTTGGAGGAGTTGCACTTTGGAAATACTTGTGTGAGGGCTGGGATGGAGAAAGAGCTTGCAGCAAGCTGGAGTGATGGGATTCTGCTAAGGCAGAGGCATACCTGGGGCCTAAGCAGGGCTTGTGTACTCTGGCCATATGGGAGAGCTTTTAAGTCCATTATTATTTGTTTGCTGTGGCTGTGCAACTTCCTCTTCCCCTTTGTACACAGTTTTTCTGACATGCTGTCACTGCCTCCATCTCTCCTGACAGAAAAAGCAAAGAACACGATACAGTTTCCTACCTTCTGCTGTTGAGTTGGTTGTTTAAAGAGAGAGGATTTCCCTTGGACAACGCCAGAAAAGAATCTGTATCTGCCAAGGTTTTTGTATAGGAATAACTGTTAATATAAACAGGCTCCCTCACAAATACCCAGGTAGTACAAATGACCACAGTGGGACAAAACCCCCACCCCTTCTTCCAAGGGTATTAACAAATTCATTGAAGCGGATGACCATTCGTCTGCCATCCAGGGAGACTTCTTATGATGAGGTATCTTCTTGCATTTCAGCTTTCAGGTAATTACTCTCCCTTTCAATAGTTTTTCTGAGCACAAGCCAGTTCTTTGCCTGTGTTGAAAGAGGAGCCCATGCCACCTTTTTGTTATACCTTGGCCTGAAGTAAGGAAGTAAGCAGTGGGAATTAAACACTGTTCTTCATTAGTTTATATTATTAGCTCACAAAGTGTAATCTTCCTTGCCAGTATTGCATTATTCTTTCTCCATGGTTCTGTTGACCATTTTATAAAGTGCAAGTAGGTAAGGACACTCAGTTTCTTTTGGAGAAACCAGTTTCAAGCCAAGGCCCCAAATAAGGATGGAGCTGTGGTACTTGGGCATCTCTAGGTAATTTAACCTTTTAACTGCTGCTAAACCTTCAGCAGTAGAGTATCTCTTGGTTCTCCAGTGTTAATTGCATGACCCAGAGGCGTAGTGGTACTTGAAAACCAGAGAGGAAAGAAAGCCTTTAAGGCTCAAGAATTAGAGATGTGCAGAGCTGCTGTCTTGTGTCATGTTGCCATATTCCCCTGATAGCACTGTCCTCAATGTTTTCTGCATTTAGCTGCTACGTTTGGTAACAGGAACAACCTGTGAGCAATTTTGCAGTGTTCAGTTTTACATTCAACAGAAGTGTAAAGTTCAGTGTCATGGAATTTCCCTGCTTAGTTGTTAAGATAACTTGGTACAGCTTAAAATGGCACAGCCTGAATTGTAGGCAGAAGCCGTCCTCCCCCAAGTGAGTAAGTTTAGGGGTTCAGAGCTGTCCTGGCCCTTCTCCCATGAAAACTGCAAACAGATCTCTTCTTAGACTCTACCATATTTTATTTTAATTCAAATTATTTGAAGGAAAACTATCTAACAGAATATAGCTTTATAGATCTTATATTGTTGTGGAGGAAAAAAGAAGTAAAACTCACATGGGCCAGCTCAGGGACTTGTTTCTTTTGAAATAATTGATGACATAAAATCCCAGACCGAAAGAGGTGGGAGATGCAAGGCATCTGGCAGAGTTTCCAGCCCTGGGGGGTCGGCAGGCGCAGCACAGCCTGCTGCAAACAAAGGCCGAGTGTTTTGCTGATACGATTGCAAAACATATGTTTGCCCAGGACTGTCATGATCTTGGGAATAGGCAGGAGGCCAGATTTCTGCAGCAGCAGCAGCAGCACACTTAGTCACACAAATATCTGCAAAATGTGAACCTCCTGCGATTTCTCGGTTTTAAAGCCGTAATTATTTTGTTGCTTAAAAAGAAGGTAGAAACTCTTGCACAAGGAACAGGGGAGGGGGGCGGAAAACATTGTCCAAGGAGCGTCTCTGTGCCGGCGAGGAGAGCGGAAGGGAGCCGAGGGGTCCAGGGCTTTAGGCTGTCCTGCCGGGCCGGGGTGGACCGGACGGGGCATTTGCGGCCACTCCCGGGCACACGGAGCAGTCGCGGCGAGCGCCGGTCCCCGGCGCGGCAGCCCCGGCCGCGCTCCGCCCCTGCGCCGGGCGGGCGGGCCCGGGCTGGCACCGCCCCGGCGGCGCCGGGCAGAGTGCGGCGGGGCTGCGAGAGCGGAGAGCCCGGCCCCGGCCCCGCAGCGCCGTCCGGACCGTGGCGAGCCCGGGCCGGCAGCACCAGGTACTCGCGGGCGGCCGGGGTGCCCCCGCCGTCTCTCCCAGGGGCGGGGGTCTCTCTCCCCGAGCGCATCCCCCAGAGAAATCGCTGCTGGAAGGAGGGGCGGGGGTCCGGGCTGTCCCATGCGGATCATCGCGGGACTGCGGCGGCAGCAGCGGCGTTTCCCTGCGGGCTCCTCGCTCCCAGGGTGTCGTTCGAGGGTTCGCAGGTCCTGTTGAGCTGCTGCCTGCGGTGCCGGTGCGGGATAAGCCGCTGCTGCCTGCGGTGCCGGTGCAGATGCTGTCGCTGTCCTCCGCGATGCCGCTGGCCCCAGGAGGGCTGTGCTCCGCCGGTGTGTGTGGTGGTAACCGGGTGCCTCTGCAGAGTTCTCGGGCTCGTCCGGGTGGTTTTTGCCTCGGAATTGGCCGGCGTTTGCGTTGTTCTTGCAGAGATTCGGATTATCCTTTTGAAACAGTAAGGCTGGTTTTGTGTTTCTCATGGAGAAGAGCGGGCTGTAATTATAAACATGCAAGTCAAGAGCATTATTTGGGGCAGGAATAAACCTGCTGATTTGGATCCCTCTTGTAAATTTCTTGGTGTCAACACGTTAAAATTCTTCTTTTAAAGGAAATTTTTAAATCCTTAGAACTGACGTAGGTTGCTGCAGAACCCGTTTTGTATTTTTCTGATTTAATCAAGTACTTCATGGATATATATGGATACGTATATATGGGTATATGCTTTGCTTTGACGTAATCCCACAGTAAAGTCTATGTAATTCAAATGGTTACTGTCACATTTAGACTGTTTCCTTCTGTGTCACCAATTTATTGGTATTTAAATAGTGTTTACAGCAGGCAGATTGCAGGCGTTCATTTGAAATCCTTTGCCCTTTAATGCTTTCTGTTTCATTACAGAAGTGCCATATAAAAAACCCCAGGCACTCATCATTGAAAGTCAGCCTCAGTTTCAGTGAGCTCATATCAAAAGTAAATTGAGTTATGGAGTAGGCAGTTGTGTCACAGAACCACTTCAGGAAGAGCTGTTCATGCTGAGGAAGAGTAGGTAGCACACAGGCAGGCGCCTTGAGACCACTGCAGTTGGACCTGCTTGTACCGCTCAGTTGTAGACAGCGACCAGAGAAGAGGTGCTAGCGATGGAGACAGAGGAGTCTGCTTTTATTCCTGCCATTCTGAACAAGGTGTGTGATCTTGGACACACTCTCCCTGGCCTTGATTTCTGTCTTGAATCAAGTCACATAAACTAGATGGGCATGTTTTTAAAATCAAGTATTTCAAAGGACTTTGAGGCAGCCAGAGAAATTATAATGACATTGAAGTAATTTATATCTTTAAATTCATGTAAGAATAACATTCTATATGGAAGAGGAACAGTTCAGCATTTGCCATGCTCTAATTCCAGTGAAGAGTGGTAGGTCTGTGTAACAAAGTGCTTTGTAACAGGGGCAGTACTTGTTCCCTCTTCTTTAAATCCGTACAAGTGGAGACATGTCTGTTGTTTCAGCTGAATGACAGCCTGACATACCCAGCAAATGGAACCAGTGCAAAAAATTAAAGTACATGAGCATTTCTAGGATAATTTTTTTTCTGTCATTTTAAGGTGAATTACAGTTTGTTTGGGAAAGCCACAACAATTGCAGCTACTTCAGGATTAAATAAACAAATAAAAAAGGAAAAACGGCCAGCTCTGCATAGCCCCACATTTAGAAAAGATGTAGGATTTCTCTGTTTGTAGGAAAAGAACCATATTTAATCACCACTTTTGATCTTAATGCCCTCCTTCCTAAAAGTTTTCTGTACAATATGGAAACTACAGTAGCTACTGCATTTAGCAGAACTGAAAATACAGTTTTTAAGCTGAGTATATATCAGCCTGGGGACAGCTTGTCTTGTGGGGCCAGTTGTGCCAGTCCTGGTTGTTAACTTCCTAAACCTGCAAACTCCATTTGTAGCCTCAGTGTCACCAAGAGTGAGGTTTTGCTTGGTGGCCTTTAAAAGGGAAGTAGGAACCAGACAGCTCACAGTGAGCACAGCAGCAGCAGCATGAAGCCTCTTAGACTGGTAAGTGCCAGGTCTCCTTTGGAAATGCTGCACAACCTTCTTGGATACTTAGATGCTATGGGGCATTTCATCCTGTAAGCTTATAAAGCCCTAAATGGGTATTTTTTTAATGCCCATGCTTCAAATGCTCATCATATTATACTAAGCTGAATTTTCAGCACTGGCATGCTGGAGGACTTAATTCTACTGGGAGATTGTGTTGAAGAGTTTTTAACTCACAGCTCATTGTGCCTTTCTTAACCCTACGTTTGGGTAGGAAAGCACTTAGATTATATAAAATGATTACTGATTGTCTAGGAAAATGTTACCTCGAAAAAATTCACCTCAATCTCGTTTCCTTTCTCTGGTTCATTACATTAGATTGTATTATATTGTATTATGGGGTGTGATTTTCATATAATTTTTTTGAATCTAGCAGCACTTTGTGCTTAATCAGGACATAGATGATTCAGATAAAGATGTTAATTTAAATTCAGTTTAGTGAAGTAAATTGATAATTATAATTTTGCTTTGCCTGTGGCTTGTCTATGATAAAATGTTCCTTTGCCATTTAGAGAAGGCCTAAGTAAGTATGCAAATAAGTCTTTCTGGTAGATACAAGTCTGGGAGACTTGCTAGTGGTATTGACTGTACTTGAGGGGAGCAAAATGACTCACTGTGCTAACACCAGGGAAGCAGTCTGAGTGAGCATTGTGGATCATAGCTCATCAATCCTGAATGACTGAAAATTAGCAGTTTGGTAACAGTCCCCAGATTCATTGGACAAAACTACCATTGAGTTTTGGGAGAGGCTTTGTAATAAGGGACAGAGCTCTAGCTCCAAGGAGCCATTAGTGAGGGACCAACAAGGATCTGAAAAAGCATTTTAGGCATACAATGGAGGAAGAACTGTAGCTTGAGTTCCTTTTCCAGAGGCTCTGTGACCTGGCTTGTACCTTAGTTCTGTTTTCAGTGGTTTTAGGTGAAATTTCTGATACTGGGTGTCTGCTTAGATGGTGAGTTTAATTTTTATGTACATTTTAAAGACATTCAGAACCAAAGTGGATGATGTTCTATTACTAGCAGAGGTAATGTTTGTTGTACTTTAGGTATTTACAAACCTCTTCTACACAATTACAGTTTTTTGTTTTGTTTTGTTTTAATTTCAGGCTTTTACATAAATTTGACAGGAATGATGTTCCTTAAAAAAGCTACCTAAAAATTGGGCTGGATTGACAGTTTTAAGATCCAGAAAAGCTCTAAGTTGTGTGAATTTACACGTTTGAGGCTTTAGAGTGGTCTTCCCTGAGCATGCATGTGCAGGCAGTACAGACTTCTGGTTGTCCTTGTGGAGTTGGATGTGCTAACTGAGCCAGACTGGTCAGAGTGAGTGGTAACTGGGAAGTGTGTAATTAAGCTTGCAGACTTGTCTCATTAACTTTTCTGTCTCAGCTCTGCAGTGCTGCTTGGTGTAAATTTGCATAAAGCATTTCCTGGCTGAGAAGTCTCTGAACAGGCACACAGTCTGATGGTTAGGGCATTAGCCTGTGACTCGACAGATCTCAGCTCAAGCCACCAAAGCTTCTGTAGCAGCTTCTCTAAGACGCATAGCTTTTCCATTTCTCAGGGATTTTTTTTCTCCTGGATGGGAGATAATGTACTTGTCCTACCTCACAGAAATCTTGTATTATCTAAATGCATGAGATGTGATGCTGGGCTGATATGGCAGTAGTGAGGGCTCTGTAGACTGAGAAAAAAGAGGTACCTGATGAGCATTGTTCCCATGGAAATAATAATAATAGTGGCTGTACAGAAATATAAGTTACATTACATAAGGGGGAAGAGGAGGCTTTTCTGTGTCTTTTGAGGTTGTCTCTGTCAACACAGCATTTACGTCGCTCAAGTCTTGCTTTTCTGTCAAGGTATATCTGGAAGGTGAGCAGTGGAGTGGATTGCCACCCAGCAAGGCCCACCTCCTTCCATTAGCTTCAGCTTCTGGGTGTTGAGGGTGAAATCTGTTCCACCCTTGGTGCTCAGCTTAGCAGCCACCTGAGTTTTATGTTCTGGCTTTGAAGATGGAGCGCGTCTGATGCATCAATGTCATCATTATTGTTATTATTGTTATTATTTATTTGCACCTAAAGCCTCAGTTGTGGTTGGCTTTCTGCTGAGCTTTGAGCTGTATTCAGCTGCAGAGTTTCTAGACTGAATGAAAGTGGTGTGGTGAGGTTGACAAACAGGAGGAAAGGAGCCAGAAGTTTGATGCGGAGAATGTGTCACCAAGTAGGTCACTTTGGTGTGCAATTCTGTGGCCTGGAATTGCATGAAAGTTGCTTATACTTTTGGAATAACCAAAGGGAATACCAAAGGCTTTTTTCCAGCTGCTGCTTGTCCTAGACACAGCTGCTTCACCAAGTGCTTGTTGGTGCTTCAGGTGAGATGGTGCTTTAAGAGAAAGGTGCAGGATTGAGATGTAATGGTGTGTCTGGTCAGGCTGCAGGTCTTTCCTTTGAGAGGGAGAGTGTTGCTCCCTGAGTTGAGTGTATTTGGAAGATGGAGGTTTAGTGAAGGATATCATGAAGCATAGAAATACGTAGAGGACAAAGGAGAGACTCACTAGGACTGTTACGAGAATTATTACTGTGTTATCGAGTATTTGAAATGCTGGGATGCTGAAAGCACACAGCTGTTTCTGAAGTACTAAGAGAACTTGATTAAATGCTGCTTCTGAAAAAGAGAGGAAGATAGCTTTTGAAAGGTCTGCCATAGCTTGTAACTGAAGAACAAGTTTTCAAGAGGCTTCTAATGGGTCAGATTTTACACAGCTCTCACGACTGTGTTAAGTGTGCACCTCATGGCAAGTTGTTCTGAGCACCCCCTGGAAGAAAGCCCCATTTGCAGATGGGAAACCGGCTCATCTTCACAAATGCTTTGTTACGTCTCTGCTACAACAGAGCCTTGACCCCAGGCTTCTCAAGTACTAGGCTGGTGCCCTGATATCAGGGAGATGATCCCTCTCCTGATGGAAAACAAAGCAACTTATTTAATAGTTTTAAAACCCCTTAAGTCATTTTGCAGCGAGGGTTTGGATAGTTGAGCAATATAGCCTGTTACGTGCTGTGTAATCGTAAGTTTGACCTCCGTATGCTTTAAAAAACAGAAGTGTACTGATTGTGATGTGTTTTAAATTGTGAAGCAAAATACACTAGCAGTCTACTGATCTCAGGTTCTTAAATCTGGGTTTGTTTTTATTTTTTTCCTTCCTCTAACTGTTCTGGGAAAAGGAAAGACTGAAAAACATTTGTTCAAGAATTGAGCTTCAAGGTATTTGTCTTGGAGGGCTTGATCTGGCAAACTGCAGACATCTGCTAAAATAAATGCTGCTTACAATTTAAATGATCTCTCGTTTTGCTTGCCGTTGTTTGGCTATAAGATGTTTCTCTAGTTTAGTTATAGCCAAGATGAGAAGCTCTGCTGAAGTTTTGAAGAAAGATGCTGATAAATTCCATCCTACAAGTGGCATTGCTTGGCTGACAGGCAAAATTTACTTGTGTATGTTGGGACCCATAGCAGGAAATAAGCTGCACTGAGGGGAAAAAGTGAAAAGACTGTTTGTAAGAGGTGCCCTTTGATCTTACTTTATCCAAGAAAGACTTGAGAAGTGAAGGCATCTGACTTTAGGATTTAAGGAGACTGTCGGAGTCTGAGCAGTTTGGTAGTTGCCATTTAGGCCTGTAGTCATTGTTTCCAGCTCTCTGAAGCTGTTTTTTAATCTTAGGGGAAAGTTCAGGAAACAGTAACTGATTAATAAAATTGCTTCTCGTACAGTGAACTCTGTACTGCAGATAGAAACCTCAGCTAAAGAGAGAAAAAGTGCAGTAGTGAGTGCAACCAGTACTGCATGTTTATAACAGCCTTTACCCATGTGGGGAAAATGTGGTGAAGTTAACAACTCCATTTGGCAAGCAGCTCTTGGAGTATCATCTGCTCTTGAGGCCTAAAGCAGCTGAAGGTGCCCCTCTGCTCTGTGTGGCCTGAACTGGTTCAGTGCATGGTATTTATTCATCTACACATGCTTGAGAACCTGGATGAAGTTGGAATCATCACAAAATGGGCGGGTTTGGCTATGGAACAGAGGCAATGGACATGTTCTAAAAGGTGATTGGGAAGGAGGGAACAGGTAAGGAGCCCAAACCATTTGTTTATATAATGCCTAGTGTTTAGCTCCGTCCTCAGCTTTAATCCCAGGTCTCCCTCCATCTGTAAGAGTGCCATGCCATTCCCATCCTTCCTGGGGAAGCCAGGCTGCTCACTGGGGAGTAATCCCCTCAGGAGAGCTGGTTTGCAGCGAGTGCCACACACACGGCACAGGGAGCCCCTGCAGCGATGGCAGGGGGGGCAAGTGTGAAAGTGTGAGGCGAGGCCATGTCCTGCTGTGGTACCTGCCCCCTGGAGCCTGCTGTGCCTTCTGAGGGAGCTGCTCTGTGCTAAATAGAGAGACTGCCCTGGAACACGCAGCTCCCCATCTTCCAGAGGGAACAGTGTCAATGGGCAGGACACAAATGCACCCAAGTCTTCGTGTATTTGTTCCTTGGCTGCAGGAAAGGCCCAGGGTGCCATAGGTCTGTCAGAAAGCTTCATCCAGCTGAAGGAGAGAACAAGTAGTGAACTGCCAGGGTTATCCAGCCTCCACCTTACCTGCAAGGCAACAATCCACACAAGTGGGTGCAAGGACGTAGCTGCTGCTGTTCTGCTGGAGCAAATTCCACCCCGCCCCCTTCCCTGCAAATGTGAATAGCTTTTTATCCTATCTTGAAAAGAAAGCCGATGCAAATGTACATCAGGTACTTTCAGCAGTTTAAGTGCTCTTTGAGGTTGGGAAGAAGAAATCTGATTAGGGTTACAGCTGTTTCATTTCCTGACAGATGCACAGGGTGTTGTGTGCTGGCGAACTGCGGATGTACACACACACAGCAGCCTCGTTTTGTATCAGTGGCATAACCACACAGCAGCCGGCATGTTCGGAACTCCTTGTCCTGGACAGCCTGCCAAAATATGCTTTATGCAGAATTTTCTGTGAACCGGGCTGTAGTGTGTTTGTGTGTGTGTGTGTGTGTGTGCCTGCATATAAATTTGTGTGTGTTTTCTTTGGTTGACAGGGCCTTTGTTGTTGAACTTTTTGTTGCTGGAGTGGGGCAGTTTGCTGTAAACAAGTGCAGCTAATTATAAAGCACTTGTATAAAAAAAATGATTTGCATTTGTACAAACAGTACTAGTAAAAGTGCCCGTGCAAGAGTACCACAAGTACCCAAATAAGCCCAGCTCTGAATGGAGACCTCTTTTCTTTCTTGCAACCACAGCTAAAGAGCTGTTTATAACTAAATGCTGAGGTGGTGTAATTTTCTTTTCTAGGAACTTGGAATAAGAATTCCTAGACCACTGGGACACGGACCAAGCAGATTCATCCCTGAGAAGGAGGTGTGGTAGTGTTTTCAAGTACATAGTGAACTTTATGCTTTTAAGGAACATCATTTTAGTAGTAGCCCACATTGGTTTCAGGACAGCTGATCTGCAAAACATTTTCAGTAGTGATTACATTCAGTCCCGAGACTTTGGCCTCAGTTCTAGTGTACAGAACAGTGAGAGCCTTGGGGAGCTTTGGAATAGTTATGACCCCTCCCATGCTGCTATCTAGCATGAGAGAAACCCAATACTGTTTCCTTGTGAACATCCGGATGTAATTTCCTACTGGTCCACAAGGTACCTGCCCCTCTGCTTTGGGATTGCTTTTTCTTGAGCTGACTCTACCACTCTGAAGAATCTGAGGAGCTTCAGAGTGCTGTGAATGAGCATTCCTGCTGCTTCTCCCCTGATCGTCTGGTAAGAGAATTTGGAGCAGAGGAGAAGTTAGTAATGTGCCTGTGGTTTCCTAGGAATTTTAGTCTTTTTCAGTTTCTCTTTTTTCTTTCTTGCCATCTTAACTAGCTTTTTATTTCTTTCCCTCTTTTTCACATAGTAAAAGTGATGATTCAATTAGCTTTTTGTTATAATAAACTAAGATCAACCTGGGGTATTCAAGAAAGTGAAGGTGAGACAGTTAAAAATGTGAAGTCAGTGTTGTATTAGAGAAAGACTAAAGCCAAAAATCTCCTTTTGCTGATATAACTACTTGTGATCTCCTAAATGAGAGGTATTACAGGGATTTAATGTGCCTTATGTGCACTGATTTAACACCACAAATAGATTTATAGTATAATTTCTTTCACTTGGGGCTTCTGGGTGCTGTCATAATATATTTATTTGCTGTTTTATCAGTGGTACTTGGACCATATCACTCATTGCTCTTTCTCTCCAATCAGACAATTCAGGTGGGAAAGGAGGACGCCACAATGCACACACTGTTTGCAGAGTCCTTTGCCACGCTGGGCCGACTGGACAACGTCACCTTGGTGATGGTTTTCCACCCGCAGTATCTTGAAAGCTTTCTAAAAACTCAGCACTATCTCCTGCAAATGGATGGCCCACTCCCGCTCCATTACCGGCACTACATCGGGATAATGGTACGCACCAGGCAGAAACCGCCACGCTGGCCGCGCCTCGAGTCCTGTCTGAGAGCAGCTGTTACTGTGTTTCGCAGTTTCTAGCTGGAAAGGCTTTTCACCAGCAGCTAAGGGAAAAGCAGAGTGGGTTTGGCGGCGTCTGCTTTACAGATGGTTTCAGAAGAGCAGCAGTTTACGTTCATAGATTTGGTAGGACTGTGAGAAAAAGGGGAGAAGCAAACTATAGAAATCAGGTGAATTACTGGCTTCTTTAGTATATCAGAAACAGTTTCTCAAGAAAGTTTGTTTTTGTGTGTGTATCCTGTCATATACACCCCTCTCTAACTCAGTATTGGTCCCATCCTGCATTTCTGAGTATATGAATTCTAAGCAAATTTTCTGCCAAAAGTGGTTGATTTCTTCTTTTTAATCTGCAAGTTCAATGATCTTTGCTTGCTGAAGTGGAATTAAAGTTTTGGGCTGTGTTTTAATTTGATGTAGAAGGTGTGGGAGTAAATGATATTGGGCCTTTCTTTGATGAGAAGCTGCCCACAGTCTCTCTTGCCATATGCAATCTAAAAGCTGCTTTTGATGGTTGCTGGTAAAGATGAGGCTAGAGATAGCTTCTTCCCCCTGGGGAGTATGATGCAGTATGGATTACTTGCTTCAGGACATGTAATAAATCCCTGCCTGTATTTCTCTCTGGATATAGGCATGCTGCACCTGTAGCCAGTCTAATGATGGTGTATATGTACAAGCCATATTTATGTTGTGAGAACAATAATCAAAACAAGCTGCTGTGTTAATCTCAGAAGTCTTTTTATACTTGAGTCTTTGATCTGTGCAAGTCTTATTGGATGTTTTGAGGAAATGATGACTTACAGTCATAAAGTACTGACTTTCTCTCATTGTTTTCTGTATCACACTGTTTTCCTTTCTAGGCTGCAGCACGACATCAGTGCTCTTACCTTGTTAACCTCCATGTGAATGACTTCCTTCATGTCGGTGGAGACCCGAAATGGTTGAATGGTCTGGAAAATGCACCTCAAAAATTGCAAAATTTAGGAGAATTGAACAAAATGTTGGCTCACCGACCCTGGCTTATCACCAAGGAACATATCGAGGTAGGTCTTCCATGGAGTAATGTGAATGTCCCCTTTATTCAGTAAAGCAGATTCTTGGGGTTCAGAGCCAGACAGGGTGAAAGATGTTCTCTGGTAATGCCTTTGATTTCAAGTGCTGCATCACTGCATGATATAGTATCACTTGTGCCCTGTTGTGTAAAACTAATAGGCTCATAATTGCTCTTAAATGAGCATAAAATCTTGTTTGCAACATGCTGAAGTTTCCCCGTCATGTTGGAATTCTGTTGGTGTGCTCAGGTGTGCACCTCCCTCCTCAAGCTGTGTGCTTTCAGTAGCCAGAGCCCCCAGGTGTTTCTGAGATGCTGCCAGAAGTCAGGCAGGGCACCAGCCACCACATTTTTGTCTGGCTTGCTGCCAGTTCAAGTGCTGAGTTTTCAGGCTGGGATGGAGGGAGCAGGCTGGCAGAGCTGCCCAGGGGAGTGGTGGTAGTACAGGACAGCCAGGACTGCAGCACCAACAAACAAGCAAGGAGCTGCTTCTTCCACCCCTTCTGCTCTGCTCTGTGCCCACAGCAAGGAGCACGTGGGTGCTGGGACTTCCTTGGTGCTGCCTGGCCTGGTGAGAGGTGGTGGCAGGTCCAGCTGGAGGCAGATTGCTGCGTTGTGGGGGAGGGCGCACACTCTGCCCGACGGCCCCAAACCTCCCACACTTTCCTGCCTGAAGGGGAAGTTGGGGTTTGAAGCTTCTTGTTGAATCTAGAGCATTCCACCCACAGGGATGAGAGATGGAGGGAGCCTGGCCTTGGTGCCAGGTTTTTACACAGCTGATCTGCAGGGGGTTGCCTGCATTTTCTGATGCTGTAAAGCCCACTTGAGCAAACATGCAACAGTTGTGGTTGCATCTTCATTAGAGGTGTGAAATTTCAATGCAAGTCAATATGGCCTCAACAGAAACCACATGCTGCAGGAGAGAAACCCCAACTTATTCAATTGCCCAGGGACAGAGAGAGGAGAGAAGCTGTGTCCTTTGTGGCTTAACCACGCAGGTCTGTGTCTGGCAGGTCACCTGGTAACAGGTCACTGAGCACACTAATGGCAGCAGAGAGTTAGGAAGCACATTTGGATGTTGGGAAAATAATTTTACCTGGCAAAGAAATGTGTTGATAAACTGCATTAAGATGGGGCCAAATCAATATTTTTATCACTTTTGTCTTGCATTATTTTTAAAGCAACTTTTGAAGACTGAAGAGAACAGCTGGTCCTTGGCAGAGCTGATCCATGCAGTCGTTCTCCTTACACACTACCACTCCCTTGCTTCCTTCACATTTGGCTGTGGGATCAGCCCAGAGATCGACTGTGAAGGGGGTCACACCTTCAGGCCCCCCTCTGTCAGTAACTATTGCATATGTGATATAACAAATGGTTACCACGGGGTGGATGAAATCCATGCCACTGCAGCTGCAAGTATTCCAGTAAGTGTCTGTTTGAACAATCTCTTCCAATAGTAGTGGTTTCTTTGTAAACTTAATATGTGGAGGGTGCCTGTCTCTTTTCATTCTTTGAGAGTGGGATTAATAAGCCTAATCCAGATGTGGGTATTGAGAAAATGCTTTTAGGGGGAGCTGAAATGATATTGGGAAGCTGGGGAAAGCTACCAAAGGGAGAAACAGACACAATCTCTGTTGTCTTTTTTTTTTCTGCTTGTCATTCATAAAGGTGAACTGAGATAAGTCCCAGCCTCAGCTAGTTCATGACACATGTCCTGAGCAGCAGTAGCCAGGAATGCATTTTTCATCGGTGCAGTGGAAAGATGGCTCTTCCTTTAATTCCAGGCTCTGACTTTTTTGCCTTGAGGTGTTTGCCATGCATCACACAACAGATCATTCTAAACATATCATTCACAACTTTGTGACTCTCTTTAAAACACTCTCTCCTGCCTGCAGCAGTTATGCTGATCTGAACTTGTTTTCCCTTAGTGAAAAGCATGATGTGAACTAATTGTTGGTTTAGGAACAGCCATGAGGGTGTTCTCACTGCAAGATCCTTGCCTGTGATA